>NW_024582524.1:372255-452950 GCF_018398535.1 Haplochromis burtoni | reverse complement strand
TATCTCTAAAGCCATATAGTGAGACGGAAAGGTCACTGTAACTGCTGTTGTTATGATTCAATGCTGCTAATTTTGCATCTGTTTTTACCTTTTTGCTCTCTTGTGTCCTCCATGGAGTAAATAGCCTGGTGGTCTGGTCAGAGCCCACACTGAGGATGAACTCACCCTCAGGATCCCAGCTCAGGTCCTGAACTGCATTAAAGTGACCTGATATCACAACTCCAGGTCTCCACTCTCCCTGGAAGAAAGGATCGTAACTGCTCAGCTGGTTTTAGACATTAACAGCTATATCAGTGGTACATGTTCCTGTCTCAGAGGCAAATTTATTTTAAAACACAACCTCAGGTTTGTGTTGAACTGTAAATGTAAGTTCCAACTGGGTATAAATGTAAACCCAGTTGTCTCAGAATTAAATCATTGGGCCTTGAGACATTTATTCAATTTCAGGGACAAGCAACAAAGACAAATGCTAAGCCAGTCATACTGAGTGGCAGGCAGGAAACCTGGTGTGACTAATTACACTCAAATACATTCTCACAGTGAAGCCGAGGGGAAATGCACAAACAGTGAATCTTATTTCAAATTGAACTGCCACTCTGCTTCAACATGAAAACGATGTATACTTCTTCTGGAAATAATGGGGGAAAAAAACGTTAAGATGCAACTAAGTAAAGGACATTGATTTGAAAGTTTGGGTATAATCACCACATCTATGGCTCTCACCTCTTTGTCTAGGTCCTTGCACCAGAGATGTAGTGCACCGTGAAAAGCATGAGCTAGAATCATGGAGCCGTCTGCTCTCATCTGGCAGCCGTAGAAGCCTAAAGTGTTACCACCAACCTCCCCAACACGCACCTGGCGGGAAAGGAAAAAAAATAACTGAGGGCAAACTTATTGGGATGCATTATTTTTTAAAAAAACTTTGCGAGGAACCTAGAAGTAATGCTAAAACTATCTTCTTTTTATCTCAGTCTACTCACAAAAGTGAAGCCACTCCTCTGTTTCGACTCGACTACTGTAATAGTCTTTATTCATGTGTCAGTGTGTCACTGCTTAGCCGACTGCAGCTGCTCCAAAGCACTGCTGCGTGGTTATCAACTGGCACGTGCAATTGAGACCCCACATATCTCCCACATTATCTCAGTGTCCCTATACTGGTTGCCTGTGAGTTCAAAATAAAAGTCAAGATTTTATTATTCGCTTTTAAGGCATTATATGGGTTGGGGCCTTCTTGGCTCTCTGATCTTTCAACATATCACAGAGGTCTGCAAAAGCTCCTAGCTGTACAGAGGTCCAGATTAAAGCACGGAGGAGATCAGGCCTTTGCAGTTGCTCTACTCACAAAATGTGGCTGCCAAACTGCCTCTTCACATCTGGACCCTTTTGTATTCTTTGGCTTTTAAATCAGAATGAGCTGCGAGCCTTTTGTGTGTGAGGGTTGCTCATCTTATGTTTCCTTTCTTAAACTATGTCAATTTGTCCCATGCTTTTATGTTATTTGATTATTTAAGATGTATAGTAGATTTCTATATAAGTAAACTTGACTCAATAATCATCGCTGACATTAACGTGCATTAAGTGTCACGTACAGAGAAATAGCAGCGGCGTAAAGAAAGGATCCTGCTGCATATAACAATCTCACATGCAGTAGTGCATAAAGCTCATGTGTCTCCTCTTGGTTCTATGTAAGCCTACACGCTGAGGTTTATGCAAAACAGGTTGAGGGAGGGAGAAGTTAGGATTGTCAAAGCTCTTCTCAGTCTCCCTCTAAGACTTATTAACTAACAGACTCCGTAATAGCAGACAGAAGCAGGAAAAAAATAAAAACCTAACAAATTAAGCCAGCGAGCCAGATGAGAAATTATGTAAAATGGGACTTATTAGTCTCATTGAATAATAATAAGAAATTAAAAATTAAAATAATAAAAATTGAGTTGAATAAACTCTCTGCCCCCCCCCCAAACAAATACATTTGTCTAATACATAATGAATGCAATTGCAGCCCAGCGTATCACATTAAACAAATAATGATGAAAAATGTTTGAGCTTAAAAACACTGAGAGATTTGCATAAATTGGATTTGGTTGAGAGCTCGTGACCCGTACATCATGCTATATAGAGACTAAACCCTCCATGTGGTGTGAGCTCGCAGTACAAAAGACATCCAATTTTAAAATTACCAGTAATCATGGCCAGAAAAACGACTGACTCCTTTAGGATTTTCATCACCTGTCCAATCATGTGCACCTTGCCTTTGTGCATACAGACAGTTTTGTATTGAATTTTGTGGATTCAAATCGCTGCCTGTAACAGAAAACCCATTTTGATTTAAGTGCAGTTACCAATTACCCAAACAAATGAAAATTCACTGTTTAAACCTATGAGGTCATCCGAACTCACTTTAAGTTTCTTTAAAGTTTATTCTAAGGCAAGAAGAGAAAAGAAGCGAAATACATAAATCAAGTTTGATATAAGAAGTTAAAGGAGAACTGCAACAACAAAAAATTTATATTCCACAAGAACTAGATGGCAACAAGAATACAGACTATAAAGCTTTGCTTTAGTTCCAAAGATAAACTGCACTGGATTCTGGATTAATTCAACCATTCATTGAAATTAATACCCAAAGAAAATTTAAATTACATCCTGAAATAGACGACAATATTAGTATTGTGCTGTTGCTTATATAACCAGTACAATTCAATGTGGGATTACGCGACAGAAATAACTTAAAAACAATGTAGAAATTAATCAGAGTATTCAGGCCACAAGGAGCCGTTTTAACCATGAGCTGTCAAGTGATGCAACTAGAACTACCTTCATCCTTCAACATTGATAGACACACCGAGTCTGTACACTTCAAGGACAGCGGGCATATTGCAGAGCAGGTTAACTTCTCACTGCCATGAAGAATTCAAACAATTAAAAGCTTTATTGTGCCTTGGAGGCAAACTGGGCCCAAAGGGGAGATCTATTCAAATCGATAGCAGTCAAACCAAACCTCGAGTGCTACGTTGCTCCCTCAGCAGCACTGTGTTCTGTATCCAGGTATCTCTTCCATCTTTAATTAGCCCATGCCTTAAAATGATATATGTACTGGCTATGAGGAAATTTGAGAATTGCTAAATTCACACTTTTTCCCCTATTGTACAGCTTGGTCAGTAACCTTTGTTTTTTTTTTTTTAAAAAGGGTAGTTTATTGTCACCAGTGACCTGAGGCAAACTGCAGAACACACAGTGAACAATGTGTATCAAACAAAGACCTTAAGAGGCTACGCAAAAACACAGTATCAGCAGAACATACATAATTTAGCTACGGCAGTGTACTGTATGTGGAAGTAAACTGAGGATCTCAATCATCCTACGTTCTCGCCTGCATATACTGGTCAACAGTGACCTTCAAAATAATGCCCGTATGCAGGCTGAAACACAGCGGAACTAATGGCAGCGATAAAGGCATGCCTTTACTTTGAATGGCACAATCTTCCAGCCATCTAGAAAGAGACAGAGTAAGAGAGAGGAAAGAGAGACCGCCTGGAAGAAACATAGATGCCGAGATTGAGAGAGAACGGGATGCAACATTAAGCAGATTGATTTTAAAATTCTGCACACAAGGGGCAGCCGTAAATCATGTAAAAACTCGCAGAGGCAAAAAGCCGTCATCTGTCTTGTTTACGAGAGCAGGAACAATATGGATGTGTGGTGTGCCTTATCGCTGGACAGTGGGTAGTGGGAGTATTTGAGAGTAATAGAACAAGGACGGTAAAAATGGGGAGGTATATATCATTCTCAGAGAGAGAGAGCTTAGCCATACTGAGAAAACCCATTCAGCATGAAGCACAGGTATTAAAACCCACATTTTTTTTTTTTGGAGCAACACTGAAAGATGGTGAGAGCGGCTTTTCGGTTTTTCTCAGTCCTGTAAAAAAATACAATGGGTGTAAAATTTAATAAAAGATATAGTGAAGGATTATTTCCATGATATATGCAATAATGGACTTCTCTTAATTATCTTGGCAGACATTTAGCATAATCTACAGTGTGGGAATATTTGTGCTTGCCTCAGAAAAGATCTGACAGAATAAGAATGAATCAATGACGTGTACACTATTTGTAACAGAAAAGAGCCGCCTATTTATTACAGTGCTCTCAGTATAAAGTTTGCAGGGTGTTTAACTGAGTTCAGACTGTCACGTGTGGGTTATTACTTGAAATATTATTTGGCAATTCATTTTCAACTTGAAAGTGGTTCATTAGGAAGTACAGATAAAAATGTTTTCGTGTAAAAGAATATTTTTTTTAGCTTTTTGTGTTCATGATTTGGTTTTGTCTTTGTTAATTCTTTTTAAAAACACTTTTTTAGTACTTTAACACTTGTGTACACATAATGTTAACAGCAACAGAAACTAATGTCTTTAATTTTTTAGAGAAAACTGATATACATCTCAGAACCCAATGCAACTTCTTCAGGTTTTCAATTTTCAGTAACGCAGTAGTGTGCAAAAGTCTTGGGCCGCCTATCGTTTCTTAATTTTGCTCAAGAATGATGGGAAATGGCTGCAGTGATTTCATGAAACATACAAAACTACATGGAAAAACAGTATGTAAGGAACAAACGACCATTTTAACGAACTTTAAAATTAATATTTGGTTTGTTCTTCAGCGCAGCCTGATCGTGTTGCATTATGGATCATGCTGGTGAAATGCAGCTCCAAACCATGAAAAGCATGGCTGTAGATACTCACTATTGTACCTCCTTTCTAATGACACACCTAAACTTTGACAGCCACCTTTCCACTGAGACCATTTCTGATGAGTCTTCAGTGAAGAGCAGACACAAAGACGATGCAGAAATTCCAAATGCCTCTATCAGGTCTTTGCTTTATTTCTTCCTTTGGTATTTTCCAACTAACGTAACGGCAGAATATGTGCTTTTGTGACAGACTGCTAGGGCGACCGTGGCTCAGGGGGTTGGGAATTGCATCTGTAACCGGAAGGTCGCCGGTTCGATCCCTGGGCTCTCTGTCCTGGTCGTTGTGTCCTACTTGCCTACTGGTGTTGGCCAGAGGGGCCGATGGCGCGATATGGCAGCCTCGCTTCTGTCAGTCTGCCCCAGGGCAGCTGTGGCTACAACTGTAGCTGCCTCCACCAGTGTATGAATGTGAGAGTGAATGAATAGTGGTATTGTAAAGCGCTTTGGGTGCCTAGAAAAGCGCTATATAAATCCAATCCAATCCAGTAATAAAGGGTCTAAAGATGCAAGTTAAAAATGGTTGTTTGCTGCGTTGTTTGTCATGTGTGGTTCATTTCTTAATGAATTAGGTGCCCTTTTTTGTGCCTGCATGATTCGTAGGTCAACATTAGGTAGCTTATCATAAACTTAAAACAAACACATTCCTATGAAAATGGTCATGTACAAACCTCGAAGAACTATTGCTCAAGACCTCTTTAAAAACTTACAAGAAAGTCTGGGTCCTTGGAAAAAATATAAAGAAATGGCATGTAGCTCAAGATTTTTGCAAAAAGAAAATAATAAAAATCACATGTTTTGCATTACTGACACGGTTGACTTGCTGATTTTTTTTTAACTACAGACTCACTTTGCATGAAATGAACTACTTGTAGCGTCATCTATAAAACAGAACTCTCTTTGGACTTTGTTGCTTTCTGTGATCTGCCATGCGACTAAGTGTAACCTGAGGAGGATACATACGCCAAGGTCTAAATAAAAGGTTATCTTCAGACACACACACACAAACTGATAATCCCTCTAGGCGTTGTGGTGGCCCACTGTGGTCAGTTGAAGATGTTAATTACCAGTGTGCCTCGTTAGTGAGATGTGCTTTACGCAGCGGTGGGCCCCAACCATCCCACTGCTAGCCCTGCTCTCCATTAAATCTCACCAATTACTCTAATCAGCGTAAAGAAGTGGAGCGCTTCTTTGTAAAAAACAGCTAATTAAGGCACACATGGCTGGTCATTTAGCCCCCCCCCCAAAAAAAAATGCTAGTCTCAAATAAGAAAACCTTTTTGAGGGTAGAAAAACACTCAAATGCCTTTAATTCCCAAAAACATATCATTATATAAATTGAGTTTAATTCAATTCATGGTGTCATTGTTGTACCTGTGTGTTTCTGGTGTAAGTGACAAAGCGTCTGCAGGCAGGGGAAACTGTCAGTTCAAAGGGTTTGAATCTCAAAAAGAAATGGAGGGTAGAGCAAAGAGACTCGTATGCTATACACTCTTACATTTAGCAAAAAGCTTATTTCAGGTATGGAGGTTATTTCTTTATTTTTGGTATCAAGAGAAAAAAATCTGGCTATGGAGGGAGATTGGCTGCACTAGACTTGACGCCCATTGCTGCTTTTTCTTTCCCCTCTGACTGCTTTGTCTAATCATACTGGGAAGAATTTGTGACATCAATGCTCGCTTCAGGTCGTAATCATCGTCCCTTTGTCGGATTCTAGACTTTTATAATTTTCTCCTTTCTGTAGTCTTTGTTGCTCGTCGCTCTGAATGTGGACGATGAGATCAAAGGTGCAAAAATGCAACTGATCAAGTGTGGAATCTTATTCATTACTGCAGAATGTGATCACAGCCGAGGTGCCTGCCATGACGAGGTCAGCCACTTCTGTTCAACTGGATGAGTGCGATGTGTGTGTGAGAGCATTTTTGGTCCACCATTCTGGGATGCCTCTGCGTCCGAGCATATCTTTGGCAGTAGTTTGTATCAGACGCCTATGCAGTAAGTGTCAGGTATGAAGGAAGGTACTCTGAGGTAGCCCTGAACCACATGAGAATAGGCTTTGCACAAAAAAAGAAAAAGCTGTGGGGCAGATGGGCAGAGAACTGTTTTTTCTTTGCCATCCACACTTGAGTTAAATTTAGTCTCATTCTAGCACAACAGCAGCTGTTTGGGCACCAAAGACACGAGGTGGAGGGGGGAGGAAGAAAAGGAGGCCAGAGATGATGTCAGAAGGGGGTAGAAAAAGAAAGGGAGGAGAACATTATGAAAGGTGGGTGTAAAGAGTCAAAAAGAAAGACTGATGATTAAAAAAAAAAAAAATAGGAAAGGTGCTGCAGTCAGAGGCTATGGCACATCTTCCACCAGCAGCCTCTCCATCTCTTGTTGGATGTGTTAGGGAATGGGCTGTTAAAAAAGGGGGGCTCAGTGTGAGTAAGTAATAGAAGGGAGGATGGGGGGAGGACAACACCGGCTTTGCTAAACTCACAGTGCTGGGCTCAGCGCCTCTTCATCACTGTCTATCACTTCTATTCCTGACACTTCAATGTCAGGGAGAGTGGAAACTGACGCAAGGGCACTGACAGGAGGAGAAGGGATACTGTGGGCGGAGGGTGCAGGGTGGGGGGTGGGGGGATTCAGGCTCCAGATCATGTCACAAGCAACTGAAAGGAAAACTGGCCAAAATAGACTGAGGAGGTGGGTGTGCGAGTCTCCGTGGATGTGTGAACAAACCCTGTGCTGACTATCAAGAATGACTGAATTCACTTATTGTATATGTGTGTAGGCTCTGTGGACCTGCATGCACAACACTGACCTTCTCTATCCACACTCCAGAACCCTCCTCAGGAGCCCAGAGGATCATGGTTTTGTCCATAGAGGCGGAGAGCAAACAGAGACGCTGTTGCAGCTCGCCACCTGCAGGAGGAGATAAAGAGATCTATTTTCAGGAAAAGCATGGAGATCAAAAAATTGCTTAACAGTTGATCATTAGGCCAGTGCTTCTCCATCTTTATCACGTTTAAGCTGAAGTACATCCTACTCCCAACATCCTTTGTTCTCGGCCGCATGTGCAAATTATTTGAACAGTCAAATTTTCATAGCATGTTTTTTTTTAACTACTTATTTTAATCATCTCAGCGACCTCTTTACTTTTAGTGCAGCACAAAAACTCAAGGAGTACTGATGAACATGTTTTGCTCTTTTCAAACTGACTGCTCTCTATTTACAACAAACACCAAGAACAAGACAAGATCACAAACGATGGTGCTGTGGTTAAAAGCTCTCTGCTCCCCAAACACACTGCAGGCATGACTGCTTTCCATGCAAAGACCACCAAACTGCAGGGAGAGTGCAACTGTCATTTCGTGAAGTGTTTTTCAGTTTGGACACATGTGTCTGCATCATAATTATTGTAACTTATGTTGAATTATAAATTAAAAATAAAAGATTGTTTGTGTTGCTTTATTTGAAGCAAAGATATATGTAAACCAGAGTTTAAAGCAAGAATTTATCGCATCGATCGGTCATTCCTTTGGGGACTAATTAAGTCAATAACTTTTAACACTTCTATTTTTCTTTTTCCTTTTAAAATGTCACAGTCTCTCGCTGGCTTTTGTAAGCCAAGACTGAAAGACAAAAGGGGAAAAAAACATGCCTCTTGTGTCCAAGCCAATTCATTTACTTCCACCAGCTGTGGAAATTGAGTAAGTGATTGAAATGTTTTTTTCTCTGAATCTATAATAAATGGTCTGATTGTGTTTTTGACTAACATAACTAATAGATTATAGCAATGACCTACTGGCAAATTTATGCAAGTGCATGCCCAAAAATGGGCGTCATAGCAGGCATTTCCTCCCAGGTTTTAATCAAGGTACCTTGATAGAGAGGAGGCTGCCAGTGAACCCCATACACCCAGTTCTCATGGCCTGCCAGCACCGTTTCAAGGGACACAGCATACACCGAGGACTTATCTGTAGAAAGAACACAAATGAAGCCTAAAAAAACAGCTTAAAAACAACAACAAAAAAACCTCCACAGGAAATAGCGTCTGATTATGAGAACAACTGCATGAAATTTGAAAAATTCCACACACAAAAAAACAATTATGTCTAAACATACATACAGGTCTGTAACCATCATGTGCCATTAAACCTTCAAAAACCTTCTCTCTTCATTTGGCTAATTAGCGCCCCTTTTATAATCAAGCCTGGGTGGCCCACTCACCTCTCTCCTTCACTTCAAAAATGTCCTCTTTCATTTTGATGATGCTGTGATTGTCCTCTGCATGGGTGTCTGTGCCAGACTTGGCACACAGCCTCCACACTCTGATGAGAGAGTCCTGCGAACAGCTGGCTAATAACAGCTCCCCACCTGAATGAGTGAGAGTTAAAAACCCAAAAACCTTCACTACAAAGTTATTTTGTGTCAGCTCTTAAAATATTCTATTGCAGAATCTATCCTCACTTTGCATCGTTTTATTTAATCAGATCATGTCCTTCAATGAAATGTGTGGTATTATGACATATAGTGGTATTGTTTTGGTGCGAACAGAAGCAATGACAGTCCAAAAAACCATAGAGAGATCAGACACATTAGTATACTTGAACGTGTTGAAAACCTCATCACTTCTTTGTACTGTTCTGTGGGGAATAATTGTACATCTTCCGTGACTTTAAATAACAAGAACTGGGTGTACAAATTTAAAATTATTTGGGATTGGTGTCCACAGACCCGGCTTTTAAGCGTAGTCCACAGATTTTCAATAGGGTTGAGGTCAGGGCTTAGACAAGTCTCTTCCAGAAGCTTTTCTAAACAGCTGCAGATTCCACAATCACCAGTTTATAGAACTGTACAACTTATCTGGGCATGTCAAAACTTTGCCAAGGTCTGGAAGAAGACCCAAACTGTTACCCTCAAATAAGACGAAGTTGGTTAGAAGCAACCCATGAACCATCAAGGCTCAACCCCTTCATGAACTGGAAAGCATGGTGGTGGTAGCATCATGCTCTGGATGGAATGAATGAGATGGAATAACAAAGTTGGAAGAATACCTTCAAATTCTTCAACTTCACTGCAAAACAACAACTAGATGGTTAAAATGCGGATATTTGGCAGAAGAGTGGCAAATATCCAGTCAGAATTATGCCAGAAGCTTGTTGGTGGCTAAAACAAAATATATAAAGTTATGCAGAGTGTAGGCTAATTTCCCACAGACAGTCATTTGATTCATCATAAATTTAAAATCATTATTTATAGCACCTTTGAATAAAACTTCCACTGATTTCTAACAGAAGTCAGCGTGCTTCAGCACTCAGTTTCAAGCAGAGCTCATCGTGCTTAAAGTGGTCAAAGCCGAGCCACGTGGGACAATTAAATACTGAGCCTTAGTTTTCAGCCTTGTAATGAGCATTAAAGCCTCAGCTAGATGTTTAATTTCACTTTGATCACTTATCTGTTAGTTAGGAGAAGATTGCTGCTGAGTGTGATGTAGCCAGTCAGAACACAGGTATGCGGGTCAAATACGCGCCGACAGGTGGCAAACAAAGCACATGCCACTATTCCTGAGTGTGCCCGTCTCTCACACTGGTGTTTTAGTTTTAGTGCAGTAGCCACCGTTCCATTTTTATCTCTGCCAAGATAAACAGATATAACAAAAAAAAAAAGTCCTGTGTTGCTACCACCAAAGGCCTCCAGAATGCTGGGATAAGAAGGATGAAGCCATTATAGTTTGTCAATCATAGCATAATGACACTAATGATAACGACAGCCATGATTTGTTTTGCTACTCGCCTCAAACTGTGCCGAAACGACGCGCAGTGGCGACTACTTCTTATGCAACAGTGTTTTTAAAACGAGAACTGGGCATCAAAGTCATTTTTAACTTTGACTTTTAATTTATGATACTTTCACTATCTTAATCTTGCAGTTTCTGCACAGTCTGCGAAAAGGCCAACACGGCCATGTTTTCTGACCATTTAATTATGAGGAAAAATAGCAAACATATTAAAAGCCTTTCAAGTGAGACTTCTTTCTACAAAGCTTTTAGTGCACGACAGATGTCAAGCTGATTTTAAAGTAACGTATAATTAAACCTAGTGAAAAAAAAACAGATTAAAAGAGAGAAATACAAAACTAGAAATCATGTTCTGAACCCCAATATTGTACAGCTATGATAAACTGCTCCTCTACTGCTCCAATTTGCCATCTGTCGAATCATAAAAGAACAGACTGATTTATTTAACTACCCTCGCAGCAGAGAGAGGGTTTTTGTCATTCCTGTGAGAATACTTCATATAAACAAACTTCATTCTGTCTCTTTTTTGGCTCGTAGCTTGGCAGCACCGAGTAGGTCATAGACTGTGAGTAGGAAGGAGACACTGGTGAAGAGGGTTGGTTAAGGAGATGAAATAGCTTTTACACAGTCAGAACAGTGCAGTAATGAAGTGCCCTTGAAGAGGGTTACACAATTAGTAGAGCCTGGATTGGATCCATGCATTACCGGGTGCTATCAAAATAGTCTGAATGCAGTGGATGGTGAGGCTGGACGTTGGCATGGAAAGATGGAAACCACATGCATGCTTTAGACATTTTCTGGGTCTGCGAGGAGAAAATTGCCTTTCCACTTCTTTGTTTTTCAATTTGCAAAGGTCAAAGACCACATGTCAGCCTTTCTTGTCAAATTGGTTAAAGGCCAGGACAGGAAATCTACTCCCACCTCTCAGCATTTACTCAGCAACATGTTATCTAACTCTTTCAAAGCCCAGAAACTGCATTATCCCGCTTTCTTAAGATCGACTAAAGATAAGTGAGAAATCAAGCGCATGCTTTTCAAGCTCTGGAAGATAAAACACTACCATAACAGAAAAAAGAAAATAAGATAAAAAGGATAAATAAAGGGATAAAGGGACTCCAGACCACAAAGTTATCAAGTCCTTTTTTCTTTAATATGTTCGGTGCCTGTAACAGGTCCCTTTTTAGTAAGCTTAGTACATTTATTACCCACAGAACTCTTTGACCAGTAACAAACATTATTTTATTCAATTTTTAATAACTAAAAATGATAAAATAATGATTGTTACTGAATGTTGATTCAGCATGATTGTGTCTTTGTGCAAAACCTTTTAGTCAGCCCTCAGATCTTTACATTCTGCTTCTAAGGAGAAAGACTTCCAGTTTTTCAAAGCCGTCTTTAGCAATAGTTTTCCAGGTTTTCAAAGTTATTCCTTGGCAAACATCCAAAGAAGAGCTTTAAATGTCCTTCAAGAAGGTTTTTGAAATATTCCTAAAACTACATAAAGAAATTACAAGAGAGCTCGAAAGAGTTCAGCCTATGTTGAAGAATAAAGGTGGCCATACCAACGGCTGACTTTGTTTGCCTTACATACTGTGTTTACATATATAACTGCAAACGTTTCAATCAATTGTTGCATCTATTATAACTATTATAATAAAATGAAGTGAGAGATCGCTCAAGACTTACTGTACTTTGATTTTTAATTAAATGTGTCACACGTACACTCTACTACGATAATAACCTTCTTATACAGCTGATACAAAGAGTCTACAAACATTACCACTCACCTGTAGATGCCCACTCCACTCCACGAACCCAGTCTTCATGTCCTTGCAGGGACATGGCTCTCTGCAGCTATTGTAGAGGGATTAAAAAGGGTCAGACACTGCCCTCTAACTGTGGAAATTCAAAGGAAAGCGTACACACAAAGAACATAAAAGAGCATTTCCTGAAAGAAATATCAACCCGAGCTTACCTGCCCATCGGCCTGCACATAGAGATGCACCCGAGAGTCATCACCCCCACAGGCCAATATGGGAACTGTGAGAAGAAATTTTCACACAGTCACAAAAGCACACGCATACACACTCACACACACACACTCGCTCTCACAGCAGGCTTCATGCATTTACATCCCCATCTAGGTTTTATAAACAGAAGCGGAATGGAAAGGAAGCAGCACAGCATGAATCAGACAGAAAAGCGTGTAAAATTGCGAGGCAAAATGACGCGAGACACTTCAAACGGAGACAGAGTTTTGAATATTTGAATATGACGTTCAGTTACAGGCTCTAAAGCAGTCGTGTAAATTGAGATGGATGACAAGAGAGGAAAAAAGAATGTATGTGTGAGTGTGTGTGTCTCATAACTTAAGAGATGTCTATGGATGAACGGCTTAGGCTTACCTCTGCTGCCTGGCAACAGTACCAGAGAGACATCCATCATGAAACCGCTGCCAAAGGACAAGTTATGGAGGCACTCAGCTGAGGAAAGGAAACATACATGAAATTAAACTTTAAACACGATGTAATAACAGGAAATAATTTAAGATAATACAGATGACATTATACATGTGGACACAGAGTTTTCCCCCCGCCGATGAAGAGAGTACATTTCGAGCCACTGCTCTTCAAACAGCACCGATCTGAAATAGACTGTATTCTTAACTGGGAATATAACCCAAGGTGATGCCTAGTGCACAAAAACGCACGCTTGAGCTCGACAACTGTCAGGCTTCATTAATGTTTTTCTGCACTGAGACCTGGACGAGAACTCTCAGCAAAGAGGAGACGTTACGGGGGACAGCTAGAAACAAGGGAAGGATCATGGATGACAGACAGGAACACGAAAGATGCTCACAGTTTTTACCAGGGATAATTCTACAGCTTTGTATGATACGGGGTATAAAAAATTCCATCTAAAATTTGGCCTTTTTATTTCTTTTTTAAATCACCAGCAAGTTGTTTTACCTACGTTTATAAACATACACGTTACCCTTTAGAAGAACAATCAGATAATGAAGCCTTTAGATGTTCAAGGGGAATTTATGACTCTAGTTAGGAAAGTCTGAGGCTCATTCAGTTTGCAAGGTGATCGGTACCTGTAACCAATTATTGTGCACATGGTGACTTCGTTTTAAGATTTATATCAGAGAGAAGAGTGAGTTAGTTTGGAAGCTTTGAAGGTAAAGCTTTACAAATAAATACATCTAATTCTTCTTAAATGTAAGTAAGTCCACTGAACCATGAAGACAGTCTACTGTAAGTGCTGTGGCATACATGACAAGCCTAAATAGTTTTGCAGCACAGCGCTAATCATGTTACAAACATTGCCATGCTCTCCGAAAGCCATTACTAGACAGGTAATCAGAAACAGTATGATAAACTCAAATAATTAGCATTTTATATGTCAGTTAATAGTTGGTATATAGAGGGGAAAGGATGCTGCAGCATTCTAGCTTGTGGCTGTAGACCCCCTACGTTTCCAGGTCATGTAATTTAGTTAATATCTTGTGAAATCTTAAAGGACACAAAAATGTTGCTCTTTTAAAGCTCTTCACAAATGATTGCTTTTTCTTTGTGGTAAACGCTTTGCAGTGCTACCACTTTAGGGATCTCTGTTGAAACACATCAAACAATATGTGAAGAGAACTATAGATCTTTAGAGTAGCCATGCCTCATAAGAAGAAGACATAACTTCTGACTAATCACACTCCTAACCAGCTCCATATTGTTTCAGACTGAACTGCAGTAGCTTTGAATGATTCATCGTTCAAAATTATCCTTATTTAGCTCATCTTTGGTCTTGGTGCAGCCCCTCAGTTCATCCACTGTATAAAATAAGATCTTCTAGCTTCTCTCCTTTTAATTCAATTACTCTTGATTTTGTGTTGCTATGCTGCGTTCCAGTTACAAAGGAAGTTAGCTGTTGGGAACTCTGGAGTGACTCCTCAGTTAATGAATTCCAGGAAAAGCGTATTTAGCTTATTTGGCTTATTTAGTGAGCCACAAATACACAACAGTGGCAGGACAGAATATTATTATGTGTTTACTACTGTTTATGGTCATCGCAGCCATCTCGGACTATTAACTCTGGGTTCTTGGGGCTGCTTCAACATCCTAAGCAGGAAATCCAAGCTGAGGGGCTGTTCCTCTCTATGGGAACATCATTCAAGTTTAATATAAGTAGAATTGTACTGTAACTATCAATTTCAGGAATCACAGCAACTGTAATTGATGAATAAATCAGTCACTCTCTCTTTTTTTTGTCTCTTACCTTGTTTGGCATCACAGCAGAGCCAGAGTTTAACTGTGGAGTCTGATGCTGAGGAGGCCACCAGTATCTTTGAGTCCTCCACGTAGATGGCATCAGCAGCACATACTGGACCAGTGTGGCCCTTACACTCAACAGACTGGATAAACTGGAAACATCACATTTTATTTATTTTTTTAATCCACCTGTGCTACCCTATATGCTGCCAAATCATGATGGAGATCACTTCAGAAAGTATGGCCATTATTATGGAGAGGAATCAAACATTTCTCCAAGGAGCATGCACTTGCTTTACTAGCTGTTTAAAGAGGTGGCAAGGTGTAAGAAACAGTATGAGCAATATGTGCTGCGGCTGCTTCACCTTTCCATCCTGTTGAGCCTCCCAGAGGATGAGCCGATTGTCTGATCCTCCTGAGACTAGATGACCCTCTGGAGCTGTGACAATAACAGTAACACGGTTTTGATGGTTTGGCGCACATAACACAGTAACAACTACTGTAAACATAAATCTTGTAGCATATGGTAACGTTTTTGGAATATAGTTTCTCAATGTGCCAGGAGTCTCTGGAGAGCTCGCTGTAGGCTTGCTGCAGAATAAGGTGACTAACCTGCACAGTGTCCTGACAGGAATATAGCTCAACACGAGTGCAACCTCTGCGAGGCTCTTAAAGAACAGCTGCCTTTGTGGCAGCACGAGCAACATTGGATCAACAACGGAAAAACACACACACACACACACACACACACACACACACACAAGCAGTTTGACAGCCATCAGCTCCATTCTCTCCACACTCACCGCTGTCCTCTCTGTGAACCCACTGGACCGCATTAACTCTGCCGGTGTGTCCGTTTAGAAGAGCTACAACTCTCCTCTCCTAAAGAAAGAACAAGTTTACTGGAGTAATAAAAACAAATATCGGCCCATTTAAAACTTCAGCATGCTCGTCGCTGGCTGTGACAGCTAACAGCGGATTCTCAGTAGAAAGTGACGGCCTGTCCTACCTCTGGGTCGTATAGAGCCACCGAGTTACATGTCCCATAAGCGATAGTTCCTCCGCGACCCCAAGAAACAACATTTGGCGTCCTGTTTGCACAACAAGCTACATGGCATGTTTCAATTACGGCCGCCGCCATCTTGAAAGCTGAAGTTGTGGAGTTACTGTAAATGTGGCCGGGGCTAAACGGTACCGTTGTGACAACGGTTCCACATTTTGAGCACAGTAAATGTTATTTTTTTTAAAACAATTTACACACGTCTATAACGTGACTTATTTTAATAATATTAATATTTTAATTACAATATGGGTGCTTACTGTGGACTAGTGACAGATATCTCGGGGAGGATTAGTTGTAGTTGCGCTACCGATTGGAGTCCAGTAGATGGCGTAATGCTATCACAAATCCATAGACACGCTACAGACGCGCAACAATTTGAAGGCAAAACCTGAACTTTTGACTCCTGAAGTGAGAATATCGAGCGACACTGTTGACTAGAGTAGTAGGAGCGAAAAGTGAAGAATTAATGCCAAGATGCACTGAAGCTGCCTCAAAACATCACTAAGACAGGAAGGGAAGGGTTTTTTCCCCTTTATTAAATCACAAAGGATATTTTATAACTCATTGTAACACCTTATGCATAATATGCTCTAATTTGTATTGTATTGATATTATAACATTAATAAAATAGTATACATAATAAGCTATTTGTGTGATCTTCGATCTCTAGCATGGCTGAATTAAAGTAAAATAGGATAACAGTGAGGTGATTATTTGTTATTCTGTGGAGATTTCGTTTCATCTCCCCTACAGGGAATTTTGAAGGCCAGACAAAAACAAAACTGTTGGAGATTTAGAGCCTTATTTGGAGATATTTTAGCAGGATGGATGATTGGAGATTTTCTCTTGTCTTGTGCCTGAAGGACAGTCACACTGCATCAGACAATGTACAAATATATACAACTGTGGATTTGTATAAAATATGTGTATGTACTATAGAGACGCTAGCTCTTATAGGGCAAGTGAGTGCCATTTCAATCAAAATCTCAATTAAAACTCTCTCTCAACAATCAACACGCCATAGCGTAAGCACAGAGCTGTGTCAGACTGCATCATCTACTTGTCACTCTATATTGAGGGTGAGTGATCGCAGCTGAGCTAGCTGCTAGCCAGACAACCTTACTTGTAATGAAAAAAAAAGAAAAAGAAAAAAGCCCCCTGGGCCTTTTGGGCTTGCACAGCTGACACTTTTGTAACAAGGAGTTTTCGGGGCACCTATTTGACAGGATCAGAGGGGAAAATGATGGTGACTGTGAGGCCTTAAGTCATATCATAAATGACAGTGTAGCAAAGACAAACAGGAACAGGCCCAAATAATAAGGAAAGAGAGAAAGGATGAAGGAAGGGAGAGTGTTGGGCATGTGTTGGCTCACCTCTGACCAAGCTGACTTACGGTATACGGGTGTGACAAAGACAAAACAGACACCCTGTCACCAACACTTCAGCAGAAAATAGATTATGCCCGACTTGCTATTGTTGTCCCTCCTCAGTCACAGTGAAGCAGGATTTAGACAGACTTGGCAGGGTGAGACAACCTCTCTATGGGGCGCACGCCATGTGGAGGATACCCTATGGCTCTCATCTTTGGAGTGTCAGCTCATGAGTGGCAGAAAAGCCATTTTCAGATGCAGCCAAAGAGCTTCATCTGTGACGAAGTATCTGTATTATCTCTCATCCGCTTGTGTCTCTGTGGTTGCTTACATAATGCATGATTAATTTGATCAAATGTAACAGGTCATTGGAGGAGAGGGGAGATTTACTTAGGAAAGATCCCATTCATCTCTCATAAAGTGGAAAACGGGGTGTATATGGTTATGTGAACACATCTTTACACAGTACAAACTCTTGTAATTCAATTTACAAAGAAAGTACTTTAATTTATCCAGCTGAAGCACTCTGCATCAGTTCTGATGGCCTCATCATGTGGTTATGATTGGAAGATAAAAACGTTGTTTCCTGCTATTCTGTGTATGTCAGCAAGGTCAGTTTGATAAGAAATCCACAGTAATGGATTTATGATTATTTAACAGAGTCTGGAGTCTGTATCATGACAAATGTTGTGGATATAAATGCGGGTTTCTTTACTTTTTCTGTGTTTTCATTAAATATAGAACTTTTCATGTTACATTAATGATAAACTTAATACTATTCTTTCTGTTGTTACTTCAGAAAGTCTGAATTGTGACAGAAATGTATAAACACACTTCTAAATAATGTCTACAAAATTGTGAAAATCTCACAAGGATGAATGAATGCACAAAATGTCTTTAAATGTTCCACTCATTCATTTTATTGTACCATTTGTTATACAGGTGTAACCAAGGATCTCTGAAGATAGTTTTGTTAGAATATAGCAAATTATGGAATCACGGGATTAAATTTTATATTCTACAAGAGTACTTATGGGCTGATGGACGATGAAGAGACCTTCTAATATATTTTTTAAATATCTAATAAAATAGTGTTCTGGTTTTTCAAACCCACAAAAAGGCATACTTTACCTCTGTGGTTGCAAGAGTCTACAAAAGCACACCTAATGAGTCTATAGTCATGCTTTTACAATTCCAAACTCCCAAGTGATAACAGCATTTTGCAACAGCTTACTGTGAATACTTTCTCCGAGCTCTTTCTTCAAGGTGAAAGGAGTGGGATTATCTTGGTGTGCACTTGCGTGCGAGAATGCAAATTAAACTAATAACCATTTATGTGCGTCATCTCCACACGGTCCCATGTGTTTGTTATTTCAAACAGCAGAAAGCATCTCTGACAAGCGAGGCAGCCTTCAGAAAAAGGGGGAAAAAAGGAAAAAAGATGGTCTGGATGAAAACAGAATGATAATGAGGCTATGTGAGGTGTCCGCGATTATGTAACAGCAGAAATAGAGACGTGGAAAAGCCGAGATTGCAGGGCCGGGGTGTCTGCATGCCACTTTGCTGCTGCCTGGTTTTGTTTATGTACAATTAAATTTGTCTTGTCCCCGAGGGCGCCTCCTTGGCAGAAGGATAGCATGACCCGCTTCTTAATAGCACTTGTACTTAACTCTCCTTTTTATTTTGAACATATTAAAATGTCTTTCCAGCCAGTGTCTGTTATTCTCTGCATATTGTTTTCACTCAGGCAGTGCAATATCCTCTGACCACCACAGCTTGTATTAACATAAACACCTGGGATTAAACTCATCTAACATTACAAACAACTGAAACCTTTAAGCCGTAACATAACCATAGGTAAGTTAAATAAAGTCAATGCAAATCCAGCTGAACAGCCAAACAGGACGCCTGACCTCAGCCTGAACTCCTCTCTTTCACAGAGGTCTCCGCGATCACTGTATCGTGCTAAGGGGATGAGTTCAGCTGCAGGTCTCTGTCAAGGCCACGGCAGCTTTACGTGCAAGACCTAAGTTCATCTGATCGGCGCGCTGTAGGTTACATGAATTTCTAAGCTGTGCATAAAAACTGCATTAAGCTGCTAAGAAAAACAATGAAAAATAATGTTGTACGAATGTGTGAGGAAGATTGTGATCACAAACGTGCGCGTTAAAAGCATGCTTTCGTGCAGGCATGGGTTGTTTCCTCCAGCTGAAAATGTTCTACTGTTTTAAAAAAATGCAAGGGGAAAAAAATCCATCAACATTCCACCACAATCCTCCCTTTGAAATCCCCAAATTTCAATCTACTTATCCAGCAGGGGACTATGACTGAGTGCACTCATTTTACATCTTGTAGACTGCGAAATCACTATCTCTTTAGCCTCAGCAGTTCCCGTCCCAGGAGCTGTACGACCAGAAGGAATGATCCAGCGAGAGAGGGAAGTCAGCACTTCTAAAGCACGGGAAGAGACAGTAGCAGCTGTTAGCAACACAATCACACCACGCACAAGCATCTTTTATTTAATGAGCAATACCCTTGGACTGTGCGAGACGAACATACACATCAGGGACTCCCTGCTTATGTGCCGTTTCAGGCAAATTGTCAAAAATGGAGCATGCCTCAAAGAGATTAGAGGCAAAAGAGCAAATATTGAACATTCCAGAACAAATGAGATGCTGTTTAGAAAAACAAGTCAGTGTCACAGCTCAGATGTGGCGATGACAAAAAAAAGGAAAGAAACAAGAACAGACACGCAACTGCGTTTGGTTGAGATTGTGTACTCGAAGCTATCCGTCTTGGTGATAACTAATCTATTTCAGTCAAAATGTTACAGGATGTATCATATTTCTTATCTCAGTCTTCCACTCGAACTTAAAAGCTGTGACCAGCATAATTTCAGCCAAAACGAGCTAATACACCACAATGCAAAAAGGAGCCCAAGTGGAGTTTATCGCCTTATCAGCTGGAAAAGAGCCTCAGTGCAGATTACCAAGAAACATACAGATACTATCTAGCTGGTAGTAGAGCCATTCATCAAGGTGGAACAGAACCTTGTCCACACAACAGCCAACCTACTTGCATGCCTTCATAATGATGCATTGCAAACGTGTGTATTTGTGTGGGTGTGTACATGTCTGCTTGTGTATATATGTGTGTATGTGTGTGGAGTGAAACCAATGTAAACAGGGAGGGTTAGACTAAAGCATAGCTCTGGGGCTTTAAATAAATACTGGCTAGGCCTGACAGTGGCAGACACATACACTCACACAAACACAATAGTTGTCTCCACTGCTGACACAAGAGTGCCAGCCAGCCACCATAGGTGATGATAAAGCAGGCAGCAAAAGGCGTCACTAACAGTGCCACGGTGCTTATAAGCCGTATCTGGTCTCTGCCATCTGCTGTGTTTGTAATGTGAATCGTTTCTCACCACTTGTCATCCACTGACTGCACTTGTAAAGTTAGAAATAGCTTCCGGACCTGCTTGAGGAAACTGAGAATTTTGGCAGTCGTTTGGTCGGCCTTGGATACAGGCAACCATAAAGTACACTCGGTTCTGTTCTGCGGATACAAGTCACCAGGTTACGAAATAAGAAAAGGCATTACAAGGATGAGACGTTTCCTCCTCATTTCGGAGTGTGAAAGAAAAGATTTAAAGAGCCTCAGGTTCGTAGAATTCAAACATAGGCTGTGATCTGTAAAAGGACTGGACATTTGGGAGATACATCTGGGTAAGTTCAGTAGAGATACATATTTTGACTCTCTTTTATGGCCAAATAATGAAAAGCAGAGGGGGGAAAGGGTTGTAAAAGGAAGTCAGCAACACCTCTAACTGAAATGACTGTCATTAGTGATGCAAAGCTTTCATAACTAAATTTTCAGTCATTTATTAAAGTATGAGTAGGAAATACTTGTTTTCATTGTAGGAATTCAGGCAGATCCAGACAACAAAATATCGGCGTTCAGTGCTGTTTAGCTGATTTCCACCAAAATAAGGAGGCAGAATTAAAACACAAGAACTTTACTGCAGGCTTACCAATGCAGTCACTCGAGATCCCTTTTTAGTTTCACAGCCTAGAGGACATCAAATGGTACATCATGAAAATGAATGTTTTCCCTCAAGACAGACAAAGGGTAACATTTGTAACTTAAGATCCCAGTCCATGTGCTTTAGTGCTGCCTGGTTTTAATTGGTATATCTGGTGAGGCTTTCCAGAGGGAGAGTAAGGCATTCTCACACTCCAGGGGATAATATAGGATTCTGTGTCTCAGAGATCAAACCAGAGCTGTGGTGTGAGGGAGGCAATGCCCCTTCCTCTCTGATGCCCAGAACCATGAAATCTCCATTCATTTTCAAAAGCAATAAAAAAAAAAGTACATTTACATCAATTAATGATACATTTCCCTTTATAATGTCCCTTCTGTTGCACACGAGGCGCACTATAGATCATTTTGAAATGTAATTAATACTTAAATGACGTAAGTGTAATTGCCACGTGCGTGAACACGTACTGTATATTAAAACATAAATAGCTCGTCACTGTGCAGTGCACGCAATGATGAACTGCTCAGCGCTCCCCACTTAAGCAGTCAGCAGTGAAAACCCGACTGCGTGTGCGTGCTCTGTGCGTGGTTGCCCACAGTGGTGTGCTGCAGTCCGCTCCCTGCCGTAGTTGAGTAAAGTACATGGACATTAGCGGGCGCAGCGGCACAACCACCGAGCTGGAGTGGATTAAAACTGCGTGCGTGCGTGGAGAGCCACTCGACGACCGACTGCGAAACCCCCGGAGTGTAATCCCAAGTCCGTTATACCAGTTTGCAAATGCGAAACAGCAAAGCAGAGGCTGTCGGTAAACTCAGTTAGTGGCGTGCATTGTGTGTGCGTGTATGTGTGTGTGAGAGTGTGTGTCAATCAGGGAGAGAGGGAGAGAAAGCTCGGCGGGAATGGCTTCATCTCCGTGCGGCAACAGTAACTTTGATTCCGGTCTGGAAATCAAAACTCGCTCGGTGGAGCAGACGCTTATTCCTTTAGTTTCGCAGGTGAGTACTCCGGAAACCTAAACCGTGACGTTTAGTTATCGCATTCGAAGCCCTTGTGCTCTCAAACCACACTTTGACTTTACAGCTGTGTCGAGCACATGACACCGATTCTGTTGTTTACCTATTTGTGCACTGTGTCTGCAGTGCGTGCTTCCTTCCCGTGCTGCGTTTAAAAGCAGTCCCACGTGCGAATAGTTTATCAAGTTACGACACTGTGGTAGTCCTGTAACTGTTGTAGAAAACGGAAAAAGTAACGATACTCAAAGTTGTCTTAAGTTACAAAGGTGGGCACAGCCAAGTCTGAGGAAAATAAGCTGTGGATACGCTGAACGGGTAACTTGGGAAGTTTGTGATTTACAGAATTACATAACAGACTAGAATAATGCAGGGTAGTGAAACTGTTCACACCCAGAAGGCAATAAAATGAATTATGATGATGGTTCTTTATCTTTTTGAGACGATCACAAACTCTCCAGGAAGTCTTCACACTCTTCAGAGAGTAGCCCAGAAGCCGTAAGTTTTCCCTGAAGTCCTCCTTCGCCACTCCAGAGCTGTTCCCGAGCTGTGGCTCTCTCTTCTCTAATTGAGCCACTTTGAAGCACGTGCTTTGTTTTTCAATAAACACAGGAAAATGAAGGACCCACTTAAGGCCACTGCACTCCCTCAGCAACTCTCCACTCTTACACACTTTAACAGTCCCCGGATTAAACAAAACAAGGAGCTTAGGTCAATAAGTTAATGAATCGTTTTATTGTATGTTGGTTAGAAGCTGGAGGCTGTTTGGGCCATTTTAGGCTTTAATTTACATGACTATCTTCCGCTCTTGTTTCCAGCATGTCACAAAAATGGGGAAGTCGTCTGCTCCTGAATAGGGAAGTGACCACTAGTCTTATAAATGCTAATATCCCCCTGTTTTGTAGGACAGGGTTGTGGTTTTCACTTGAAAGACAGTGGGAGAAATCAGCATCTCACTGCTGGGTGAACAGAGTCTGGATAATACCACACTGGGAGGCCCATGACACTGTCCCTGCCCCTCCTGTGCTCACTGGCAACCTGCTTCCTCCCTCTCATTGCACAGGCTCATTTGAAAGATATAAGGTCATCCTGTCCCGAATAGATATGGGTTACTTATCAGAAAAGGACATCTGTTAGAGGGATGTGCTTTCCATGTACCGGTAGTATGATAACTCAGGGCTAAATCTGTGCGAGCGTATACCGGCAGTGCAAGCAGGAGTTTGGGGAACAATATTCACACTAAGTACTGCTGGAATAATGTGCAAAAGTGTACAATAAATGTCCCATCCCTTGTGTTAGTGTAATATTTACTGTCCAGCAAACTTATGGTGCACTCCTGCCTGCTGAGTTATTGGCTGGGCTCCCGTCTGTAGAGGGGTAAACTGTAATATGCATTCAGCTTATTACAGTCCATAGAGGGCCTCAAGGACAGTGTTTCCTAATTTTCTTTTTTTCTCAGTGTAAGACCTGTCCCCATAGCAACAGAGCTCTGCAATGCTGAAAGAAACCACATTTTCAAGGACCGTCAACTCCATATGTAACATTTTGTTGTTGTTTTGTCATAAGATCAAGGTCACTGTTAACTGATACACAGGTTCCTCTTTGTGTGCAAAAATGCACAACTTTCCTTTTTTTTAAATTTTTTTAAAGAAATGATTCTGAGCATGAAATGATTAGTCTATTTTACCGAAGTAATAATTTTGACAATCTGATTCTGACAATGGATGTTATTTGAATTTAGATTTTGAAATTAGACGTCCTCTGGGGGCTTAAGTCAGCCTTTTCTGCTGTTTGTGGAGATGCATTTGATTCAAAGAATAATTGCTGAAGGTAGAAAATTGTTTGTATGATTCTGATTTCCTAGAAATAGTTTCCATAAAACCCCCCAACAAAAAACGTATGTTATAGTGAACTTCTTTACGGAGTCACTTAGTTGGATTTTACATGGATTGCTTAGTAAATCTCAAGCATTAGGTGTGGTAGTTTTTTTTACAGATTGTAAATAATCAGATAAATTGAATGAAATTATAAAATTGTTTAAGTCAAATCATTAATTTTGAAAGGTCATGATGGTTATTCTGACACTGGTGGTTGTGCATGCTAGGACAGTGCTAGGTTATAGTTCGTAACAATTGGGACTCTGATTTGAGTAATCGTGACCAGCTAGCCTTCATTTTCTGTCTAAAATGCAGTGAATAGAACAGCAACAAAGCTGCTGTCTTGTCATACTTCAAGAAGGACCGTAAACTTTATTCTGATTGTAAGGATGGTGACTTGCAGGTGTCACGTATGATAATAAACTGCTTATTGAGATTCCACAATGAATGTGCAAAAATTATTGGCAACAAAACAACTGTTAGTATTCTAAATAGTTTTTCCAGTAAGAAACTGCTGTTGTAGATTACAGTAGGTACGCTGGAAAATAACGGCTAATATATTTGCAAGAACTTCACCGTAAATTACAGGAAAACAATCCTGGACACTTGCTGTTTATGTGTGTTTTTGTGTATGCACTGAATGAGAGAAAAAGAAATCGCTTTGCGAGAAAAGTCAATAGAAAGGCTGATGGTTAACCCAGCTGTGATAATAAAATTACCTGGCTTCAGGTGTGTATGATAACTTTGTTAACGGCGTTATGTGACATTTCTGAGAATGAGTATTGCCATACATGCGCATCAATTGAATTAGTGTACTTAGAAACACTGACTGTGAGGGCTGTGCTCTGCAGCTTGTCTTCTTAAGGAGCGTTGTATGCATGCGTGTGTGTGGTGTGTGTGTGTGGATCTCATAACTATCAAAGCGGAAATGAAAAAGCAGTGTCAGTCTGAGAGCCTACGTTTGATAAGGTTTTATGTTGTTTACTCTCCCCTTTTATTTTTTTAATTATTTATTTCCTCTCCTCTTGCCTTGTTGACGTTGATATCCTCAGGCCTCTGTTATCAGCTTCACTCCCACCAGGGTGTAATTATAGGCCAGGGAAACCTCCCCGTCTTGCACTTCATACATATACACAAACTGGATAGATGCACGCAGTCCCACCTACGTCTTTCCTTTTTATGCTTGTATGTTCTCCTGTCATACTGATTATTTTGTGTATGCATTTTTATTTTTTTTTTGTGTTTGTTTGGGGGTTTTTTTTGCACCAGTAGGTCAGAGTCATTCCCAACTTTCCAGCTGGTCTGAGATTCTGCAATTTAAATAAGTCCTGTTTTCTTAATGGACCACCTGGATGCTTTCGGGCCGCGTTCTTTATCATTTTGACCAGTTCCTTCCTTTTCTCCTTCGACTTCTTTTTTCAAACTACAAAATGCATTTTCTTGATTTCTAAACGGCACATTCTCCTATGTTAATACAAATTTTGTAATATGCTTTGCTTCACCTTTGCCATCGGTTTTGTATTCAGGGACATGGTGAGGCTAATGAATTGCTCTGGTGGTGGTCAAAATGTAATGGCCATCATGCAGAGAGAAGGGGAAACTAAAGCAAACACGTCTGCTGTTGTGTGTGCGTGCTACCTGTGATGTGGCCTATAGCCAGCTGGAAGGCAATTAGCAATACTCTGGATGCTTTTTCCTTGAGATCCGATTCCTGTTTTGAAGTGGTAATTAGTGGGGAAAAAAACAGTTATGTTCCTGGGCTTTTATAATTGAGGTGTGTTTTCCTATTAAAAACGCAGCAGCCCAGTCTGGGTGCGGACATGGTGGTCCACACTGATGAAGTGTAAAGGTGCTGTTTTGAAGCAAAGACTTGTGGGAACGAATAGGAGCTTGGGAATAATCTCTAAGACTTTGATCAGATTGGTGTACGTTAAACACTCGTGACACCCTGGCCTTGTGATTACATAGCTCAGCTGTCTCCATCATTTTTCTTCAGGCCCGAGCCAGGAGTTTCTTAAAAGATTTTCTCCTATAATTGGGCCTGGAAAATCCGTTCTCTGTCTGCGTTTGTTAGCATCGACTTTGTCATGCTTCCAGGGGTTCTGTGGTGGTTGCAGTTTTGCTTTCTGAAGTGTTATAGAACACTGTGGGGGGGGGAAGAAAAAAGCTTTCCCGTGTTCTTTTTGCTCTCAAACTGGATTGAAATGGCATATTTATCACCCAAACAAATGCTCAGGGGAAAGTCGGAGGATGTGATTTTTCTCAAAGCTTTGCCATTTTGCCATAAATTTCAACATTAAACAAAAAAGCTGACAAAACACGCTTCATAAACATACTCCAAACTTAACGGCTTCGTAAGCACGGCCATCAGTCAAATTTCCGTTCCGCCCTCTGGAAATACTGGAAATTGAATTTTACTGAGGTACGAGGCTCTATTTCCTTCCTAATGTTCCTGGTCCTATAGTAGAGTGACATGACAAACGTCCAGGTAGTGAAGTTGTTTTTTATATCTAGACAGAGGCATTACTGTTGCCATGAGCCCTAACAGATCTCCGTCCTCGAGTCGTATGATGATAATGGAGACAAATGGGTCCCTGGCATGAAAGTAAAACCACATGAGGATAGCAACGCACTCCAAGCTTGCACGTGAATACACACTCATAAATCAGAGCATATAAATATAACATGATTGGGACAACATATGCCTTTATTGTATATGTGGGAGATGGGTGGGGAATTCCACAGTGGTTTGAGCGTCTTTGTATTTGTGTACTCTGATGTGTGTGATTGTCTGCTCACGGATAACAGAATCTACACAGATCTGTGGTGGTGGGATTGTGGTTTTCATGTGTCATCGTCTGTTTTGTGTTCTGCTGCTACAGGTTGTCACCCCGTCCAAGTTCAACCCACTGTGGTGGTGACTAAAACAGAACGCCTGATAACACAATTTGAGAGCAACCTTTTTTTCCTGTTACGTCAGTATCAGTGAAAGATGCTGATTAATGGCCACGCTATTTACACAAACACTCCCAATCACCAGTGTTGGGAAGGTAAAATATATTCCACTACAGATTACAGAATACATGCCCCCAAAATGTAGTTTGTAACATATTTTGTTAAGTTACTCAATGCAAGGAACGTATTCTGAATACTTTAGATTACTTAATATAATGTCATGCTTTTTACAACTACATGAATGTACTATTGCTGTGTGATTTATTACTATTACTGAAGGTTACTTGCCACCAAGCTAACATTGTTAGCTAAAGTTAGCTGAGGTTAGTTCATAGACTGCTTTCCGAACTGCACATGATTATTTGCAGCTAGCAGGTTTTTAATGTTATCCAAGTCTAACAGTCAGCAGTCTATGAACTAACGCCAGCTAACAATGTTAGCTTGGTGGCGGGTAGCCTTTAGTAATAGTAATAAATCACACAGCAATAGTACATTGAAGTGGCACATAACCCAGGTAGCTACCACAACTAAAACATAATAGTTGCAGTAGGCTAGTGAACTTACTTTCAGATGTTTCTTTGGGTTGGAGGTGGAGGCTTTTGACGCTGAAAGTAGCTTGGTTGCTGGCAAACAGAGTTTGCATTGCACGGTCAGATTTGGCCCATCCCTTTTTTTTTTTCTTTAAATGTGAAGTGGTGTCAGAATTTCCAAGTAAGAAATGCATTCCTGCCTGTACACTGCTGGCTCTGGGTCCATTGTGTAACTGATGCCACCAGGATTAACATGACGCTTACATTAGAGCCTCTAATTCCGACAATGCGTGGAATTACCAGAATTAGAGAGGGGATAGCCTAACATAAGAAACAGGAAAAGACCTTTGTGAAATCCATTTATTTCAACAAAGTAACTGTATTCCAATTATCATCATTTTTGGGTAACTGTAACGGAATACAGTTACTCTTATTGTGTATTTTAAATACGTAACGCTGGTACATGTATTCTGTTACTCCCCAACAATGCCAATCACTCATATTTCCATACAGTATATTAGGGCTGTTCAATATAATGATATATATGGGATGACGATATAAAAACGTCTATCGTTTCATTTTACGCTTTCGTTTGTTTCGTGGTGTCACAAAATAAACAGTTTACGGCAATATTTTTTCATTGTTTTGATCACTGTAGTGGCTATATTAATTTCTTAAAGTTCTCTCTTTCTCTTATATTTAATATAACTACACTACGGACGGACAAGCGCCTGTTTTTATGCGTTGTCGTTAACAACAACGATGGTAAAACCATCGCGTGTCCGCTCGTTTATTTTCCACATAAACCTTTCACAATAAAGCTCAAGATCCTGTTGAGACTTTTCAAAATAAACTGAATCAAGTGAAAGAGTAGGCAGATTATTTACAGATGAGGAGTAAAAAAGAGCCGCCAGGTGCTAAAAAATAAACCTTAGACTCAAACATTAGAACAGGCTTTTCCCCGCAGCACGCTGCGTAATAAATACTCACAAAGAAAACTGCGGCCGTTACAACTTATTTCTAAATGTATCGGTTAAAACACTCGACTCCAGGTACACGACGCCCAGCTGGAAACACTTCATGAAAGTTGAGCTGCCCGAGAGTCACAGAATTTACAGAAAATGTTAAATTTTGATTTTATATCGTTATCGGGACAATACAATTCATATATCGGGATATGAGATTTTGGTCATATCGCACAGTCCTACACTATATACCCTTTTCCCCTCTAAAGAAACTGGGAGATCGTGCGGTTTTGCAGGTTGGTTCTACACATGGGCTCTCAGCTGGTTTAAACATCTAATATATGAATTGCAGTGAGCCTGACTCGCATTATTGTTGAATAAATGACGCTCTTTGGCATGTCCTTGTTCAGCAGTAGGAAGTAAACAGTCAACAAGCCTCTTTCATCAAAGTGAAATGAGATGCAATTCCACTCGGCTCCCCTTGTTTTCTAGTAAAGTGGTTGCATTAGGCAGCTAACTTTGTCAATTTGGAGAATCCACATTCTCTCTTCTGATGATTAAATCCACTCTTCTAAGCCTCCCACCCTGACTCATATTCACTTTTCATTGCATTTCTCTAACACAAACACGCACTCAGTGTCATGTAAACACACATGTGCAGAGCTTAAATGATCGGTGTTTCCCCCTTGTCCCCTCGAGCGGTCTTTTCATTATTGCTATCAGGGGAGTCATTACAGATTGCTGTTCTCTTTAAGTGCAGATAAAAGGGTCTGTCTTACATGTCGAGCCGTTGACCTTTCCTCGGTTAATATACTTCCAGATGAGAAAAGTGCTTCTTTTTTTTTGTGTGTGTGTGTGTGTGTGTGTGTGTGTGTCTTCATTTATGTGTGTGCGCGCACCTGAAACCTCCAAATAACCTGGCCCAATGGGATCAGTCACCTAGAGGGAACAGCAGAGTTAATTTAATGGTGCAAGAAGGCAATCTCACGCTCTGCAATTTAACTTATTTGAAAGGTGAGGCTAATAGCAGAAGGTGCTTTTAATTGTCTAAGGAGAAGCCACTGCCTCTGACCGAGATGTATGGCTATATCCTGAAGGCTGATAAAGTATTGATTAAGCCCCTCTCCCATCATCAGTCAGCCTCAAATTGCTTTCATTCAGTCTTTCATTGACCATCAAATGAAAATGGGAACAGACTCATTTTGTCAGTTTGTGAAAACTTGGGTCCTAGTTGTCTGCAGTAACACTGAGTGTTTGGTTTTTATCCGTCAAGGTTTTACAATTTTCCGCCGTCAGATTCCTGAGAGAAGAAGTGACAATAACAAAACTGCTGTCAGTGGATTCTTATCTCGACTAACCAGGATATTATTTTTGTAAAGATATGTTGCCATGCATTTTTTTTTCTTTTTTGCAAATTACTATTAATTTTTTAAAATTCTGTTATCACCGCAACTTCCCTGAGCTCACTGTTAATATGATCTGCCACCGTGTTCACGCACTGTGTGTGAATGATCCTCCAAGACCTGCAGAGGCTCTTAGGTGCTTATTATTCCTGTTTAATATCAAGTGATTGTCTGGCCCATTGCCACCCTGTGCTTACAGTATATTTTTCTGAGTTATGATGATGAGGTAGTGATGGGACATCTCATAAGTATGAGCACACAGGAGGAAATCTCTCTGTCAGTGAAGATGTGATGCCTAATGTGGCGTGATGTTTTGTGTTGTCCAGCCTCACACCCTGCAGATTAAGATGGATGTATAAACACATGGCTGAAGCACAAACAAGGACATATGTATTAAGAAACCTCACAACCGTTTCCTAGGCTCTCATTCTGTAGCTGTACATAAGGAATATTTTACTAAAATAGCACAGATACAGGTTGAATAGCTTTCTCTGTTTTTTAAACTGTGCTCGCTAAGAAGTAAGATATAGTGTTGCTGTACATGCTGTTAGGACATGCAGACTGAAGAGTGAGACAGGACAGGCCTCTTACTGTAATCTTGTAGGCATGCACTCTCCTATTTGCCTTGTCATGTACTGCTAGAGATATGACATGATATATCTATATTATCTGCTGCCTGGACAACCGCAGGTAAACACACCACTGTTTGGCAGGCAGCTGTTTGTTTCTTGTTGTTTTCCTCTTTGTGTGTCTGTGGCTGAGCATTGTGATCATTCTGGTCTTGAGCCCATGACATTGACCTGACAGTTTTACACACTGTGGGGTTTAGAGGTTAAGCTCTGCAAATCCTGGTTATGACAGGAACCCTTTCTACGTTTCCAGGTAAACCATTGCACCATCCTATAGTTTCATGGTAAGGGTGACGTCTTTATATGAAAGTGGAGGTTGCTGTCATTGAAAATATCGCACCAGTCAGTGTTACTATTCCTTTCTGTACTTGATCAGCCGGTCCTTGTCACGATCTTCTTACCTCTGTCCTCCTGGCTTGCATTGTAAGGAATGTAGAAATATCTCAAAGTGAAAAACAAAACCAAGTCTATGAAACGAAGCAGTCTTTAAGCATTAGTTGGATATAAGTATAATTATCTTTTTGATCATGTATTATCTATAAAGGTTTTCTGACACTCATCCCAGAGCTGTCCAAGTCTTCCTGTTTGTTCTTCTCTCCTTCTCCATCAGCAACATTGCTAACTTTACCTCCGAGGAATCCTTCAGCCTGGCTTGTATGTGTTAATTGCTTTCTTCAAGCGTCTTTGAACTTCTCCCCCCCCTCGATAATGAGTTCTTTTAAAGAGATGAGGTTTGACATGACAGAACAAAGACAGTGTGAAGGGCACAGGGAACATAGAATACCAAACATTTTCTGTAATTCAGAACAATTTCAAAGTTGCCGTGTCACCTTTGCCATCACTTAATGTCTGCACTGTTTGATTAAAAATGGATTTTTTTTATTTTAGTTTCTTTGTTAATCTTTTGATTACTTAAATGATAAATTTCACTTTATGCTAAATTGACAAGCATGCCACTTTTAATTCAGTGCGATATCACTTTTAGTGACTACTTCAACCAGATCACCTCACTTTGTGGGGTGATTGAGGGTGTGTCTGTAAGGAAGTATCAGTGTGTAAGATGCTGTAGCACCTCGTTTGTATGTCTTCCACCCTTCCTCTGTTGCTCTGCCCAATTTCCTGATTTCGTTTTCCTGTCACACCCCTTTCTCTTTTGGTCTTTAGTTCTGCCTTTAGCCTTGTGCCTGTTTTCTTCTCACCACTCTCCACTTACCTTTCAGTTTTCTAACTATTAATCTCAACTTCTCCAGAGAGTTAGGGGCTCTATATCACCTCATTAATTATGCAGCTTGCTGAAAACCTAGCTAGAGGCTGCAGGTATAGCCTCAGCTGAATAGCTCAGCCCAATCATTTCTTTGGATCTTTCCCTCTTTCTTCTCTACCGTAAAATGAGACGCAATCTTCGGGACTGCATCCATTCTGAAGAACACTAATGGGAATAGCATGTAACCAGCTGAGCCAGATTTGGCCGTCTCTTTCTCTGACATAGAATGGATGAAGATGATGCTATTCTTACCACGTTTTGTCTGACCGTCACATATCTTCAGGGGAAATGTTTTCTGAAAGGAATGCAATGTTGAAAGCACAGCTGTAAAGAGATAGGATCTTGGACATTTTGAAAAGACTTTGTATCAAGAATGGGTTTATATAATTTTAACTTGCAGGATTGAGCTATGTTTGTAATTGTCAGATTTCCACGGGCTAACTATAATGAAATGGAAAAGCAATACATTCCCCTGTGTCAGTTTTGGCCGGCGGTCATAGGTTCTGTCTAGGGCTGCCACAAACGATTATTTTGATAGTCGACTAGTCACCGATTATTTATGCGATTAGTCGACTAATCAGATCATCATCCACTGGACGTAAAACTACAGCTTATTGCACCAGCAGCATCTGCTCTTATATAACTATCATTAGCTTACAGCTTTAAGCTTTTAAGGTGCTAACTAAAAATAAAGACAAGATGATAGTTTATTCAATTTTAATGAAATTTGCAGATTGTTTCGGTAAAGTTTAATAAACTCCTTGCTATCTAAAATATAACAGGACACCGGAGTATATTCTCCAGCATCTCACACTTCTGATAATCAGCTGTCTGCTTGACGTTTATTCAGCTGTGTAAAAACTATAACTTTAATCTCAGCCAAACCGATTTACTCAGGAACAAATAAAATACTAAAAAAAAAAAGCCAAACAACAACATTTTTAATTTATCTAAGTGACTCATATATATTTAACCTGAGTAGCGAAAGACGGCGGTGGGTTTGAAAACAATTTGCCGGGAGTCCGGTGTTCTCACGGCGCTAGTGACCTAGCCCCCGGCTAGCTATCGAGCTAGTGGGTAACAGACGTCTCCGAAAACGTCGGAGCGCTTTTGAAAATATGTGGTGTCCTGATAAACTGAGCGATATTTGAGGTTTACACAGCTACATTCTCGCCTGAAAATATGTTAAACGTTTATTTTGTGACCCAGAAAGAATAATAAGAGTAATATTAAAACTAACTAGCTGCCGCCATTGTTGGAAACTAAGCTGGGCCGCGCTATGAATTCTGGGACACAGCTGCTTCTTCTTCTTCGGGGTTTAACGGCAGCTGGCATCCTTGTACATGCAGTGCTGCCATCTTCTGTTTCAGTCCGTTATTACACTCTTAAATCCTGCTACTTATTCCTGCGTCTTTTGCGATCTTACAAAGCTTCAAACGACGTCGACTATTAAATCAGTCGTCGACGATTTTGATAGTCGACGTAATCGTGACTAGTCGACAAATCGTGGCAGCCCTAGTTCTGTCCAATAATATGACGTGAGACTGGAGTAAAAGACCTCCATGGATTGGCACTTTATTAAAGAAGGAGCATGATAACAGCACAAACACTAACTGCAACTAAACAAAATGGCTTCCTTTTATACTCTACCTTTTCAGGTGAGCATCCGGAATAGCCCAAGTATGGGGGTTAACTAATCAAAATGAAAACATAACCCTCCACACAAACAAACATACAATAACATTAAAGCACATCACAAACATATACATATTTCCAACACATACTATAAACAAACCAATAACATAAGCTTCACCCATTTCTATCTAAATTAAAACCCTCTTTATCCATACTCCCTAACCCGGCACACTGGTCTGCTCCAAGAGCTCTTAAACAGGTGATTGAGCCGCTTTCACTCTTTTGCTCCACATCCTGCAAGAAGCAAACAGGACAGGTGAGTACCTTTACAAGTTCTCATTTCACATATGTTTAGGTTATTGATAAATGATTAACTGCAAACAGCTCTAACTTTGGCTCTTCTCCGACACAGGTAGGATGGCCAGTCCCACTCTCTCTTTTCAGTTACAAGCTGTTAATTTAATCGTATGTCAAATAACCTAATAAAAGACTCCATAAGAACGAATGTGTTTTCTTTATTACCCTATTTTAAATTCCTAATCCAATAATTAATCACTAACAATACCAACCCGGTAATGGAACCCCTGGTCTCCATTACACCCTGCCTCTCAAGCAGACTTTTATCCTTTTGATGAGCTCCAGTGCGATTGCCTAATGCTGCGTCCACACCGGAAGTGATGTGGCGACCGTATAAAGTGAATGAAACTATGAGCAAAAATACCCACTGGTGGCACAAAGTGGGAGGGACCCAAGATGAACTTTTCTCAAGTTATAAGTCAGCCAATGAGAATGTACCATACTGTTGATTGCCAAATGACCTTGTAGTAAATACATTAATAGGTTACCTAGGCAACAGGAGGCTAGGATGTCTGTGAGCGACCAGCTGTCAGCTTCACAGCGATGCACGACGATTGAACCACTACCAGTGTGGATACAACTTTAGACTACAGCTGGAGATGGTAGTTCTTGTTCTGTGGGCTCGGTGTAGGAGCCCATGAAATGGATAACCAGCTTCTGAATGTTCTGGTTAGAGCAGAACGTCTGTCAACAGGTGCAGTGGATAAAAGTGGCGTACAACAACATCCTTTCGTAGAAGCAGCAAAAAGAAATCAAGGACCACCCCAGCAATCTCGCCACAGCAGTCTGATTAGCAGCGCCAAAAACTTTCAGAATAACAGTGAGGCATCGATGGCAGATGGCATTATCTCAGTTGCATGAAAAGTAAGTCACCTATACACTCAGGTGGCTATCACTATACCTGGGCAGCCTGCCAGGTAAAGTTCGTGTGCGGCAAACACTCTGACACCTAGCTCTTGGTATGAGGAAGATGTTCTCATCTTGTCACCGTTTCTAGATGACTGGAGCCAGCGGGTGACAGCTGGGGCCAGTCAGCCGGGATTCATAGCCCAGTGTGTACATGTGTACTTAAGAACACATACACCCAGGACCAACACCTATAAATAAGTTAAAGTCACTCTACTCCTATAAATAAAGTTCTAGTTGTTCTGGGCATTTCTCTGGATCTGCTATCTGAACGACTGAAAAGAGCTCTTGATATGAAAACTAATATTAAAACGTGAGTGTGAGAGTTAGTGATTTTAGAAAAGAGTGTTTACTGCATCGTCAGTAAACACTCGTCTATGGGTTGCAGGTACTGGTTCATGTTAATGTCGTTTGATGTTTAAATTCTGCACCGATGGACCTCAAACCACTTGAAGACATAGGTATGTGTCATGTAGTGAAAGCACGTTCCCGAAGCCCCTGTGAGAATGTGTTAGGGAGTCTGTGTGTGTCACAACACAGGCCTTTATACAGCCTGCAGTTAGGGGGGGCTGCATTCCTTTAAGGGCTCAAGTTTCGAGCTCCCACAATGTGTGTGTGTGTGTGTGTGTGTGTGTGGTGTCTGAAATTGTGCCTCCATGTTCTTTAAAGGGCATCACGACTGAGGTCAAAGTCTCAAAGGGCAAAAACCTTGATTCTGGCTGGTATGCATGTGTTTGTCTGCCCCCCCCCCCTCCTCATTCATCGGTGAATCCTCCAGCTCAGCGTATAACGTTCTGTGTTGTGGCTTCTGATGTTTGGTCTGACACACTTCATTGCTTTATTAATGCAGTACTTCACTTTCTAAAGTCCCTTTCTTCTCACATGTCAAACCTTCAAGACAACATTCTTAGGAATTTATCTCAGTCTGTTCGAGAATGTCTCTTGCTCTGGGGCTAGTTTGTAGCTGCGTTGGCTTTTGTCTACACCTGACAACTCGCATTTCTAAATGCTTCCTTTCGTTTTGTAAGAAGTTGACCCAAACCCTCCCCCCCCCTCCAAAAAATGCAGTAGCCCAGAATTCCCAGAGGTAGCTTGTGGAAATCATTTTGGTGGTTTTCATCAGATTTGACCTTCAATAGGCAGCTGAGAAATGAAGCACATTTTTCTTTGTCACTTTGCTTTTTCATTCACCAAAAAACAAGCCGTGATTAGTTTCGGAACAGACCAGTGTTTCTGACAGGTGCATTTGGTCAGCTTCCCCTGCTCCTGCAGAACATGCTGTTGCTGAGTGAGGCCGTCACAGAGCCTGGTTAGGCCGCTTTCACACACTTTTCACTGCACACTACTACTTGTATTAGTTGTCCATTACTTGTAATTACCAATTATGATGACTGATGGAATGTTTTCCAGGCCAAGTTGGCAAGTAGTTCGGATTTTCCTGTTGAGGATTTTATACAATTACCCAGTCATTAAACATGGCTCAGCATGAGGACAACCTGAGGGGGGTGACTTTCATGTGTATTGTTGTTGTTGGGTTGTATTGTTCATAACTTCGGGTTTCGTAGGGGGGCAGTCGTCGTCATGCAACACCGCATTCAAGAAAATCACCCAAAGACAAATATTAGCTGCAATGTTCCAGGCTAAAAAATAAGTCACCACTTCTAAGCAAACTCTCCTGTCTTTGTTTTACTCGCAGGATGTTGGTTTGCGAGCTTGTGATGATGTGAGAATATAAGCTTTAATACCCCTGATTGTTTTGGGTTATACTCGTGGTTTCATCGAAATAGATGTTGCTTGATGATGGATCTGGAGATGTATTTCTAGCAGGTTGCTTACGGTTATTATTCCAACTTTTATTTTCCTTGTACACTAGATACTCATCAATCTTTAGTGGTGGCTCAGGAGGTCTTGATTGAGATAATTAAAGGGCAGAATGAGGACTACGATAAAAGACTCATCAGGAGCTGGAGTTTGCCTTTTTCATGTGCTTTCAAATGTTTCAACAACAAAGATAAATCTTAGAGGGAAGTCAGATGCAAGGACAAAGCAGATACAGTGCTTAGGGCCACGTTGTGTTTGGTTTTTCTTTTTTTTTCTTTTTTTTATGGGTTCAGAGGTTTCAAAGAAAACGATTTGCCACAGTCCATTTGAATTTCTACACCCCATGTTTCTTTTGAAGGTGTATGTAGGGTGAAATTGACTAAAATATTTAACTTCTAGGAAGAAAATTGTTTCCATGTTTGACTTTGTGCCACTTCTCTGCTGTTATACCCGCTACAGAATACCAGACAGCTTTTAGACTGCAGGTTTAAGTTATTCATCAGTTGGAAATTTTGGTCTGTTTATGCACACCAACAACGGACCATGTCTGCAAATGAAGACATCCACTAAAATGGTATTTTTTTTTTTTTTACTCCTTCTTGATATGCAACGACTTGCCCAAAATGAATGTAACGAAACAAAACAAGACTTAGTGTCTAAGCAAAGGCTTCTGAGCAACACCGTCTGGAATTTCTAACCTGCTTCTGGATGTGACAAGAGATTGAAGACTTCACATTTAGATATCATGAGTGATGTCTCGATGGGTTTTTTTTCTTCAGTGTTTTGCCGTCTTTGTGACATTGACTTGCCAGATTAAATAACTGCTGTACTCTGGTGAGGCTTTCTTGGGGTGGGGTAGGGAGGGGGTTTGGGGCCATGGGGTGGACGTCACTATGAAACTCCTCGGTCTTCAATGGAACAAAGAGCTCAGTGTAGCCTGGAGAAATCTCTAGCTGCATATGGTGTACGTTTCCAAATGGGTGGGATCTCATCTGCATTGCCTCGCTGCCTGAGCCAGAGATGTCTTTGATATTGCATCTTGGATGTTTTGCAAAAACGTGCTTAGATCAAAGATATCTGTGCTGCCAGGCTGGCTGTCTTGGTTTTACTTTGATAACAGCTTGATCCATGTAAAAACAGTTAGATCCAAGTAATTAGCGTCATTGTCCGCTATTCTTTCTGTCTGTTTTGAGTTGGTTAGAAGCTGACACGGCATGGTTTACACTCTGAGACTAGGATATGCCTCCTAGAAGCTTTCAGTAGATGAGGCTTTTGGCCATCTTTTTGATGTAAGTAGGAAAATCTAAGCTTTTTTTCTCTCTTTTTTAAATTCATCCAAAATATATTTGTTATACTATTTGTAAGTGGTAGTCTGTTACAGGTGTGCCAGCATTATGATGCTGAGAAAAAATACTTTAGCACCATTCAGGCCGGAGCCACTCTTATAAAATATGAAAGGAGATATGTTTTGATTTCATTATTTAATATTCTTTTGAAAGAAGAACTACATCTGCATTGTGTTTTGCTCAATAATAAAAGTGTCTCTCTCTCTCAGCTACAAACTCTCAGATGGTTTTAGCAAATTACTTTTTGTACTCTTTATGAATACTGCTTTTCAGTAGGTGACTTTTTTTGACTCCCCCAAAACATTTTTCACACTTCACTTGCAAAAACCTGAATCCACTCTGCATCACGTAGGACAGAAAATGGTCTCAGTAATACTGTACAGATGTTACTGAATAATTTATCATATTCACATGTAAGCAGCATTCAGTATGCGATTCAATCTTGAAACTGAGGGTAGGTGATAAAACTGCCTCCTGTTATTCCAAAAAAAGCAAATCCGAAGCTTCAGCTTGGCATAAAAACTCAGAACAAAGAAAAATGGCTACATTGACACTGTTTTTATTATTATTCTTTGAATCCTAATTTATGTCTATATGCAATATGTCTTTGATACAGCAGTTGCAACACATAGCACACACTCAGATGCACAAAAAAACCCAAAACAAAACACTGCTCTTAGTAAAGATAATGAGCTAAATGTTAACCAGCGTCGCTACCCGTAAAGAGAGATGATGTCCTAATTGCAAGTCTGTGGCACATGATGGTGTGAATTTGTCCAAATGAAGCTGTAAGGAACTTTAATCTAAAATTACAGTTTTGTAAAGTCAGCAGTCTCACGAATCCCAAGCCTAGAATAGCTGCAGATGTGCGCGTGATGCTAACGATTTCCCAGACTTTATGCTAACTAACTGGTGGCTATAACTTCAGTGCTCTTAATTTTGATATGAAAATATTAAAACTTCTAGTTATTTTATCTATACAAACAGTTGATTTTCTTCTACTTATCCAGTTTAGGGTCAGCCCGTGACCACACCCTACATATGTTGGCAGGTTGTTGCAGAAAGACACCGAGCAATCTTTGGACTGTGGGAGGAAGCCAGAGTACCTGGAGTGAACCCATGCAAACACAGGGAGAATGTGCAAATCGAACTCTGCAGTAAATTCTAATGGCTCCACGTGCACAGCAGTAAAGCCAGCGCAAGGGGTCTTTTCATAATGTGTAGCTTTTTAAAATCATTATAAAAGGTTTCACTTTTCAGTGAGGCTGTGTGATTAGGGGGCAGGGATAGCTCAGTAGGTAGAGTGGTGGCTTCATGATCGGAAGGTTAGGGGTTTGATTCCACTGAACAGCTACCCTGAGGTACCCCTGAGCAAGGTACCGTTCCTACACACTGCTCCCCGGGCGCCCAGTGGCTGCCCACTGCTTCACTTGAGTGAATGGGTTAAATGCAGAGAGGAATTTCCCCACTGGGATCAATAAAGTATACGTTATTATTATTAATAGCTGACAATAAATTTGCAGATTAAAAAAAAAAAAATACTATTGTTGTGCTGCGACTGTAAAGGGTTTCAAAGCAAAACAAGGTCATGAACCACAACAGCACTTTGTGTCATGGTCTAGTGCTCTACAAACCGAAGGGATCGATTCCCTTCTCTGCTCTCCTTCCCATCTTGGTTAACCTTGGATTGTGGTTAACAGAGCAAAAATTGATCCGCAGCTATGGTTTGTTTGTCTACCCCCCAGCAAGGACTACTGAATCAGAGGTCACTCTCCACACACTGCCTCATACACTCTATTCTCTAAACTTGCTCTTAATGGAAAAAGAGCAATATCTCTCAGAAAGTTTTCAGATAATGTAGAGTTTTTGGCTCCGTGCCTCCTCTCGGTCATATCTTTTGTGTTCCTGCCTTAGTTCTCTACCCTTTTCCTTATTTACTGTATATCCTCTTCATTCTCCTTTCTATCTCTTCATCACAGCTGTCCATCTGTTTCTCTCCCAGGTTTATCATCCTCTCTTATCAGCTGCTGGTTCCTCTAGACTTCCTGCACCTCATATCAGCCGTACTGATTACACTGTAGCAGCGCTTTGCTTTCAATAGACTATGTGTTACTGTCAGTGCATGCACAAACAAACCAGAGCGGTGGGGTGGGGTTTCATTTCTCTCATAGCTATGTTTTCTACTTAGTTAAGTAGTTCATCTACTCAAATGTCAAGGAAGCACGTTAGCACTAAGCAGCTTAATAAAGGTGTAAAATGGTCATTGGTTTAATAACCTTTGATTTGCTTTGGTTTGTGGGGGAAAAAAAATAAAATTGTCAACTCACAGACTGCCTGAACCTCAGAGTGACTCTGGAGAGCTCTGTGCTCAGCCCACTCAATGGGCCCCACTTAAGACTTGATAGATTTCCCATTATTTTTAGACTGCAGTGATGGAGTACCAGGTAGCACACACCCATTTCTGCTTTCCTCTGAGCTTCTTGCTTCCTGTGTGGAAGCACTGCCCAACAATGGCACACAAACACTAAGCCAGTCTGCTGCAAAGCCCCAGAGATAAATGCTTCTTCATGTGAAACAATCACAAAAATGTAATCTGGAAACCCCGGGCCATGCTTCCATCCCTCTATTTGGAAATCTGTCTCTGAGAGGTTTCAGAGCAGCTTTGAACACTTGAACCGTGGCAGAACACGGCGGATCGATGCCAAGCAATAATTCCAGGCAATAAGTGGGATTATATTTGTCGTTTATTTGACAGTGAATGGTCCCTTGGAAAATATGAGCTCAGTTTATTGGTTTGTCTACTGTGTGCCAGCCATGCAATCTATTCGGCTGCTCTGCTTTCCTCTGCATACTCGCGGCCAGACAGATCTGATTAACTGTCACACTGATACAATGTGGACCCACTTGCTCTTCGTAATCATACCAGCTGCAAAATAAGACGAGAATCCAAAGATGTTTAATTCTAACATTTCATTTTTGCTTTGTTTAATTTTGGGAACATGATAGAATAATATCAAAGGGTGTGAAGAGTGTTGTGGTAGAAGGGACAGATGTGTTCAAGGTGGGGGTGGTATGACATCAGGGATCGGCTCTGAGACGCTTCTTGTTTGAAATGGTGATGGACAGGCTGACACATGAGGTCAGGCAGGAGTCTCATTGGACTATGATGTTTGCACACGGCATAGTGATCTGTAGTGAGGGCAGGGAGCTGGTAAAAGACAACCTGGAGTGCTGGAGGTATGCTCTGGAGAGAAGAGAAATGAAAGTCAGTAAAAGCAGGACAGAATGTATCTGTGTGCGTGTGTGAGAGTGTGTGTGTGTGTGTGAGAAAAAAGGCAGACAGGTAAAATTAAAAAAAGATGAATATGCAAAGAGCAGAGGTATTGAAGGTGACTGAGTTTAAATACCTGGGGTCAACCATCCAAAGCAACAGACAGTAGGTGGAGATGAGCGTCAGGGGGGATTTATGACAGAAGGATAGCAGCAGGAGTGAAAGGGATGATTTACTAGACTGTAGTGAGACTGTTATGATGCGTGGTTTTAGGGAAGGATTTAGAAGGATTTTATCGGGAGTGACCAGAATGAACATCAGATAGACAGCTCAGGTTGAGAGGTTTGGAGTTAAAGCTAGAGAGGCAAGGCTGAGATGGTCTGGACATATGGACAGGAAGGATGGTGAAGATGGACCTGCCAGGCAGGAGGAAAACCTCAGAGATGATTTGTGGATGTAATGAAGGAGGACTTGCACAGGGTTGGTGTGACAGAGGAGGAGGGAGAGCGAGATGGAGGTAGGTGATCCGCCCAGGAGACCACTAAAGGGAACAGTTGAAAAAAGATGATTTATGGAACATCATAAATGTAGTTTTTGGGGGTTGTTTTTGAGGCCGAGCCAAAAAAAAAGTTTTAAAGAAATCTGTGTAGTCAGCATTAAAAATATTTTTGATTGATTCACCCCCTTGTTTAATTGCTTCAAGTTCTTTGTCCAGTTAAACATATTTGCATTTTTTTTATTGTATTCAAAGGGCTCCCTGCAGAGTCAGCTAATCTAGCCAAGGCTGAGTTCCTTTCACACACAAAAGCTGATGAAGCGCTTGCTGTTGTGCTCCGAAAAAAACAAGTTTAGTTTATAAAACACAATGTGCCAGAATACTGATTTAATTTCTAATGTATTCGTACCCCTTTGCTGTTCACATATGTTTCGCACATACAGTAAAGGGAAATGTTTTAATTAAGTTATTAAATGTCCTGTAAAGTACCATGTTTCCTCTTGCATGTTAAAGCCATCAGGCCTCATGGATATAAAAGCTGTGCGACTTTGGTGTTTTATTAGTTTGCTTTACATCGAGCCTACCCACACAGCTAAGACGACGCTGGAGAAAGTGTAGGTACAAGTCTGTCAATGTCTCTGAGTGCCCCAACAAGAGACTCGTCGTCAGCATGAAAAAAAAATTTCTGCAGAGATTGACAAATTTTATCACTGCTAAAAGTGCTTCCGTTAAGGAGCGAGTAAAATGTATGCATACTTATGCCAATAGGATATTTCAGTTCTCCTTTTTAATGCATTTGCAAACAGTTGCTGTGTCATTATGTAGAAGGGATGAAAAGAAGAAGAAATACTTTTGATAACTGATTGGAACATAAAAGTGCTATAATGCAGAACAACCATCATGTTAATCTTCACGAATGCTTATCCTAGAAAACAAATGCAATTTTGGTACATTTTGAAATGTAACATAGCAACCTAACATATGAGTGCGCCAGTCAGGAAGAAAAGGTTAGGAAACGAGATGAGCCGCCGCCTCGGGGCGTTCTGTACGGGGTGCTAACCCCCCGCAGCACACGTATTCCTAGGCTACATCCCCCAAGTACACTGGGGGAGGAGGTGAACAGTTGAGACAGCCGAAGTGAGTTTGACCCAACAGTTACACTATGTTCAGATCACCCCTCTGCTCTCCTTGGTTGACCCCACTCGCTGACTTTCTCTTTGTCTCTCTCCGTTTCTCCCTCCCTCCCTCTCTCTCCGTCTCCCTCCCACCGACTATCCACCGAATTACGTGAGCAAGAGGAATGAAAAGATGTATTGTGTTCTTTTGAATGCGAGCTGCGTGTGTTTGTGTTCGAGTAGCTGCCATCCTCTACCGCTATGCAGACATTGCGGCCTTAGCATGCTACAGTGGTCAGAGGAGAAAGGGATGTGTTTTAAGCACCATTGTATTTACCGCCCTTTTCATCATGTCATAAGTCCAGTGTTGCTTGCAGTGCACACAGAGGCTCCATTTCAACAGTCACACTTGTACACAAGTTATTTTACTCACTGAATCATGTGGAGAGTGGAAGTTAGCCCAGTGAAATTGCAACGTACACTCTGGTTACTGTATAGGTTTTGCATCAGAGTCCAAGTTGGCAAACTGCGTCCACTAAAACTACCATTTAGACAGCAATGTCGCTTTTTTCTTTTCTGCAGTCTTGAAATGGAGCCATCTGACTACTTTACAGTGATGATGAAGACACACCAGTCTTTAATTATCAAAAAAGGGTAAGAATTACCTCAAAAAACAAGAGATTTGAGAAGGTTAGATTTATTTTTCACAGCTGCTTTCTCTTTTAATGTGCAGACAATTTTTTTTTAAATTTCTTTTAAAAAAATTTTTCTGGAAATCTGAACGGCGTGCGATGAGAAAAGGATTCAATGAACTGTTTATATTCATTTTGCAGTGATGGAAACTTATAGATGACATGAAAACTGCACTCTTAACCATTTTCACGATTTTTTTTTTAAAAGATTTGTAACAAGAATATATCATATATTAGCACTTTTTTTCCCTGACAAAAAAACCATAAAATAAGAGAGCCTGTGACAAACACACTTTGCCATTCAGTCACTAAGCAGACATGATACTCTATTGTCCTTCTTGAGCAGCTGCTTAAACGCAGTGGGATGCAGCTAGTTTTTATTCATCAGCGATAACCTTTCTCGCTGATGTTTGCTGTGGATTCAATCTGTCTGTCCACATATTCAAATGTCACCTCTCATTGCTAAGCGAGAGCTTGAAGGCCAAAGAGTGCCCTTTTCTCATACAACTCAGATGGGGTACAGTCTGATGAAAATCCAACCTCATTCAACTGCTACACTGTATTCTGTTCAGGTTGTCTTTACTGTCAAAGAGCCCTTCTTTCTGTTTGCCTGCCTCTGCATCTGCAAGCCTCATTACGCCCCCACTTCTCCCTGTCTACCTCCATCAGTGTCCCCGCATGCTTGTCTGTCTCATCAGCTTCATCTCTGTTGGCATACATGAGCGAGTGGGCTACGGTTCATGCCATGTTCTCGTCTTCTGACTCGTGACCTTCGTCACTCGCGTCTAGACTTTAATCAAACAAAGGAAAGTAACACAGTGAGTTACAGATTTAACAATTTCGACTGACAAACAAGAAAACACGACTGTGTAAAACAAAAAAACCCAGCTTATTAAAGCTCGCTTGAGCAATAATAACAGAATTATATAAAAATACACTGAGGGAGCCCTGGTATTCACCACAACAGGGAATGCTCAATTCAAAGCCAGTTTGACAGGTTGTCAGCTCAGTTCAGTATAAACACTGGAAGCAAGGGAACCAGCTACATTGGCTTTGTCCGAAAATAACAAAAATCTAGATACTGGAACCTTTTGAGGACAATTTGTGGAGGTGAGAATCTGTTCTTTTGCTAGAACCAGCAACTTCCCTTCGGCCTTTTCTGGTTTCTTGCCAACATAACAGTACAAGCACAAAAGTTCAGGAAGATGCAGTTATTTTACAAAATTTTGAACTGTTCCATCAAAATGACCCGAGGCGCCAGGTGTAAAAAATCTTGATAAATACTATGGGCAGCAATCCAGTACCAACATTTACCAACATTTACTGACTCTATAAAAATGAAATTTTATGGCTTACATTTGTCATTCGTGAGGGAATTGAAATTTTACCAGATGTTTGGTATTAGTAAAAGTAATAGGATTCTGTTTGGCTCACTTCAGAGGCCGGTTTTAACACAGTCTGTTTCTCATCTTTTCCCGTTGTTGTAATCGTGTTCCTCTGTGAGCTCAGTGCCATCTGGGAATCCCTGTGCTCCCACATCGATGGAGTGTAGGGATCCCTCTAGAGACACAGTCACGCTCACAGGCTTGTGCTTTCGGCCCGTGAAGTACATTTTGTGACAAGGGAGGCATCAGCGGGCATAAACTGAGGTTCTGGTCTGAAGGCTGCCGTCTCGGGCTTCGGGAGCTTTTAATGGGGCCACCAAATCGAAGTGATCTGAAGTTAGTCTCCGAAAAAGATTTCCAAGGTCATAAACCTGTAGCTTTCTGCGTGGCCTCTGCAAGTTCATTACAGCAAGCACAGCTGTGTGTGCTGATAAGACCTACTTTTTCTGTCACTTTGTTCTCCTCTGTTTCTGTGGCTGATCTTCCCCTACGCACTTACATGTTATAAAGAGTAATAATGCATATCTGTAAGTGACAGGTATATAGTATGCATCTCTACCAAATAACCATGGACGGAGAGACAGATGGATATTCCAGCCTCGATTCGAGGGCTTATTAACTTCTTTAAGCTGCAGTGTTGTTCCTCGCTTCTGTTACTTTTCCTTACAGTACAAGTGCTTTGGGCATGGTGCCAAAATAAGGCTTTAAAAACAGCATAAAGATTAAAATTTACACTCCTCAGGGTGTTATATAGCACAGACAGACTTGTGGTACAGTAGGTGTGATGGTTCCTGCAGGTGTGTGTGTGAGTGTGCTAAATGAAAATAGCTCTGCATATGCGGTCTAATTCCCAAAGAATGCATGACTAGTCGAGACTACATATGGATGTGGTTTAGCTCGGCTTTAATGCTAAATTGAACTGCAGCCTTGTGGTTGTAATTTAACAAAGTCCACCACAAAAAACTTCTGGTGCGAAAGGTGAATTTTGCTGCCATTAGCTGACTCTGTAGCGCTTACTGTTGTATTTGTAGGCAGCTGTAAGGGATTAAATTTAGTGTTTTTATATCTTTGTTAGACGTGGGCATGACGCGTTAATGCAGAATATTCCTGTTAACTGGCCACTGGCCATTGTTTAGCAGTGTTTGTGTTTAGTAATGACCGGTGCTGTCCTGAACACTGTCCATATCCATATGGGCCACTTTCCCAGTCAGTGTGTTTGTGTGCTTAGTTTAATCACTTGTACATTGAAATCACAAGGGATGAATGTGCATATGCTGTCTAAGTAATGTGTTAATGCAGAGTAAGAGTAGGATGGTGCAGTTATGCACATGTACGGTGTACCCTTAAGGATGCAGCTTAAGCACTGCAAGCTGTTACTGTACTGTATGTACTGCAGCAGTGCAGCTCTAGGGACAGACTAAAATCACTTGCTGCACACAGAAGGAGTGTAAAGAAGAGAGGGATGGAGGTAGAAGGGGAGACGGAAGACTTCTAAAGTCACAGAGGAAGGAAGTGTGAAGCAGAGGATGACTGTAGGTATTCATTGAGGAAGAAATAAAGACGAGGTAAAGAGCGATGTAGATGTGACATGTCCTTGACTTTATTCTTTTCTTCCCTTCACCTCTCCTCATCTATCTGCGTTCGCGCTACTTCCAACTCCCTTGTCTCTCTTTTCATCTCTTCATATATTAGAGTCTGGCAGTCAACCAGCGCAGCATCGAACTCCTGTCTGCTTGCGGCCAATTTGGAAGGAATTGCTCACCCATTAAATCGCATGTTCACTGCGACTTTCATCCCTTTCCTCTTATGTGTTTTTCTTCCTTCTCTTCCTCTCTCTCGCTGTCCTGGGTGAACAACCAGCCCGTCTCTCCTTGCATCAATAAAGACCAAACTGAAACTTGGATTTTTCAAGGGTACCACTGCTCATATTCAAAGACGGGGAAAGCAGGGGGGGGAAACAAAAATAGTGGAAAACACAAACACTTATGGCGTCCTTTTGGGTGCAGTACTCCTCGCAACAATGATTCCTTTGTGCTGTAATAGGCTGAAATGAGACCTGGAAGTGTTCTTTTTCCCATTTCACAGTGATCCATAGGCTGTAGAGTCTATTTAATGAGAGATACAATCTTAGGCGCACACAAACAGACGGCTGCCAAAGTTTTAACAGATGGAACGTATTTTTTTCTTTACATATCAACAAGGACAAACACAAAAAGACAGTCAGATTAAAGGAAAAAGCACAACAAAACTCATTTTCATCCATTCAGCAGGTAAATATGACCAAGATGTCAAAACTCTCTTTTTAGTTCTTTCCACCTCATCCGCTTCTCTTTTCACGAGCTGTCACCTCCTTCTTTTGTACCCAAAAAGGGGAAAAAAACATGCAGCAGTTCTCCAGCAAATCAAATACCTGTATCTGCAAATATGCATGCAAATGCTTACGGGGGCAAAAAAGGGGAAAAGAGCTCTGCTGTCACCACACATGGATGGGTATTTTTCCCCCCACATAGTTTCATTAGCTGGATTTGTAGCTATTTCTGTCTAAACTCTAGAAAAAAGTGTCTTTGCTTCAGATAAATTCCCTTTATCGGGAGGGAAAGTGAAGCTTAGAAGCACAGATATAAATTAGATGAATAAGGAGACCAACACAACACTTGCCGAACAAGCAATTATTGTAATAAATGTCAACAATGTGTGTTTAATAGGGCCCCATCAGGGCTGTAGGATCAGCTTGTTCATACTCACGTTTATCTTGCTGCCTTTGCTTTTATTAAATGACAAGATTGATGCAAATTTGCCATCGGAGAAGAGGCTCTGAATTGATCTGTTTTGAGTAAATTCGATTTCTCCTCCACAGCAACACCCATTTATCTAGACGTTCATACATCTAAATGAGAACAGAAAAAAAACAGGCAGAGAAAAAGAAAAGAATGACTCAGATAATGCCAAACTTTCACCTAGTACTGCCATTCAGTCAGTAGCCACGGGAAGCAGCCGCAAATGTTCCCAGCTTTTGTTACCCTCTGATTTATAGTCAGTCACTGTGTCCTTGAGGTGTTAGTCTAGATTTCCTGCTTACCAGTGGGTGGACTCTGTGTATTGTGTTGCTAAGTGTATGCTGTTATCATTTCTTTTATGACCTTGTAATTGCTATCGTAATTATTCACAAGAGAAGAGAGGTAAATGGTTTGGAATTAACTGGTTGCGAACCAGTGTTACTGTGAGAGGGGAAAACGTGTATACAGAACTCTGTGTGTACTGTACACACTGTATGTAAGAGAGTACCAAGGGTAAATGGACCACTTCAAATAGCAACATGTGCATTGCAGCCTGGCTCCACGCATTCATCAAGTCACATGGAAGATTAAGCTGTTTTTCCCCCACAGCAAAGCCTTCAGTATTCACGTCAGTAAAGCGCAAGGACTCAACTATTACAGGAGGGAGGATGTGCGGTTTTTTAATTTTGTTTTTTTAGGTTGCAGAGGTATTCAGTTATCCCCGTCCATAAACAGATCTGTCAGGGTTTTTGACTTTTTCATCTAGAGCAACGTTTGTGCTCATTCATTGGATTTCATACTATGTAAATCTTCAGCGGGGTTTGGAAGCTTTGGGCCCGATGCTGCTTGGTTCAGTGCTCATTGGCATTCAGACACAGCGTGCGTGTGTGTCAGAGGAGTGAAGTGAAGAAGGCTGAAATTGTAAGAGAGTATTCAGGTGTGTAAAATACAGTCAAATCATAACCTTTGACCTCAAAATAGTTTTAATTCTTCAAATCAAGACATCAGAAAGTATTGCTCAGGTCTAGAGGTAATTTCTATAAATGGGCCTAAATATAAAGTCATATGAAGGTGAGATTTGGGATGCAAAAGTATCCACTGGATTTCCAGTAGCTATAAGTTAAAACACCTAAAAATTGCCATTTAGTTTTTTCAAAAACCTGAAAATTTAATCTTTTTTTAAAATAAATGTAAAATGAACATGAACTCTCCTCCCTCTGTGTTTGTGTCAAGTTCCTCTGACACACAAACACAGAGGCCTCTCTTCTGCGATGGCACTGTATCAATATTATGCTTTCTCCACCCTGCTCTGTTCCTGTTTGCACAGCCCAGTAAACGTACCCACCTAGTAATCCCTAATGGAGGAAATCCAACTCTCCCTTTGTGATTCGCTGAGATCTTTTCGTCTCTATTTGTTTCTCAGAGACCCGCCGTGTTAAATTTGTTCGACTCTTTCAACCTCAGCTGCAGCTTTTTTGTTAACACAGGAAGCTGTACTGGAGGTGTCTTTCTGTGTCACTTTTAACCTTCTTTTTGTTTCACTCTGTCTGTTTCACACAGTTTCCCTCCGTCACTTTCTCTTCCTCTCCTCTCACTTGAAAGTCTAGCTCCCTCCATTGTGCTCTCGCTGTGATCGGAAGCTTGTTTTTGGATTCGTGCCGTGTGTGTTCACGTCCCTTTCCTTGTACAAGTCTTTTAGGAAAAGCATGCGCACCGTGTTGTGCAGACATGCATGCACCCTGCTGAGTGAAACGCTTCAGTCATCAGAAATTCATTTTACATCACAAAAGCAACAATTAGGTCTGTTGTATAACATGAACTCTACTTAATATTGAACAACAGTCTCTTTATGACGTAGATGTGAATCATGTGTCACAGTGATCTAATATCTTCTGATAGGCTGCATAATGTCCAGCCAGACGGCACTGTTTTTTTTTTTCCTTAGGAGTATCCCACTCTGTGTGGATGACTCAGTGAAAAACACTAGGCTTGCAGGAAGAGAGCCTCTTGTACCAAGGCAATATATAAAGTGACGAGTGACAGACTAAAAGAAGGGCTTTAAGAGCGCTTCAGGGTCATGATCTTGCTTGAAAACAATAGTGTGTCATCGGATGGAGAATGAGGGGAAAAATTGTGACAAGTGAAAGAGGGGTACGTGTAGAGAAAAACAACAGAGAATCAAGGCACAGATGATTTATTTCAGCCTTGTAGCTGCCAGTACAGCTTATCATGTGAAACCAATAGTGTATATATATTCAGAGACCACTTTATTAGTACTGGGTTGGACCCTTCAGAACTGCTTTAATTCCTTATTGTATAGCTTCAACAAGGTAGTGGAAGCAGTCCTCAGAGATTTTGGCCCGTGTGTATATAGGTGATAGCATCACACAGTTGCTGCAGATTCATCGGTTGCACATCCATGATATGAATCTCCTGTTCCAACAAAATCTCAAAGATGATCTTTTGGATTGAGATGCAGTATTATCCTGCTGGAAGCAACCATCAGAAGGTGGGCACACTGTGATTATAAAGAGATGGACATGTTCAGCACAATACTCGGGTAGGGTCTGATACCCAAACAATGTTCAGCTGGTTCCAAGGGTGCCAAAGTGTGCCAAGAAAATGTGATCCGCACCATTACGCTTGTATCAGCCTGAACCGTTGATACAAGACAGGATGGATTCATGCTTTCATGTTGTTTATGCCAAAATTCTCACTTTTCCATTTGAATGTTGAGATTCATCAGATCAGACAACATTTTTTCAATCCTCTAATATCCAGTTTTGGGCTGTGTGAATTGTAGTCTCAATCTCCAGCTGCTGTAGCCCATCTGCTTCAAAGTTTGACATGCTGTACATTCAGAGGTCCTCTGCCTTGGTTGTAATGGGTAGTTATTTGAGTCAGTGTTGCTTTCTTACCATGTCTACCTGCCTAAATACAAGTTGCTGCCTTGAGATTGGCTGATTAGATTTGCATTATTGAGCCAGTGTAGCTAATTAAGTGTCTGGTGAATGTTTACGTCTAAATTTTTGACATTGTCAGAACTGCAAATTTATGTCATCTGCTCTTTCTGTTGATATAAGTTATTATCATTACAATGGAGGGACAAGAAACCACCTTTTATACCTTCCAGTATAACTCTGTTGAACAAATCCAGGTGGTGTGTGTTTTGCTTGTATATTGTGGTGCTTAAACTAACTACTCAACTTTGTGGCCTTGTTGGATGTGCTGTTTGGCTCATAAAGCTGGTTGTAGGTTTACAAAGGAGCGCTTCAAGCTGCTGACTGCCCACCCTGCGGTGGGGCAGGTAGAAGAAAATCCTTGCTTAAGATTATGTGGTGGAAATGTAATCGTGATAATTATTATCAAGGTACTTCGTCTTCAAGTAAAATATATTTTTAGTATTTTCTACGAGCAAACAAAAGACTTCCAAGTCATCATGAGGGTCTGAGACACACTAAGTCTGAATGAAATACCGGACATGTTCTACCTCGGCTTCTACCTTTGTGTAACCCACAGAGGACACTAAAATGAAAGGATAACCCCCAAATGTGTTGGAGTGCAAAAGGGTCAAAGTAACACAAATCACTGAACAGTAAACAGCACTCAAAGGGGAAAAAAAGGACACACACACATGCATCCTTGTCCTATTTTTTGTTGTAAGGAAATGATGAGAGGTTGTGTACAGTGTGCACAAACGAAAATAAAACATTAAAATTGTCTTTACAGGCAATTTTCTTGTAGAATTCTTTGTTTTATCTTCCTGGTGCTGAAGTTAATCAAATCTAAATTGACATTGGATGAATCAGCACCGAAGTGAACACCAATAAAATCTTAAAATAAGACGGCAAAATAAATTACAAGTTACATGGCAAAATGTTCCACGCAATGTTTCAAAGAGTGTCTCTTCAAGAGAAAGGGCTCCATTGTCCCACTCCATTGAAATGGGCTGCCAAAGCACAGTTTAATCTACAGAGATACTTAGATTTTACAGTAAGGCTGAGTTTTTCTGTATAAGTCTTGCACAGAAATGTATAGTTTCTTTGTCATGCAGATAAATATTTGTAAATTTGTGAAGTACATAAGTATTTTTTTCAATGGTTTAGGTTATGAACGTTCTAGATATGTGTTTTGTGCAGAAAAAGCTGCATGAAACATATTTTAAAATGATTTGCAATGTACACAAAAAAAAAGATGAACTGAATGTTGGAAAATCTGAGCAAACATTAAAGAATCCTGCACAGAATGAGATGGCGCTGGTCGTTGACAGTCACGCCGAATGCATTTCACACCTTACATTACAAATGTACGAGTAAGAAAGTAACAGTTTGCCTGATGACACACTTGTGGGGTTTTTTTTATGTTTTTTTTTATTTTTATTTCTTTTTATTAAAAGAAACAGCTTTTCAAGACATCTGCTATTTAAATGTGTTACAGTCGTTTAAATCTATCAGGTCACATTTCAAAGGGTCTCATTCAGAATCTTTTGGCAGAGGAAAATCCACAACCTGCTGCGTAACATTCCTGTGTCAGGATGCTGTTTGTTCAGCCATCTGAACTCAGCAGAGGCAGCATAGGTTCTGCAGCCCCTCAAAGACTTTACCACAAAAGCCCCCCCACCCCTACTTGGACCACCTACAGCCATAGACCAATTAAAATCACCACCCGCCATTTCCTGACCCAAATGGTTTGGCACACACACGTGCCCCTCATTCGTAGCCACATACTCAAAGTGATGATGATAGTAACAACTGGAGAGAATAGAAGCGATCAATAAATAATGGATGCTAATTGGCCCAGCTCATTTATTATTAATATTCTCAATTACCACTAAAGGGCCCACCTGACTTGTCTCTGTGCACGCGTTTCTGTGTATAGGTCACAGAAGATGTGCGTAAACATGAGCAAACTGGTGTTTGTAACTGGTCTTCTGTCGTACTGGGTGCATGTCCCACAGACACATATGGCAGATGCTATATATTGTTTATAGAAGATGGTGTATGCTATAGGATAAACTATATTACAGCCTCAAAAACTGTCCCGTTGCTCAAAGACTCACCCCCTCCTCACTGTTTTTAAACAAAAGCACGAGAATTACAGCCGAATCTGTTTTCTAACAAGGCTGTCCTGCTTTCCTGTTTTTTCCTTTCTCCACTCGTTCCTGCAGATCACCACTCTGATCAACCACAAAGACAAGCCAAAGAAGTCAGAGCGCACCCTGGCAGCTATACACAGGGTGGGCCAGGCGGTGAGTGTAGCAGTGGGGCGTTTTGTAGCAGTCGGGGAGGCCATTGCCGCAGAGAACCAGGAGCTGAAGGATGAGATGGGTCAAGCCTGCTTCGAAGCTCGCAGAGCAGGTGAGCATCTTTGGTTGGGCCTCGTTTTTACTTGACATTTTTACTGAACTGCTGCACATAAACGTAGCACATAGTGGAGTGTTTTTTTCTAGCTTTCACTCCTTTTTATGTGTTTGATGTATAAAATAAGTGTTGTTGTTTTTTTGTTTTTTTTTTATCGTAAAGGCTTCTTCGTGATGGATCCTGTATTTTCCTGTAGTAAACTTGGTCATTTCTTTATGATGCTCTGTTTTTTCCACTGAGGGTGTATTGACCTGGTTATCCAATAAGCTGCAGGCTTCTCATCACTGTTTTGTTAAGACAACCAACGACAGTTTCATAAAGCATCGAGCATCACCTTCAGGCTTCAGTCTTATCAAATTTTATCAAATTTCGATTAGTCTGAACAGCCTGGCTGTCAAACAGTATTACACCAGAGGACCTCCAGAGTGCTCTAAACACATTGCCGTTATTAGGTTGGAAGTAAAATATGAAAAAGTGCTGCTGCACCCAAGGGTGCTGTGTAGAGTGAGGGAATTAATGTGTGTATGTGGGCTTGGGAAGCACTGCATAATGGATTCTGATAGAAGGAAATAGGAGACTTTATGCAGCCGGCTGTTGGTGAGATTAAAAGGGTTGTAGTTCCCCTAATATTCAGCACCTCAAACAGAAATTGATAGTTTCTTTGTTATGCAGATACATATTTATAACCTGTTTGAAGAACCAATCATATTTTCCCATCGATTTATATTAATTGACCTTTTCTGTGTTGATTTCTCTCCACGGCTGCATCTCTAAAGAGAGATTCTCTCTACTAACATCTCTACATTTGTAAAGATCTAAGTGTTCTGTAAATATTCTTCCCAAAAGCTATATCGATGTGGATAATCCTGGTGTCCTTGGAAGTTTAATTATTATGGATGAAACATTCTATGTAATGTGTCTTATGTTAAGGCACAGACATACAAACATACACTACAATCATTATATTAAGATTAGTGGTATTAGTAGTAGTAGCAATACTACAGATTATATAATATTGGATACCCTAATGGGATTTTTCTGATAAAGTCATTATGCTGAACATTTCAGGGTTTCAGCCCAAGTTCTAAAACATGCTCATGAGGTCCTGGAGTTGAGTTGAGTTGAGCATTTAATAGTTGCCCTCTCTCCCGGGATGCAGTGCAAACCATTTCTTCATAACCCTGAGCAGATCGGAGCAGATTTGTTTGGATGTTTTCGGCAAATTTCATATGCATGCTATTTAAACCTGCTTTAACCTCCATCTCATTATTGAGATGGAGGTTGGAGACTATAGCACATGGTCAATATTTTGTACGCGCCCCAGCTTGTAATCTCTTTGCCATTTAAAGTATTGGCTTTGAAAAGAGGATCGAAGTTTGCGACCACTCGCAGCCAGGCGCAGCTAGTCTGTTATCAGTCTGGTATTAGTTTGGGTTGTGTTACATGCAGTCTGTTTTCGATAATACAGCAGTTTACGGTGATAAATCAGCACAAACTGTAAGTCTGGTAGCATCTTTTGAAAATCTGTTGCTGTCTACATACACAGAAATTCACATTAATTACTTACATTCAGAGTCCAGTTTGATTCTCATACATCTGAAACAGAAATTCCTCCAGAAATAGTGACATAGTTGCTGACTTACGCAATCTGCAACTATTGTTTTATGTAGGAATATACCAAGAAAAAGTTGATTTGAGTCTCCCGTTGTAAGGAGACGGGTTGCAGACGAGTCGTGTTCCTCAGCTCAGACTGATTGCAACGTGTTGGCAATTAAAGGGCATTTGTTTGTAAACCTTAACCAGTCTGTCTGACAGACAGTTGTTTGAAGACAGGTTACCACCCACCAGGAAACCCCTCATTTTTTTTCCATCCATCCGTCCTCTTCTGCTTATGTTTATCAGGGTCGGGGGCTATCCCAGCTATCATAGGGCAAAAGGCAAGGTACACCCTGGACAGGCTGCCAGTCTCATTTTCATTTATTAATTTTTTTCTTCCTGCTCATTGCAAGGCTACGGTCTTTTTATTTATTTCTTTATGACTAAGCTAGAAATGCATAACATATCTGCTGACACTGAAACCTGTACCTGGGGTTTGATGAGAGATGCTAGGAGGAGGTCAAAAAAGTAGCCACCAGTGTTAAAAGACAAGAAAGAGCGAACTGTTAGCTCTAACTGAAGATGGAAAAGACAAGGTGATGTTTTTGTGAGAGATTTGCTTTTCCCACTGTTTTTAGCACTTCCCTTTGTATTGCCTTTTTAAGATCCTGTCTAAAAATATAGACTCTCTGGCTTCCTGTCAGTCCAAATGTTCTCACAACCCTTAGTTTAGATAGTTGTTATCACTTGCAAGTGTAACTTTTCTTCATCTCTGCCAACTCTTGCAATCTTATCAGACAAAACAAGGACCTCATTTAGCCTTCTACAGAGCAAACCGGAAACAATATCGCAGCGGATAAGAATTTAGCCTCAACACCGTGATAATAGGTTTATGTTGTGGGAACCAGCTTGTGTAGCTTTAATCCTCTCACAGTGCTGATTTGTAAAGACGGCTAAAACTCAAACAAAGAGAGCGCTGGTGGGAGGAGGAGAATAGACTGATGAGAAAGTGTGTGTGTGTTTGTGAAGCTGCGTGCGCTGAGGTAAAACCAAGTAAAGTGTATGTGTGCACCTGTGTGTGCGTGTGTGTTGCTTGCCCACTGTGACTAATTTATTCCAGTTCTTGCTTTCCTCTCAGGGAGGTGTTTTCACAGTTTTCCCTCATACTTATACTGACAGTCGGTACAATTGTTCCCTGATTAAAAAAAACTTTCCCCCCCTTTTTTTTCCTAGTCTCTGACTATTTAAAAAAAAATAATGGAGGCATCTTGAGGGATGATAAAAAAGGTCTTTTCTCTTAGATTTTGTTAAAGTCTCTGGGAGAAAGCAGGGCTAGTTAGTGAAGGATTGACATTTCTCTAATACCTAGCCGCAGGGAGAGTTTAATCAGGCAGGCTTCAGCCTTGTGTGCGCTGTAATGAATGAAATAAAAGCAGGCTGAAAGCACTAGTTTAATTAGATGCTACCCATCATCGGCGCGTCGCAGGGATCCAATGAGGCAGGTCAGTGAAGGCAATCTGTGCTGGATCTCTGTCTCTGTCAGTTTCACTCAGTTTCTTAGTGTCATTCTCACATTTCCGTGATTTCTGCCTTTCCCTTTCTTCCCAAGATGTCAAAGAAGGGTAGCTGGGATCAGGATGAGAATGAATTTGCGTAAAGTAAACTATCAAAATGTTTTATCTAAGTAGCATATGACATGTGAATGACACAGAAACACGGCTACAGCAATGTTGGCACCTATACACTCTCTGGCTTCCTGTCAGATGTCAGATTCCAAATGTTCTCACAACCCTTAGTTTAGATAGTTGTTATCACTTGCACTAGCCTGCACTACACACAGTACAACTGAGGTGGTGGGGTACATATTAATTTTGAAAGTTGTTATGTAGTTGAAAGTGGGATTATATAAGATTCTAAGTGTAATGTGCCTGATCCATTGCCATCCATAGAGTCAGGCAATATACCAGCATACAACAGACTACACCGTCTGGTTTTCACTTATCAATAAAGAGTCGATGATTCAGGAAACAAAAGCAGAATTCATTCACACGGCACACAACTTTTTGTGTTGGGCAAAACTGCTTTGTACATGAACAGATAGATTTGACACTTAAAGGCTCAGTAGGATAGGTTTGATTTCAACTCAAGATTATGAAAATCTGTGCCGGGCACAATTTATATTCTGCTAATGGAGAGGCGAGAGTTGGATCAGGCCTCTGTTATCTACCCTTGTCGTGGTCACGGGGGGGTTGTGCAGCATTCTTTGTGAGGCGGGCCTCAAATGTTTTAACTGGTTAGCAGAGCTGGCACTGAAAAGCAGCCTGTCGGATGCAATCAGTTCCTCACTGCAGCTTCTTTTAAAGGACCAGCCAAACATAATGGACAGCTAAGCTGCAGCACTTGCTAGCGACCTATCCCCTTCCCTTTCCTTTCTGAACTCTGAACTCTTGCTGGGATTTCTTAACTTTGTACATTTTCCTCTTGATAGAGGATATTTTGGTAATGGGTTTTCAGCCTGCTCTGTATAACTCTACATTCTTCCCTTTTGGGGGTAGTTCTAGTGCACAGTCTGTTCCAAAGTGTGCCCATTCGGAACTGGCTGATTGCTTGACCTCTGGTATAGCTGCTCGCAGCTTTCTCATAAGCACAGACCAACCGCCCAGCCGAAGAGAAACACTGCTGTGAGTCCTTTTTGTGTTGTTAGCCATATCTGTCTAAATAGTTGTCTGATCATCTAAAGGAGCCGGCAATGTGGTGTGTGATGCCGGCAATCTTTTAACCATTGTGCAACTGTAATAAAGTTGGGTACAACATCAGGTCCGTTGTATGTGGTCTATAAAGATAATAACACTTACTGAACCATAGGCTGGAATAAAGTCAGTTTCTCAGTTGTTTCCTTCATTTATTAGTGACATGAGCAATTATTATTTTCTGGTTGGGGGCGGGGTGGGGGGTTTGGAGCATTATGTATTAGTATTATCTGAACTAACTACTTTTTTTTTAACTCTTAAAACAAGTCACATTGGAAGCATACCAGTAAGTTGGGGGCTGTGTTGTAATAGCAGACATGCTAATGTGCTAAGTTCCAGTCTGTCCAAGACTTTACTGCCAGAGGTGAAGAGTGACACACTGGAGCAACATAACAGTGTCATAACTAACAGGCCATGATCAATTGACTGGCCATCCGTCCAATTTCTTCCTCCTATCTGGGTCCAGATCTCAGTGACAGAAGGCAACAGAAAAATAGCCCTAGAGGTGTTTCTTCCTGCCACATCCTGCAAATCCTTCTGAGTACTTCCAGGCCAGATGGGATATGTAAACCCTGCAGCATGTTCTGTGCCTGACTCCACAAATAGGATAAGATCCTTTTTGGATAGCCTGACACCAAGTCAGAAAGTGTTCAGGGCCAACCAAGTTTCCATGGCCTCTTCAAAGTGAGCTTTTGGGCCGTGTGACTTGACCTTTCACTGCCTAATCTGATTTTTCAGTTTTTATGAACAGAGTTAAAAAGTCCAAAAAATGTCCCTGCTGGATATAGCCCAACTAGAACTGGACTTCTTACATAACATAAACACATTAAAAGCATTTAAAAAGCAGACTTGTACCGAGCACAACTTTTTTTTTTTCTTCTTTCCCCCCCTGCTTCTCGGCCAATAGATCATTTCAAAATAACCTGTTTTCTTTTTGTTTCCAGCTCACGTATTTGGCGAGGTGTAGAAACAACCCCCCTCTAAAACAGATGGTGGATAGCAAAAAAACCTCTGTTGGTATAATTAAAATATACACAAGCTTATAAAGAACTGATGTCAAAAAAACAAACTATATTTAATTTTCATGTGTGAAGCTGTGTTTGATCTCAGAGATTAAGTTTAGTGAAACTACTTTTATTTTAACATACAATTAGGCTTTTTTTGGATGAGAATAAAAAAGAACACTCATAACCGTTAATATAGCATTCATCTTTATCTGCAGGTGAAGTAATGTCAAACAGTGTATCATCTCAGATGGTTTAAAGTTCTACCATTGTGGCTTGATGACCCACGCTGTCCCTCACAGGTGATGCCATAGCCCAGCTGACAGATGTTGGCTCGGCCTTGCCGTCCCAGTTGGATGGACGTGTCACAGTGTTCAGTGATAGGACAGCGATGGTGAAGGCTGCTCGATTGCTCCTCTCTTCTGTCACCAAAGTCCTGGTGCTGGCCGACCGCATCGTCATCAAACAGATAATCACATCACGCAACAAGGTGAGTCATAACGGACGTGAGCCATAGCCACATAACCACATGAATGGGTTCGCTTGCTTTGTTTATCTTCTACACGTTTTGGTCCACACAGAAATACACACACATGCACGTGCGCACGCGCACACACTAGCAAACTCCATCCTGAGTCCTTTATGTCCTAACAGATAAGCACTGGCTCTCTGAAGAAGTGCTCTGGAGGTAATTGAAGGGAAACAGCACATTTAGCAACCACATAAAAACGCAGAACCAGAGACTGTCTCTCTCTGTCGTACCTGGCTATGCTCTTAGCCAGACAATGTGATACAGATGTAGCTCTGTAGAATGAGTCAAGAATGGAAACGGGCCCTAATCATGACTGGTTAGCCTCGTTTCGACAGACAGTCGACAGCCCCCTGCTCTCCATTATTGGCAAACGCAATTATACCTCTTCCTCCTCTTTGCATGGCATGGATAAAAGCTGCTTATGCTCGGTATGCTAGCATGGCCTCATTGGCTAGCATAAATGTAATGCAAATCAATGTAAAAAAGATACTAATACACTTCTATCACATTGAATTGTCAATGCAACAAACGGCAGGATGAGGTTGACAGAAATAAAAGTGTATATTTACTCTAGTATGGCAAATCATGTTTTTAGTCTCCCTACTAATATTCTCATCAACATAGACAGTATAAAAGATGAATGTCGCTGCCATGAATTTTTTTTTTTTAACGTTTTCTGAAGCACAGAGATCATTTTAAATGTTGCCAATTTGGTTTCAAAAACCCGACTGCGGCAAGGAGTGTGAAATAGCTTGCTCATTGGCTAACTGGGAATCACTTGTCAATAGCCAATGAGCTTACCATGGATAATCTTCCGGTATCCACTGACTAAGATTTGAAAATAGACTTAATCTTTTGTTCAATATGACCCAAAATGAGTGACTAGGTCCACAAAGTCACGAGGAACTTGCTAACAGAGGTCATGTCAAGGCATTTTTTCCCTCAAACTTCAATTCAGGTTTCTTGTATGATGTCTTGCACTCATTGCTCAATTGTTGGCCATTGCGTATGATACCACCAGTTGTTATGGGAAACATTTTTATTCTCCAACTGGTAATTATTGGCATTGCTGGCAGTGGATCCTGAAGGTTTGTGGCTATTGCTGGATGAAATTGGTTGAAAAGAAAGTGCTACACCAAAGACATCCTAGTGACTGCTTTGGTTGCTACCAGATTGCCGTGGTTTCCTGTAGTTTTTTCGTGTTTGTCTGCAAGTGGGACACCCATCGGAAATGGAGAGGTTTCATCTTCAAAAATAAAAGTTGCACCTTTTTAACCATGAAGTTTCTGACCTTACTGCACGAAGGGGATTACATCTGATTAGATCACCTTCAATCCAAACTTAGTTCTGATTGGAAATTGTCTTTTCAGAACATTTTCATCTTGTTTTTATTCATTGATGAAAGTGTCAGGACACTTCAACATTGCGTCTGAGCTCGTGCATTTGTTTTTATTAAGTGATCGTCTTGTTTTTTCATAAAAAGTGGTCGTGGATGAAAATTATTGCTTGACGTAATAAACACTGTTCACAACTGGTGGTTGCCAAATGATTGCAGACCTGCCTCTCGGCCTTTTGACAGAGTCCTTATTTACTTGATCCTAAACTGTCACCCATGATTGTCACGCGTTCAGAGTGTGACATGTGTTTGTAAAACCGGTCACCATTCGGTGGCCTTCAGGTAGAATCCAGGTTTAAAGCACTTCCACAGTGGCTTCATCTTTCTAACCCAAAAGCAACGACCAGGTTTTATACTGCCTATGATACCAAACTATGTGGCCATTTCCAGTGCTACTCTGATGTTCTTCCTGCTTTCAGGTTCTGGTAACGCTCGATCATCTGGAAAGAGTCAGCACCTTCCAGGAATTTGTTCAGATTTTCAGCCAGTTTGGCAACGAGATGGTGGAGTTTGCTCACCTGACGGGAGACAGACAGAATGTGAGTGGCATCTTAAGAAACACAATCTGGTTATTTTTGCTTGAAGAGGATAAAAATCCTCAGTTTACTTAAAAAAAAAAATCCCTCATTAAATGAAAACGCTTGCAAATTTGTATCCGAAGTCTTTTCAATTCTGCAACACTGAAAAACATGTTTGTTTATTCATATCGGCCTAATCTTGCAAACATTGATTTCGTAAACGTGATTTTCTGAATGTGAAAGCAGGCGATGAAATTGCACTTTAAAACCTCATGTACCTACACTGTGAATGTGCCGGCAAACTCAGAACAAATCAATAACACACGTGTCAAATATTTACACTCCCCAGCAAATCAAACAATTACAGATTAACAAGGCTTCCTCTGGTTTCTTTTGTTTCCATCAAGTTTCTTCATCTCTTTCAGTGTCTATTTATTCTCCCAACCAATGTCTCAATCCATAAAAGAAATGCACTGGTCAGTTATGACTCACATCTCTCAAATACAGTTTGCAACACGAGTCTGAGCTGTGCTTTTAGCAGTCCTTTCTCTTTGCAGTTTATCAGCTATCCAAATTTGCAAGACAAAACTTTTGCTCAAAGCTTCAAAAACAGTCCAACTTCAGGCAGCTAACTTTGTACTGTCAGAGAGTGCTAATCCTATTTTGATCCATACATCCAGCCTCTGCAGCTAAAGCGCTTTGCCTGCAGAAGTTGATGCAAAGTGCAACGGCTGCGATATCTCTACAGGGAGGGGAGGATCGACCATCCCTCTTTCTGAATTTCATCAGGTCTCGTGTTTTGACACACACGTCACGTCTCTCTCCAACGCTCCTCGTTGCTGCTAATGCTCTCTCCCCTCATTTGCCACCCTGTTTTGTGTGTGTGTGTGTGTGTGTGTGTGTGAGTGTCAACTCCAGCTCAAAAATTCACACGCGCACACATTGCTTTAGAAAATCTACCATCTTCATCTATTGAGGCCAGGCGAGCACAGAGGCAAAAATAATGACAGATAATCACACCGTCTTTGTAATCTATGGCGAAGTGCCCAGAAAGGAGTTGATTCAGCTGCCTTTTCCAAATCCAGTGTCTACATAATTCAAGCTGCCTATTTCTGAGCGGAGTACACAAAGAAGATGCGGCAGGTCAGCCACAGTGTATGTTCTTTTCTATTCCGGTAGCATCTCTTTTTGATAGATAACAGCTCACCTATTAAGTTTCATGCGTGTAACTTGGAAACGGATCTGTGTTTCGTTTGGGCGTCCCTTCACACAGCATGAAAGATTTGTTGAATAGCTTTGATGCTTCATGTCCCTTGCTCACCCTGAGAGTTCTAAGACGCCGTAACTTAAGTAAAGCCACCCAAAGCCATCTGGTGTGTGTGTGCGTTTGCGCTGCAGGACTTGAAGGATGAGAAGAAGAAAGCCCGGATGGCAGCAGCTAGAGCAGTGCTGGAGAAGTGCACCATGATGCTCCTCACAGCCTCCAAGGTAAACCGCCGGCCCACCAACACTGGGCCTCGAGGCAAGGTTTATCAATTCTGTTCGCCTTAAAGATTTAAAGCCTTCTCGGGTTTCTCAAGACTCAAGATTTTTGGCCCACTTTGGCTTTATTATTAACACTAACCAAAGTCACATCATCATAAAAGAAAAATACTATCTGTGGTTGAAAAACATGAAAAATGACAGAAGTTCAGAAGAGCATGACAGGGTGTAGGTTTGACATTTCACATCTTATCCCTACCAAAGACTTGCCTGAGGCACCCAGACTGTGAGTCGGCGCGGATCAACAAAGACGCCGTGTTCCACCGAATGCGCTGTGCCCTGGAGCAGGTCATCGAGATTGTCACTGAAGCACGGAGCTGTGGGGAGAACAGGATCCTTCCTGCCAGCATCTACAATGGCATCAAGGAATTTAAGGTAGGTTTAGAGATTACACTTCGCACGAGTCATGGTGAAGGCTTCAGATTAATGACGCTGACGTGTGTTAGCCCGTGAAGTTAAGTAGTGATCCTCTTTTGTTAATGCAAAGCGCTATTTAAGCGTCACAGCAGTTACTCATCATCCGATTTTTGGAGTGTTGATTTGTGGTCGCACAATTGGCATTTGTTGCATTCACGGTGTTTGCTGTAGCTTCAGATGTGACTCAAACAATCAACACAGAGGAGCAGACCTACTCATTTAGTAATTTGGCTCATACGGTTGAGTGAATCACCAGTAAACCTACCTCATGCTTACTAATCTTCTCTCTCCTCCGTGTGCGCTGATGTGCAGATGAAACAAACGAACACTTGTAAAAACATTTTTAAGGAGGGGTTTTTTCCACTGAGATAAAAGAAAGAGGAAAGTATTTTAATGAAAAGGCCTGAGATGCTTATTGCTTTTAATGATCGTCCCGGCTGCTTTTAATCTCTTCTCATCTACTTTCCAAATGTTCCTTCAATTCACCGCAATTCCCAACTTTCCCCCCACCCTGCCTTCTGCAGTCCGGCGTGGAGTGCCTGCGGGAGAACCTATACTCCTTGTCACCGCAGAGCATGTCCAGCCAGCTGGAGGCTCTGGTCGAGCGGACAGAGGACTTCACTGATTCGGCCTACACCAGTCATGAGCAGCGTCAGGCCATCCTTGGACTGTGCCAGCTGGCGCGCCAGGACACCCAGCAGCTGGTACACGCCTGGGTTGAGGCGGTATGTTGGCACATGCAGACAGGCTTTCACAGATGTACACAGAGACACAGGAATATTCATAAAAAAGCCATACATTTCTGTATAAAGACTATCCACAAGTTCTTATCAGATTCGATTAGATAAAACTTTATTAATCCCTCGGGTGGTTTCCTCCGGGAAATTCGGTTTCCAATAGCACAGCACCGACAGAAGTTACAGAATGTGAGCAGAAATATACCATATATACACATATATAAATACAGAGACATATATAAATACAGAGTATACAAAGGGATAAATAGAATAAGAATCCAAGGGAATTTCACATTTCAAGTATTCTGTAAGAGGCTTCAGGTATTGGTAGGTTATAAAAGATGCAAAGAGTAGGAGCTATAGATGCTGATGTTGAGTTATTGCAAAGAAAATACAATATGTATTTATTCTGATCCTTTTAAGACTGCTGTTTATCATATACAGGACTGCACAGAAAACTTGAGCAGCCCTAATTTCTTTATATTTTGCTACGAAAATAGGAAATGGGTGCAGTAATTAAAAAAACATCTGCAAACATATATGGAAATGCAGAATATAAGGCGAGAACAATTCTAATAAGCCTGAATATCAATATTTGGCATGACGACTTTTGTTCTGAACTCTCTTAGGCAGCTTTCTTGTAATTTGTTGAAATAGTCTTCGGGAATAGACGTCGAGGCTACTTGAGGAACATTCAAAGCCCTTCTTTGGATGTTGGCTGCCATTAGTTCTGTTCTCTGTCATCATGATCACATCCCAAGATGCTTAAAAAATGTTGCGGTACAGACTCTGGAGAGGTGAATCCATGACTGATAGTGCTGCTTTCTGTGTTTTCCTATCTAAGTATGCTTTTACTGCACCGATGATGTTTTCCAGATGCTATTACATGGTGGATCAAATCAGATTGTAGACAGACGGAGCCTCCACCATGTTTTGCAGATGGTTGTAGACTATTACTGTTGCATCTTTCTCCTAACTTCAGACCAGTTGCTACTGATTTTCAGTTAAGTTCTTGTGTAATTTGGCAAACCTCAGACCAATTCTGATAAGGCTTTGACCAACAGTGCTGATGAAAAGATCACCTTACCACTAACAGGTTCTGTGTCGGTTGGGTTTTTTTTCCTATTGCTTGACCTGCAGACACTGTTCATCTAATTTTTATTTTTAAAACCCGACACTTCTCCAATCCTCCACACAATTTCCTCTTCTTTTTTTTTTAAAGAGACACTGCACACAATTATGAGAGATGCAGAGTTTTCCGTTAATAGCTCTTTAGGTTGGTCCAGAAATATTTTTTTGGGGAACAAATGATGTGTTTTGGTGACTGGCTTTTACTAACAGTGTCTGATGATGCATTTTAACTTTGATTCTTTGCTAAGTTGTCTGCTAAGCGTAGTTTGATCCCTTTTTATGTTTGAATGATTGATAGGCCTCTTGACTTAACAAACAAAAAAATGGTCAGACACAAGGACTGGACGGAAAATGAGTTTTAAACAGCCCATGTCAAAAGAAAAACTTCAGAAAGCTTGAAGAACTATTGCTTAATACCATTTTACAAAAGCAGTCTGGCTCCTTGGAGCCAGTACTGTATGAACATTCACTGCATTTGTTTTTAGTCTATTAGTCAGACAAACCAAGCACATTTAAACCACCACAGTGACCTCAGATAAATTCTGAAGTCAAAATGTAATAGATTTGAAAAATTAAAATATTAAGAAATTGTTAAAGAACATAATAGTCAGGCTTTGATAAATGTATTCTCAAGTGGGAACAATCTTGTGTTTATCTCTGCGCAGCATGCAGTGTGGCTGTTTAAACACAGCTCCGCAGACAGAAACTCATACAGGCAGACCCACACACATTAGCATTAGGCCCCCCTCCTCCTACAAACTCACTTACTCATTCACCTTGCCTCCTCAGTTTCTTTTCACACATCTCTCCTGGAACAACATAGCATAATAACCCACCTGAATCACTGTTTTTACCGAGGCTCATTGAGCTGTGAAAGAAAATGTTGTGTTCCTCCTCATTCAGCGGTGTCTCCTTGGCCTTCAGAATTGATGGACTTGCGAAACGCAAGTCATTATGTTGCAGTTTCTAGTTGTAAACTTTTTTTTTTCCAGTGTACTCGGAGTACACAGAGATGCTACTGCTGCAAAACTGTACAGTACTGCCTCATCAAGCCTTTGCAGCTGAAGGTCGTGTGGGGACTGGAACACTGCATTGTTTTCAAACTGCTGAGAAAGATGTGCAAATACTCTAGGATCTTTAATTTGTGCTTTTCAGTGTTGTTGTAGCACATTTAGCAGCATTTCTGTCTGAAATTAGGAGAATTTGCTGTGAATTACTTCAATTATGTAATTGCTTTGAATCTTTTTATTCATATTGCACTGAATCATGTGCTCTAATGCCTTCTTCTCTCCTCATATCCAGGATATAATGAGCCACAAATGTAATTAAAATATCAAAACCTGTGCTGCTAATGCATTCAATTCCTCTCTTTTTCCAGTCATATCTCATACTCTACTCATGTAAATTTGTGTTCGTGTTAGTCTCCTGCTGCATGTTTATCTAATGGATGGAGCATGTAAAAGCACACGGTGTCTCATGTTTTATTCTCCTCTTCTTCTGTCATCGGAGCAGCAGTCTGTCCACGCCAAAGAGGCCACGAAGGACATGGAGGTGGCCATCCTGAAGACGTCCCAGAGTGTCAGCGACCTCAGACGTGAGGTGAGCAGCAGTCTGTCGCTGACTGTGAAAAGATGTTCCTGGTTACAGAATCGGACATGACTGAAATGCCTCTGACTTGCTGGTGGTGCCTCTGTAGCTGCTTTCCTCGCTTTTATTTTCCCAGCACCTCAGCCCACCTGCTGCTGCCTGTGTCACCTCTGCTCTTCTTACCTTTTTTGGTTTGGTTTTTTTGTCCCCGTTTCTCTTCAAATGATCATTCTCATTTGTGCCTTTTTTTAAAAGCTCTTTTATTTAACCTTTGTTGACTCCGTCAGCTCCACAAGGTTGCGGTGGGTCGAGCCTCAGATTTGCTGAAAGTTCATGGGGAGCAGCTGCCTCTGCGGGCTCTCAAAGCAGCAGGCGCCGAGGGAAACCTGGAGGAAGTGGCAGAGTATTCGCGCACGCTCACTGAGCAGAAGGAGCAGCTGGTGGAGGTAGGTGGGATCAGGGGCACAGGGAGCAGAGGAACTAGTAGGAGGGTGACGGCTACTTGAATCTGTGGATGGAAATCAGTAGTAATGTTTGCATTTATCTGGTTCATTACCTTCTGATCTCACAGTAATCACTGCGCCTTTTTAGGAAAACATACTCATAAAATAGCACATTAAAAAAAACCAGGTGCTTAAAAGAAAAAAAAATGTTTTAAAATGTTAAAAATCAAAAACAATACTGATCATTGAGGTGCTCAGAAGATGACGTCGAGTGGATGATTGGTGAAAATGGAAGGGATTTTTTTTGTTATAGGTGAGATTCCACAATGCTTGAGCACAAAGGGTAGTTTACGCAAGACATTTGTCTATAATTTTAATAATTTGGCCAAATGATTGCGTTTTTGCCGCCGAGTGTCATGCCGTTAGCATGTTCCTCTGCCAACAAGGTCATGTGATCTGACAGGTTTGTTACCAATTACTCAAAAAACATTAAGGACAGATTTGCATGAAAATTTCACCAGGTTGGCCTCATTTTAAGAGATTGGTCCAAATAGAAGTGATTAATTAAATGGAAGTGGAGCTGATTCAGATTTGCAGCCAGGAATTTTTTGGAAGGATTGTTTACCATTGTGGGAGAGGGCAAAACTGGATCGTCACAATCTTCACACAAACATGTCAAGTATTTTAAAAAAGAATTGCACATTCTTAATTTAGAGCTGTGGACTTTTTGTGCTGGGGGTATACATACTGCTCTTTTTAGGGATTGCCTCATGTATGCTTTGTGTCAGAAGCTTTATTTTCCATCTCTGTTTCACTCCAGACGTGTCGGCTGTTGTGCCATGTGTCGGGCACAGAGCCATTAGAGATCACCTGCATACACGCTGAGGAGACCTTCCATGTCATTGGTCCACAGGTAACACAATCTGTCTAATCATTATCCGTATAAATAATTACTTTATTAAATTCAGCACTATTAATATACGCCCTTGACCGAATGTGTAAATAGCAGTAGATGGGAGTAAAGAGTCTGGTAAGTAATAAAAGTTGACTTAATTAAGCTGCAGATACGGGTCGTTCCATTCAGCACTTTAATTGTGTGTCTATTAAGTCAAACTGGTCATTCTGTGGTTCAGGTGTAAAAATCAAACATGGGTAATAGTCTTCTTAATACGGAGGAAAAGTAGACGCTTAACTTCCCATCTCCTCCGTCTTCCTCCCACATCTTCAGTCCTTGGCTGAGAACATGCTGTCCACTTAGTCCCTCATCCCAGATCTAATTATGTTTGCTCTTAGAAACCATCCATGCCCGTAATTATCCGGCAATGTAGAATGTTCCCGCCTTGCAGCGCTAATGTCAGGCCCCACATGACTCCACAGTAATGACTCCGCTCCTAAGTTCAAAGGTCAGCCAATCAATAACCGTGCGGCATGAGGGTGGTAGTGATGATATCTCTCTCTCTCTCTCTCTCTCTCTCTGCACCCAGAGTAATGCAGGGGTGGCCCAGAGGGTAATTGGCTATTAAATACTACACTGTAGAGGATGGACATTGGGGGAAGGGAGGTGGTGAATAAGTGCGCTGGTGGTCATGTTTCATATTTGTCAAATTTTTCGAACATCGTACGTCAGTTTGATGTCAGGACCAGAAGTGTAGATATAAATTGCTACATATGTGTGAAACTGCTTCAGCGTGAGTCATGCTGAACTGTACTTAGCTGCCTGAACCCATTTTATGATGATAAGTCCTTAAATACTTAACAGTTATACAAGCTCAATTTATGAGCTTCATTCACAGGCACTTGGTTTACATTTTAGATCAACAGCAGCATATGTATGAATGTAGAATGTATCAGAATTGTTCACTCTTCTGCTCAGATCATCTCAGCAGCCCAGACGCTGGCTCTCCACCCATCTAGTAAAATTGCAAAGGAGAACCTGGAAGTGTTCTGCGAGGCCTGGGAGTCGCAGCTCTGTGACATGGCTCTGCTGCTGAGAGAGATCAACGACGTCTTTGAAGGCAGGCGAGGTCAGTTGAAATCACTTCATTGGTTGTCTGTGTCCATTCAGGTGAGTTGTGGTAAAAGGAGAGTACAAGTATGGGTGAGTTATAAAGGGCAAGGGAGTAGAGGTCAATGTGCCATCTGTGGTGTCTTAACTTTGGGGGGGGACAAAAAAAAGAAAGGAAAGAAAAGAAGATCCAATTCTATGAGAAACCTTGATGAATCATTTTCTTCTTGAAATTTTCAGCAGTATTAATAAAACTTAAGGCAGGCAGTATGAATGTATCTTTTCAAAATTAGTCATCACAGACCGTGGGAAGCTTTCTATCAAAGGAGTAACATCAATGCCATTGAACATCCCTGTATTCATTCCCCCTTTTTACACTCTCTCTATTTATTATTGTGCCAATAACCAGAAGTGTCCGAGTCATGGACAACAGCTCTGACGAGCTCTGCTGTTTGCACACTCGGTCACACACGCAGAGACAGAAAGTAGATACTCGAGTGTATTCGCGTGTGCTGCGCAGAAGTCTGTGTGCACGTATTTGTTTGAAAGTTAGATCCAAGTACTTTTACACGCTGTAGGTCTTTTTTTCTTTTTTTTTGTTTTTATAACAACAATAACTCTTTCTTCCTAGGAGACAAAAGGCCTTATTTGTCACTTCCTAGACCTGGGGTGAGTGTCACACCATTCATCCTCATAAATGTCTCAATGATACAAACGTTTGTAATCCTCTGATTAATACCGCTCTCTTTTTCTCCACAGAAGCACTTGGCGAACATGAAGACTGCCAAGGCTGTCAAGTTGGATGCAGAGGTAGCGCACACACCACCAAATCCTCGGGCTTTCAGCACAATACATCACGTCTCATCTTGTACCGTCTTTTGGCAGCAGTATATTCATCTCTAGGAAACATTGTGTCACTCTCTTGAAGAATTGATCGAGTTTGTATGGTAATGTGCTGCAATTTTGTTGGGCAGCACTTTTTCACACGCTGTACCGCCACAGAAAGCAGGATTATGCTGATTACAGGCTTTCCGAGTGTGTAAACAAGTGAAAAGTACCATGCTGGCTAATATACACTTTCAAAAAGACATCAATTACACTTCATCAAAAAGATTTGTGTGGTTTTTAAATTTTTTATTTATTTATTTTTTCCTTTTGCGCTTCTGCGTGCCCAGGAGCAGACAAGTATGGCCAAGCTGGGTCTGGAACTTCGTCTTCTGTCGTCAGATGTAGACACAGAGGTGGAAAAGTGGGAGGACCAGGAGCATGAAATTGTCCGGCAGAGCCAGAGCCTCGCCAGTATGGCCTACAACATGTACCTGTTCACCAGGTAGCCTTCTAGTATCACACTGACACACGCACACAAATTTTTTTGATATTATTTTAAAGCTCAGTGTTGTCAATCCCCTTAATCATCCCCGTTAATCTCTTAAGAGACATACAGAGCAAAAGTCTTGAGCCACCACTCTTTATATTTTGCTAGGAAAATGCCACCACATTTATTCTTCAAGACAACCTGAACTCTTTTAGGTAAGCTTTCTTGTCATTTCCTTAAGTAGTCTTCAGGAATAGTTTTCCAGGCTTCTTAAAGGACATTCAAAGCTCTTCTCTGGATGTTGGCTTCCTTTTGTTCTGTTGTCTGTCAACATGATCCCACACTGCTTCAGTAATGTTGAGCTCCGGACTCTGGGGAGGTCAATCCGTGACTGATAGTGTTATATTGTGTGTTTTTCTATCCAGGTATGCTTTTACTGTATTTGCAGTGTGTCTGTGATCATTATCGTGCTGAAAAATGAAACTGAAGCCACTCAGACACTTCCCAAATGGTACTGCAAAAACGTGAACTGTGTTCATAACTCCCAAAAGGTTGATTCTGTTCATCTGGACGTAGCGTTTTCAGTGGGAGAACTGTTTCGTCATTTATCCAAGTGACTGATCAAAGACCATTAATCATTGATCTTAGTGTTTTAAGAAGATCCCCAAACCCAACAACAGCAGTGTTTTTACAGATGAATGTAGACATTCAGTGTTGTAGCTCTCTTCTGACTTCCTCTGTACATATCGACAGTGATTCGAGCCAATAGATTCAAATTTTGATTCATCACTCTCTTGGGGTGGCTGTAGCTCAGGAGTTTGAGCACGATGCTGAATCCCAGGTTGTTCTCCAAATGCATTCATTGCAGCGTGAAAGTTAGAAAGTACTTAAGCATAGAAAAAAGTGCCATATGAATGGAGGTGAATGGGTGAATGTTATATAAAGTACTTTGAGTGCTCTAGTAAAGTAGAAAAGCACTATATAAGAACCAATCCATTTGCCATTTACCACACTATAAGACCCGTTCTCACTCATTTTTCAATTGAGGTCTTGTGTAATTTAGCACACCTCAGTCTTTTATCCCACTTTCCCTTCTTGAAGGATTGCCTTGACAGACACACTTCCACCAAGAACAAGGTCCAGATGCATCTCAGGTCTTTGGTTGTGTTTTGTTCCCATTTCTTAAAGACACGACTTTGAGCTACTTTTCATCTGCTGTAGATAGTATTTTTTTTTTTTAGCTGTGCTATTTCTTCTCTTGGTGCAAAAATGCTATTTCATGCCTGTCAGACTGTGTTATCTTTGACGTTTTTTTTCTGGATTCGACTTATAAATGGGAACTTTTTTTTTATTTTTTATTTTCCAACAGGCTGCTAGTAACAAAGTGTCTAAAAACACAATTTGCTAAGTTGTCAGTTATGTGCAGATGCAACACTTGTTCGTCGCTTGATTTAGGTGACTTTTTATGCTTAAATGATTCATAAAGTGTAACGTCCATTAACAAATAAACAGCAAAAACATTGTACTGAAAATGGTCCGGTACAAGGACTGGACTGGAAATGAGTGAAAAAGCAGCCAATGTCCAAAAAACCAACTTTTAGAGACCTTCAGAAAGCCTGGAGAACTATTGCTCAAGACCACCTTTAAAAACTTACAAGAACATTTCAGTCATTTGAAGCAAATTATAAAGAAATGTGGCTTGTCTCAAGACTTCTGCACGGTACTGTATTTTCACAGATATTTTCTAAACAGAGTTGATTGCTTTGGAAGATGTTTGCCCTTGTGCATATTTCTAATCCGAGCTTCTCTTTATTATTTCCTGCATGATTGATCCACAGAGGGGAGGGACTGTTGAAAACAACGCTAGATCTTTTTCATCAAGCTGAGGTATTTTTCATTAAGCTTGCTCTGTTTGTTTTCCTTCTATTTTATTGAAGTCGTAAATGAACGCATCTATCGTCCAGTTCCACCTGATACACGCTGAAGCTCGCAGATCGATAGGTTAGTAAATGCAAGGATCCCTTCATTCACGACCCTGAAATGCAGATTTCACCGGGCATTACGGGGATTTATGAGTGCAGTGGGAATATAGCGTGGCAGATTCCCGGCCATCCCTGGCACATGGTGTAACAAGGTTTGTGCGTACGAGTGTTTCCTATTGAACTGGGATCTTTGCCAGTAATGTACAGTCATTTGTAGAATCAGGGACCGAAATGTCAGACAGGATTTATTCAATTTGTGTTGAGCAGGGGAGATAAGCGAGGAAGAGGAGCGAGAGGGGAAAGAGACGGGAAGGCATACTGATAAGAAGAGCCAAGAAAAATCATAGTATTTACTGACTAGGCTTCTTTTTAGTTAAGAGAGCTTTAGTTTTTCTTCTGTGTGTGTGCGCAAGTTGTTTGATTTTTGTCTCTTTTCTGACCTACTCTTAAGGTTCTTTCTGAAGAGGGGCTCCAGCTGTGCTCATCTCTCCGCACTTTTTCCTCTCAGGTATATTCCCATGCAATTAATCTATCTTGAACACACCAAAGCACAACGATTCATATAATGCAATTCCAAATAATGTTTTTTTTCTACAGTAGGCATTTATAAAGAAATCTAATATAAAGAACAAAAGGGGTTTTTTTCCAAGTAGAAATAAAATGAATACAGTTGAGTATGAACCAGGAGAGAAGTTCACTTTATGCACAGTATTTTCTTGCTTGTCTTGTAGCATGTGATTGGCTGCAGCGTAGTAAGACAGAGCTAAGGAGATCGTTATAGCAAAGCAATAATGAAAGAATTGTTTATTTTCTCCTGAAAATGGGGAGATACTAACCAACTCTGTGTGCACACACACACACACACACCCTCCGATACTAATACACACCCGTATCACACGTTGTGGCATGCCACGGTGCCAGGTCTGGCTTATAAATCACACAGCGAGAGCAGGAAATTAAGGCTGTCACACACTTTCACCATCCTCTTGTCCTCCTCTCAGACTCCAGTTTCAACAAAAGTAGCCTTGGTGCTTTCCTTCCTTTTAGCTCTCAACAAACTTCTTCCTCAGGTCCTCCAAGTTTAATTAAATGGCTCCTTTTGACAGCCTTTAACGACTGCCATTTGTCACCGCCGTGTGTCCGAGGCTGCGTGTGTTTGCGCACATGTGAATGGGCAGAGGGGGGTGAGAGCGGAGGGGGAGGTGGGTTGACTGCGACCGCCCAGGAGCAATTCATAATCAGGAGGCCCGGCTCTTCAGCTTCCTTCATGCTTTCTGATTAATTACATCAAACAAACTGGTGCTAATGGAGTCCCTCTGTCTCACCCTCCACTCCTGTAGTTCTTTGGCACCAAACACACAAAGCACATCTGTGTAGCTCTAATTATGCAGATGAGATTAAGCATTTTTTTTCTTACTAAGGTTTAAGAGGTTTTATATGTTGTTGCTGGGCATGAATGACAAGGGATTGAGGTCTTGGGTCATTGGTGGCATGTATCTGTGTAGACTACGATCTGGGGATTAACTCGGATGGATAACAGACTTAAGCAGCAGATCATGGCTATTGCTGATGGATTACATCAAGCAGCCCTTTTTTTTAAAAAACTTCTTTTTCTTTAATCCACTTCTCCTTTTCCCGATGCTTAATTTGTATTTGACCACGAGCCCTGTGAATCTCGTTCAGTAAATCTATCAACGTCTGCACATATTAACTCTCCCAGCGAAGTGCCGTTATACAACCGTGTCTTCTGTTCTGAAAGACATCCCACCCTCCCTCTGTGTGTACCTCTCTCTGTTCCAGTTGGTTGATGAGGAAAAGACTGTGGTGATGACAGAAATGGAGAAGCTGCTGGCTTTGTGCCAACAGCTGCAGATGGGGGCTAAGACTCCTGTACAGGGCAAGGCTGCCACCTTCCAGAAGGTAACCATACTACACCTGTCTGTGTTTTTATCTCTCTTCTTGTTAGTGTCTGCACTCTTTATTAGGAAAAAAAGAAAACCAATTACTTATTTTTGCCTGAAGTCTGTTCGGTTTGGTGGACGTTAAATAAGTAATATCACAGAGATCGAACAAAGCAGATAAAGAGTGTTTCCACTGAAGGACCGAAGAAGCTCTGACACTATCACAACTATCACCCCAACAACCAATGGGTATCATTAAAGCGCTGAACACACAATAGGGCATGACTAATTGTGTTCATTACTGGCTTCAGAATAATCTTTCAGTTATCTTTGAGTAATACGAACATCTAACGCAGGATGCTGGGTTAATGAATGTCTATGAGGAATTAATGAGCACCTTGGACGGGGATGAGCTGCCTTTGCTCACCTTGTAATAAAGGCGCTGGTTTGGAATCAAAAGGACACGATGAAGAATAGCATGCTCAAGGCTGATTAATTAGTGCCTCTTTTATATGTATTGGCTCCCGCCTCTATATCTCTTTACCTTCACATCGACCGTATCATTTATCTCGAACGGTAGAGAGAGCCTGTCTTACGGGGGTTGGTAGGACATGGATGAGGAAACGTTAAATTACAGGGTCAGTGTAGTTTAGTGCTGCTGCTGCAGTGAATCTCTATGCGTGGACCCTTAGTGATGTATTATTTTACGTCTGTGCTTTCAGGTGGACTCATTCATTCAGGCAACCAGGAGCATCCTGAGTGTGGTCCTCTCCCTCCTGCCATGCTGTAACAAGCTCAATAGAAAGGTGACATCCACTGACCTGGACACTTTATTGACAGGCAGCTTGAACATATATATGAAAGTATAGAAAAAGCTTGGAGATCTTATTATCCAGATACATATGCAAACATCACAGCACGCTGACACTTGCAAACATGTACCTTTTATTTTTAGCACGCAGCAGATATACAGCAGCGCCTGTGTTCATTTATAGCTATGTTTTGCAGGGGATGGTCAATATCTTTGCCTCCTTTTTTTGCTGTCTATCAAAAAAGTCTCCAGTGAGTTGCTAAGTGTCTGCGATTTTGAGCTGAAATCCTTGTTGAAGCTAAAAGGTGTCAGTTGTTGGACTGATTGCCACTGAAGCACATTCACAAGATCAAACCGTAGACTGTAAGCAGAAAGCTGCAGCTGGCATTGGCAACTCAACTTTTTACTCGAAGCTTCTCTTTGGGCTTTAAGTTCAACACATCATGATTTTCTTTTTCCACAATTTTTTTTTTTTTTTTTTTCTTTTCTTAAATGATCATGATTTTCGAGAGCCGCAAGTGACCGCATCTACACCAGCGCGTGAAGGAGTGCTATGTTACCGGCTAGGTAGTGAGTTCAATTAAATTCAGTTTTATTTATAAAACAGTTGCCTCAAGACGCTTTAAAGTTGCATCCAGAGATGCTATAGATTTCCATAACTAATATCTGAAAAAAAAAAAAACCTTGGTGATGTAGTTTTTTTTGGGTTTTTTTAATAACATAAACACAGCAACATAAAAAGAACTGACTCCAGTACAAGCAATCAATATTTCATATAAAAATATTGATTATGTCAGCTTTGTGTGTATAAACAGTTAGAAATGAGCCATTGTATTTTGCCGTTTGTTTGTTTTTTCACTTTTACTCTCCTGTGTCATTTACTTTCAGTACAAGTCAGAGAGGAACAGCCTCAGTTCCCCACAGGATTGGAGAGAAAGGCAAGACGCATCCACACCTGTCAAAGAGGAAGGAGCTCTCAACACCAAGAACAGCAACGGATTTGGCGTTAAATCTTTGGAGCAGCACATGGCTGGTCTCAACCTCCTTGAGAGCAAATAATCCCAGGCAATCTCTTCCTTTGTCCACTCTTCCCGATAAAGCAGCACATAGCTGACCTCACCTCTCTGGAGAAAATATGATCTTAGAAATAGCCCCAGTCCCCACCCCCATCCATCATTCAGTACTAGTCTGGTAAAGATGGTTGACTTGGCTCAACCGGAATTTGCATTTCCTGCCTGGATGATGTTTGCACAAGAAAAGAAAAAAAAAGGAAAAGCAAGTCTATGCTCTCTTTCCCACTGAGGTTGATTTAATCCAAGGTAGCGTTTCACCTGAAGCACCAGTTCCACCCCAGTCCACAAGATGGAGTTATTACTACACACACACAAAAAAAAGTTTTCAAAAAAAGTGAGGCCTGTCACAAACCTGATTTTTTTATTTTTATTTATTTTTTTAAATATTTTTTCTTGCTTCTGAATTAATAAACTAATTAAAAGTCAGGAGAGAACTCCACTTGATGCTCAGCTCAGCCATACATCTGTCTTCACTATGTGCCTCTGTGTGACAAGCCTCTGTGTTTTGTGGTGTTCTGTAATTGTGTTGCACAAGTTATGTAAAAAAAAAAAAAGTAAAATTAAGATCCACAATGCATGACGCCATCATTACCAAACCCCCGTGTTTGAGTCTCCTGTGGTCACAGCCTTGTAATGTGACACTTTCTTTGTAATGCGCGCCACAGCAGTACACCACGATCACTTGCATTATATTGAGCACCTCATTTACATTAGGTTTTACAAGCTGACCACACTACATAACATGCAATGGATGTCTAATAGCCATTATTGTACGACATTCCCCATGTGCCATGCTAGTAGGAAAATGCAAAAAAACAAAAACAAATGCCAAATACGATTGTTCTTGCGTCTTCTTACTGTTATAAAATATAAAACATAGTCCTCCAGTGTTAATGGAGACACTTTTATTTAAGCCGGGTTTCTCGACTTGATCGAACCTCTGTTTATATTGTCCTGAGAATTATACGAACCAGTCTACATGGCATACTTTCTCTCAAAGAAATGAAACAAGTTTGAACTGGCACACGTGTAAAGTGGAACCTTGAAGTGTACTTGTTATGAAGACTATCATTGTGAAGCTGCCTAACAGACCATTATGTATTAAATGGTATATATTACTTGGTACTTGAAGCATATGTATCCCGAGGTAATCACTTTGGTACTAGGAGAGGGAGTTAGAATGAATGAAATGTATAACCACACAGGAAGCTTTAGAGAATCACTGTACAGTGAGAGCAGCTAAGACTGCTGGGTAACGTAGTGCCGCCAGAGATGTGACGAAATCGTATCTAGTTTTGGACCACCGTTTCTTTTGACGATTCAAAGGTTATTAAAAGTGACACAAAAAAATAAACAATATTTTTCTTAAATTATTGTTTGTCTTTCTTTATATTCGACAGAAATACTTCAAACTCATGATTAGTATGTAACAAGAAAATAAAAGCCACTGTTCATGCGTTCTACTAGTTCCTTATTATATTTATCAAATTGGCAAATCCAAGCATAGGCAAATTACTTGAAATCTGACTGCTTCTTGGATCCTTAAAATGTTAAACACTTTAAAAAAGGAAAAATATAGAATAACCTAGATACACAGTGCTTCATTATAAACAAAAGCCTTTCAGTCTTCTGCTAACTTTTAAGTGCATGAGGGAAAGAAACTCTCCCACAATAGAACGGGCTTGAATAAGGCAGGAATGTGGGGAACTGTCAAGATGGTTGGGACTGGGCAGAGCTGCGTTTGGAGACGATGTTCTCAAACTCGTCTCTGTTTAGAAGATTTTCTGTGATGCTCTTGCTCTCTTCAAACTTTGGCAGGATGACGGCGATGTATCCTTCGGTGGATGGCTGTAGAGATTTGACAAACCAAGCATTGTTACATGTGTTTATGAATCTTTACTAGTGTTATCTAATCTCCTCATAGGCATATGAAGCCGTGTCACCATCAGGTATGCTAAATTAATGTCAACTACTCATGTAAGGGTGTTTAACAGGGAAAAAAAAAAAGGTACAGTACGCAGTAATAGTATGCAGATGGAGACATGTTAAAGATGACATGTAATGTACTTTACATTTACATGTGTAAGGTAAAATTGTAGGTTTTACCTTTTCCAGCAAGAGATTCGGAGTTTCTAAAATGTTCTCTTTGACTTCCAGAAGACGACCCCGAATGCAGCTAAACCAGCCAGTGATGAAGATGTATGAGCACGTGGAAGATAAATATATACTTTAACAGTCAAAGACAGACTTTTACCTGTAGATTGTGTACTCTGTTTCATCTGTGCATGTTATCCTGCATAACGGTGCAAAATCAGTAAGGAACTGTCCCCCCTGTCGTACAGGCCAAAAAAGGAATGTTAGGATAAATGTACGAGCACACAGACCAAAATCCAGAGCTTTATTAACTTACCCGCTTGGACTTCCCAGAGACTTTATTTTCCAGCCGACTGCAGCCATTACTGATCTGGTAATTGATGCTTTTGATTGTGCGTCCGTTTTGTAGAATTGGGTGAGTCTCTGCTAAAGTGATGACACATATTCTGCCAAGAAAAACATTCTTTTAAGAATCTATCAAGCTCCTTTTAAAATCTATATTTCTCTAGCGACATACTGATGTAGAAGTGATAAAAATCACTCATACCGAGCAGGGATTACATCGTGTAACAAATACAGTGTAATGTAGAATCAAATTATTATTATTCCCCATTTTCTCAATTTCTTTCCTGAGAAAACTTCCACTTAGTCATGATCAGGCCTACAAAATACATTAAGCTGCTGTTCTTCTTTTAGCTGTTCCCTTTAGGGGTTTCTTCAAACCACTCAACTTGAACTGTCCCTCCAATGAACTCATTTCTAATCTTGTCTATTCAGGTCACTCCCAATGAAAATCTTAACACCTCCAGCTCAGAGCTTCCTGTCTTTTTGTCAAAGCCACCGTCTCCAACCATACATCATAGTAGGTCTCACTACGATCAGAAAAATATTCCCTTTCACTCTTGCTGCTATCACTCTGCCACAAATCACCTCTGACATTCATCTCCACCCCGCTTGCACTCTCTTCTTCACCTCTTTTTTGTGCTGTCTGTTGCTTTTGACACCAGGTATTTATACTCTTCCACTGTCACTACCTCTACTCCTTGCATGTTCATCTTTCCATCTGTCTTCACTTTCATTCACACACATATATCAAGTCTCGCGTCAACTGACTTTCATCCCTCTTCTCACCAATGCGTATGTCTACCTTATCAGGTTCTCTTTCACCTGCGCCCTATAGAGCACAATGTTGTCTGCAAACATCATAGTCCACAGAGACCCCTGGCTGACCTCATCTGTGAACCTGTCCATTACCACTGCAAACAAGGAAGGGGCTCAGAGTGGTGATGTCATGCCATGCCACTGCTACCTTGAACTCATCTGCGAGTCCTACCAAACACCTCACTGTTGTCTCCCGGTCCTCATACATGTTCTGCACCACTCTCACATACTTCTCTCCTACCCCTGATTTCCTCATGTAGTACCGCACTTCATCTCTTGGCACTGTATCACATTCTTTTTCTTGATCCAACTCCTGACCTTCCCTGTACTCCTTCATCACTCTCAAAGCATATTTGTAACTGTAGTGCTCTTTCTTAGCGTACTTCCTCTCTTCTTAACATAGCTTCAATAAATCTTTCCCATATCTTCATGGTATGGCTCATCAACTTTACCCCTCTGCAGTAACTAAAGCTCACACTTGTTCTTGAAAATCTGTACCAATACACGTCTTCTGTATTCCTCAGGTATTCTCTGACTTTCCAAGATCGTGCCAAACAAATCTTAGTCCAAGACAATTCCATACCTCCACGGGTATGTCTTCTGGACCAACTTCCTTTCCACTCTTCATCTTTTTCATGGCTATTCTCACTCCCTAATTCACCACCTGTCTTCTCTCATGCGTCAGGAAGAGCATCCAGCGTAAAATCTTAGCCAAATCAAACATACAAAAGGTCCATTAACATACAGTGAATCATAGCAATTGGTGTGACTCATGGTCACTTGGTCAACCTCCTGTTACCTGTTTGAATGCTGTAAGATGCAATGGTCCTCGCATGGCTTTCCCTTCATGTCTAAAAACAAAAAATGAAAAAAGGTGTTCGTGACATTAAAAGCAAAATAAAAAAACCCCATCTATTCAGACTAAAACTAAAAGTTAACGCCATCTCCCCCTGAACACTTAAGTTCACCTAACGTTAGCTCACTTAGCTTAGCTACTTAGCAAGTATAGATGAGACACGTTCACATGGACGTTACTTACCGGCTCTGTACCAGCGTGTGTAATATCGGTCGATAACTGAAGGAGCATTTGCTTTGGTATCTTCATGTTCCACGCTCTCCATGTAAAATAATAACACTGGAAAATTAATTTAAGATATTAGCTTGGCGTCAACTTGTCTTGTCGGACAGTAAATAGTGCAGCACCGGGCAGTCCGTCCTTGAAATATATCCGAAAACCCCAAAGGCAAATAATTCTGGCTGTTCTTTTGTTTTGTACAGCGATTCGCATTTCTTTGTAGTGAATCTTCATTGACAGCAATAAACAATAAATTATTAAGTTTAATATGTTCACCAGAATAGCTGGTAACTAACTACAGATAGTATCTTTTGAACAGTCTCTCACTTTTCACTAATCACAATATGTAAGATTGAGACAAAACAAAAAAACTTCAACCCTCCAGAAAAAAGGTCTTTCAAAACTTTAAAAAATGGTCTTTATTATTTCTATGCATGGAAACGTGCTTTAAGCGTTCAAATCTTACACAACAGAAAAAAGGGAAATCCACATTAAGTTATAGTGGAATAAACACACAAGTACATTTATTTACAAGTAAGTGTGTGTG
>NW_024582524.1:272692-372235 GCF_018398535.1 Haplochromis burtoni | reverse complement strand
AACCGGACATGACCGCTACCCCGGGTTGAGCCCCCCAAGGAAGATGCCTCCGGGGAACCCCCCGACGCCCTAAGCCTGTGGTTGATCTTGACACTGTCATTAGAATTGTTTGCATTCCCACAGCATTTGCCATATTGGTTCCTTCAGAGACAAGAACCTGCTGGTCTCTGAAGAATCACGGTGGAATCTTTGAAAAAGCCAAGAGTGATCATATATGATCCACCCATGAAACAGAGGTCAGAGTATGCCTTGAAAGATGGTGCTTCCACACAGACACAGGACTTGAAATAGGGCAGAACAAAAGTGGGATGGTCAGCACTGTTGCTTCCCAGGAAAAGCATTACAGTTTCACATCCTGCCTGTGTGTATTTTGCATATCTGGGTAGATATTCTGGTTTCGTCCCACAGTCCAAAACATGCATGTTATTTGAGGTTCTCAACTGGCACACAGATAGATTTTGCATCTCATCATGTAATCTTTATAGCTGTTGTATTTTTAGGTCTTAGATAAAACAAGACATGATGATGTTTTCTGACAAAAAACAATTCTTGTAAAACCTAAAAGTAAATAAACTCTCCCTGCTCTTGGAAACATTAATTAAGGATTAATACTCCATTTATTGATGTCAGACAGGCTAGTAATGCATTCTAAACAGACCTGCAGTTTGAAATTCGTTATAGACAATTATTATGAGGGAATTCTTAGACCTGGGTAAAAAAAAAAAACATATTGTGAAGGCATACAATAAGAACAGTATGTAAGGGTTAATGTTATTTCACTTAAAAATTATATATATATATATATATATTTATTTATTTATTTTATGGTCATCCATGCCTCATGCCTTTATGCCATATCAGCGTGAGAGCCACTGTTGTAGAAGGACTGTGGCCCTCACCTGAACATGAATTCCTTTGTACTAAATTTTCTTAGAACAGCAGCAGTAATTATCTTCAATCTGTATCCATAATCCTTTCAATATTTAAAACCAGTACAGAGTACTGTAGTCATTTTTGAAAAAGCGAGAGCTCAAGTCTCCATAAAGCCTGACTAGGCAAGGCTTAAAGTGTCTCGAGGTGGGGCCCAATGTCAGAATCACTGCCACTTTGTTATTTTTTCTATTGCAAAACCAGGAGAAACCCAACCTTATTTTTAAACGCTGATCCCATCGCAGATTCATTCACCATGCTCATTCTGTGGTAAAGTGAGGTTGAGCTGCACGTGTGGAAAACACTATTATCATCATGATTTTTCACAATGCCCACTAGATGTCAGGCAACGGCAAACAACCAGAGTACAGTACTGTTAATGCAACTTAACTTCTCGCCAGAAGCATAACCATCTATATGAAAGAAATGTATTATTTTATTTCCAGATAAATATTTTCACATTTAATCAGCACCAATTAGTTTCTATGTAAACCAGCGCCAGGAGGCATAATATTGCTCTATTGCCACATCACAGATTCCCAGTTTGGCCCATTTTGTTTAATTTCCATACTTTGAACTGCACGTAATTTTTCTTTTCACGTAGCTCTAATGATTCTTGCAGATGGCGTATAAGTATGTTGAGTCTGCATCCTTATTATGTAATCAAGAGATCTGGGAGAAAATGGATGGAGGAATGAAGGAATGTTTCCCTCTCTAGACCTGATAAATAGCTTCTCTCATCCACATGCTGGACATATCTGGCATGAAATGCCACTCGTACACTGTGGACACTGCTGAGAGAACAGTTTTGGGGCACTGGTATCGGCACGGGGCAGTAATGATGACTTCATCTAGGGCACGTACTTGGGAGAGAGAGAGAGAGACTCAGCTGACGTTTGGATTCACAACGTGAGTTTTCCATTTATCTGCTCACCACCACTACCCAGACTTGGAAAGTTTTGCTGTCAAGATCCATCCTAATGAGTGTTTCCATTACTCTTTCGCCTGTGGTATGCTCTAGTCTGCAATTAATTTGCAATGAAAAGACAAAACTATCGTAGAAAGAGTGGCTGCAGAGCCAGTAAAAATGGAGTCATGCCCAATAAACATATCCATACCTAATATAAACTAACATTGCTCCTTATGAACCCTGCGTTTGTCATGTTATGCGGTCTTTTGTCACATCAGAGGACAATCTGTGAAACCCACAAAAATGCCCAATTTCTTCTCATCTCCGATTGTTATATCATAATGAAAGAGGTTTGCACAGTATGACCTCACTTTAAATGTTTCCTTGTGGTGTGTGTCTGCATCTGTTTATCAGTCTGCCTATCCCCATATGTACTTGTCAGTTTGTGTACATTTCCATCCCATTTAACACTGATTACTGGAACAAAATACTGCTCACTTCTCCACTCTCAGGGTCGATGTCGAGGTTCACTTGCAGGCTGTTAGACAAGCATCTCTAGGGCCTCCAGCAGCACGGGCTTCTGTGTGGGATGCACACGTAGGTCCACGTCAGCTACTGCAATAGCAAGCAGCCATTCTTCTCTGGGCGGCTATTTGTCTGTTTGGCTTCAGCAGTCCTTCCCCAGATAGTTCCCTTTGCCAGATGACTGCCTGATAAGGGAAGACTAGGGCTCCAACCAAGAAGGAGGTGATGCCTGCGTGGCTTATCAAAACTCTGGCTTCTTCTGCACTTACCTAAAAAGAATTATTATGGGGGACGGGATGGAAGTGGTTCATGCAGACAAGGCGTCAGAAAGACATCCAGCAGTTCATTATCAGGGAGAGACATTTTATGAAATCCAGGTTTGTTCTTCACTTTTCATCATTCAATAAAAGTCCAGGAAAACAGGAGGTATGCTGCTCTTAGACATACTGCCTGTCTTTTTTCTTTCCCTGGAAAGCGCCACGGCACATCTGTATCTGACATTAAACAGACTGGGTCACATGCTGCCAAAATGCACATTTAAGCCCTTGATTCACGATTACGTGTGAAAAAAAAAGGTGAAAACAAATAAGAAATGTAAATGTTATACTGTTTTTTGTTTTAATGTTGTCACATGTAACTTTCTGCATACATGAAATGCTCTAAAGCAAGGAATCGTCAGTGTCACAACTAAAATAATACTTTTCCACAACTGATAGATTTAAATGGTTAATCTGCTAAAACGCAACACCATAGAAACTCCAGAGCGTCTTAATCTGGAGATCTCTTATTTTTTTAATAAAGAGATTGTATTTGCAGAGTGGAGTGATCACTTTGAGAAACTTGTGATAAGCCATGTTATTCTTCCTGGAACTATCTGTGCGGTAATCAGCAGCCAAAGGTGCAAACAACTATGTCAGAGCTTTTCTGTTGTTTCTGGTCTTTCTCCAAAAGCAGCACAGCCACAGGCACTGAAAAGTGTGCGTGTGTATGTGTGCGCTTACGTGTCAGTCAACAGGTCAGTGTCTTTAGCAGGAAGATAGTTTACAAGCAAATGCTTTAGAGGGGATGAATATGTGGTTGGCTGTTTAGAAAGTCATCACATTCTCGCAGTGGCAGTAATGTCTTTGAGCTCTTGAAATTTTTACCTTTTTGTTCTGTTAATGGGGATTTCTGAGCAGCAAAAAAATAATGTGCCGAAGTGCACCTAATGCTGAAGCAAAAGGAAAGTGTGAAGGCACATCTCAGAGTTTGAATCTCAGCAGCCGCCTGTCCCCGCATATTTAAGTGGGTTCATATGAGATATTTGTATAACTTTCCATCACCATGTGCGCTGCCCAAAATGTCTCTGATGGTGCAGTAGTTTGCATGAGGAACATGGTAATATTCAGAAAGCATGACCGCTGCCAGGAACTTTCACACCTGCATCGAATTAGAACGCTAAACGCAGAGAGCAGTATTTAAATATTTAAATGCGAGCTTTTAAGAGAAGCAGATTAGGTGTTCCTGGTAGTGGCTGTACTTTCAGGATCTCTCCAGAGCTGTTCAGGGCTCTCTAGCTGGATCGATAAAAAATTGGAGCACAAAGGCCAGTTGTTTCTGAAGTTGGTCCAGTGGTGACGTCATTTCAATGTGACCACTGAAGTGTGAAGACAAGAAAAGCTGCTGCTTATTTTGTTTGCTGTCTGTCCTCTTGCACTGAAGGTGAACTATGATTCAGTCTTTTGTGCCATTGTAATGTCAAGTATGAGTGGTCACTTAAGCTATGTGATAGATTAATGTCCCAGTAGTTGTCTTGACATTTCTCCCTCTCATCAACTCTATATTTTTTATTAATCGAGCATTCATCTCCAGCCCAGAGTCTGACCTGAAACCCATCCATCTTAACTGCCTTTTATTTTTCTTCATTTCACTGACTAGGAAGTGCGTCAGACTTGTTCCTGACGCTAATATGTTCACAACTGCCATCCTGCTTTTCACTCCCAGAGAGCGATGGGCTTCAACGGGAGCTGAAGGCAACGGAAAGAGTGACACAAAGTCCTCTTGCACGTTTAAGCAATTTTTCACAGGTATTGAGATATTAAATGTTTAAATTCTTGACACATGGTTTCACCTGCCAGAGCAGTGAAAATTTAACAAGACTTTTTATAGCATGCTGAAGGCAGTGTATGCTTGCATATTAAGTCACCAACTGGGCTTATTTAGGTTTACCAACAACTGAATTCCCATTTAGAAAGTGCCTGTGGAAAGCTTGTGTTAATTATTTAGAAGAAGCCACGTGGCAAACAGCTGCTCGAAAATCTCCTCACTGAAAATGAGCTTTTTTCCAAGAGGACCCATCCACCTCTTGTAATGGCTGTATAGCGCAGCAGGCAAGGATGCTCTGAGCTTTTACTCAGCTGGCGACTGAGTGACAGCAGAGCCGAGTTATCCTTTCCCCCCCCTCTCCGAATACCTATCCTTCAACTACTTCCAGAAAATAATTTATGCCTCAGGCTGACTTTTTTCAGATTCAAGTGGCTGTTTTCATCATATTTACCCTCTTAGGGTTTTTTTGCCCATTAAAGCAGGCGTTTGCAGATTTCACAACATTTTATTTGGCAAATAAAACGTGCCTGTATTGTTTAGCCATGTTATGGTGGTAACTGGCTGTGAATGAAAGACACCAATCGCACCTAATAACTGTGAACTAAGTCACTCAAGTCTGGATAATAAGGTGTTAGAAGCAACGTTTTTTTTTTGTTCTGTCTTTTTGTTATGTGGAAAATGATATTACAAAGCCGTCCCCTCCAGGATTACCACAGAAAGTGCACAGCATGGCGCTTGTGGGTAATAGCATCTGTCACTGTGTTTACTTTGGCTTTTTTTTGTAACCTTTCTATATTAAACATGTGAAAAAGTAATTCTGTAATGATCATGCACATCACTTCCTCATTCTTTGGTATTTATGTGAAAAAGCTTCAGAAATGGAAGTAGATAGAGATTCCTAGCAGCGCACATAAGACCTTCCCATTCCCTGGCGAAGATGTGGACCTTTGGAGTTTTTCTCTAGTGACTGTTCGGTTCTTGTTTGTTTTCTTCTTGGTCTCTGGACAGCCTTGGATTTGGTTGTGTGTATTGGCTGAGGCCCCTGGTTCAACATTAAAGGCCATGTTCTCATGTGCTGTTTCTGAGAAGAACACTCAGTGCTGTTGACATTACTCTTTGGAGGAGGTTTTTCACCGGATTAGGGGAAACTGTCAAAAGCATTTACACTTGATTAGTGTAATTATTGAACCACTGGCTTCTTAGTAAAACCTTATTATTATCTTTCAATGTGCAGCTACCTTGTTCGTGTCTGTTTTGAGCCTAAAATGGGATAAACATTTGGGGTTTGTCCTAATAACCATGTGAAAATAACATGAAATGAAATATGCCAAAATGCCAGTATTCTACTACCACATCCTGCCAAATCTTGAAGTAGGCAAGCCAGCCATTTGTGACATTTGCCACATCAGTCCACAGTCAGGTGTTTAAACTAATACTGCAAAAGTTACTAAGTGCCCTCATTATCTGTAAAATGTGAGCAAAAGAGTTACAGTTCATAGGGTCAGTGTCATGGCACAGCAGTGGCAAAGCAGTACAATATATGTCCCAATCATTTGCAATAACATATACTTGGAGTATGTACTCAAACTAAACAGAAAATGTGCAATTTCAAACTCAGGGTTAGGCTGATTTTTATTCTATGTCTGCAGGAAGTGGTAAGAGTTAAAGTTAGAGCGGGAAGCCACTTTTCACACCAAAATAAGCACAGGGTAACGTCAGCTCGCAGTGTGAGGTTTTCAGACAGGAAATGAACATACTAATGTCTATCTGCACCATACACTGATCTGCTACGACACTGAGGAAGCTGAAGTGCGTAACAATGATCATCTTATCTTTGCAATGCAACAAGTCCTGGGTGAAAAAAAACAAACAAAGAAAAAAAATACTTAAAAACCGATGATGACTGATGCAACGAAGCAGACAAAGGATTCAAGACAACAACCCAGCATTCAAATTCCCCACGTCCTACTTTGATATAGCATTAAAAGGAATGTGGTGGAAAAAGCCAGAGCCAGAGAGTCAAAGCCAGAGCTGCTCTGATGACACGATCAACACTTAAATGAGCAAAATTCCTAAAGTTGATTATTAAGACCATATAGAAGTTAAAAAATAAGCCATAATGAAAGTGATAGTTTGGAGAAGGAAAGCAGCAATGTAAATTAAAACAGAACATTTCTAATTAAGCAAAGGAAACATTTATGTGGATTTTTAGGAGCTCACAAACAAGCACTGGGTCCCGCAGTGGCAAAGTCAGAGGTTTTTACAGCTGGGCCTTAGGGGTAGTGGAAAGGATGTGATGCGATCAGAAGAACGTGATTAACAGAAAGCAGGCTGTAGGATAAGGGATCTCCATCCATCTCTTCATTTCCTTCACTTATCCCCCTTTTTGTTCTGTGCCTTGATCCCATTTTTAGAGGCCGAGTTATGAGCAGGCTTCAACTCTTCTTCCTCTTTTTGTTTTCATTCAGGAAGAAGAAAAGAGGCCAGAGTGCGTTGTTGGAGTGTTTTTCTTGGTTCTAACATCCACTGCAACATCAAACAAAAATCAAGTTGAGAACAGGAGACTCAAGCTTGAATCCCTTTTGCTCATCATAAAGTCACAGAACCCGGGGGTTTCTCGTAAGTCGGCATGAGCTGCACGGGGATCTGGTTACGTTAAGTTTGAGCTGTATTTTTTCCTCTCTGCGCCTCACTGAGGGCAATTGTTTTCACCATGTACAACAAAAGTGTGATGATTGGCAGGGTGACGGGGTATTACCTTTCTTATCTGCATTAGTGTTACAGTAAGTGCTTGCATGGTTTCAGGGAACAGCTGTTTTTTCTGTGTTGGATCTTCACTGATTTGAATATGAATGAACAGAGTGATCAGAGGCAGAGTTTGTTTTGAATGTATAAGTGACCTTTGATGGACCATGCTTCCCATGGCTCTGCCTTCATTCTGATTCCAAGTTGAACTCTTCAACCCGCTTTCTTCACCTCAGTTGTTCAACTTTAAGCAGAAAATGTGTCATGTGGACAAACCGCACTAACAGCAAAACAGCAAAGTCGCTCAGCGCGCAATCTTCCTACGGTTTAGCCTCCAGTCTTTTCTCAACTGGTTGCACATGGTCTGCAGAGGGGGCCTTATGTGAGAAGTCACTAACGCTGACTGGAAAGCAGTCTCTGCATGGTGCAGCAGTAGGCTACCAGACGTGTGTGTCTGCATCACTGATTGTTCCATTCAACACACACACACTCACGCGCATACACCGTGTAACCCCACTTGCAGATATTTTACGAGACTTTAAAACAAGCCAACAGAACTATTTGATCTTGCTTTTTAACGGAGAAGAAAGTGCTGAGTTTGCCTGTACTGATTGCACACAGTTGGCTCATAAATTTCACAAAAAAACAAATAAATACAATTTGGCAAGGTCGCCAAAGTTGTAGCGCATATGTTCTGGAACGTAAAGCAATTTCCTGAACTAATCTTCTACAACATACATTCTCTGCAAATGCTCCAAGGCTCATTTCATTTTCTCTAAACCCTTTTCTCTTCATCAAAATCATTTCATCATTTTTTTTTAAATATTTCAGAATGTAAAAGAGGTCAAACAGTCCAGTATTTCATATATTTTTGTTATTTTCTGTATGCAAACACAGGCCAAACGCAGACCTGTGCTTTAACCTCTAGGACACTGTTCCTGTTTCAGCCATAATGCACTACACGTAGTTGAAATTTTCCCACACATCTGACTGATTCGACAGCTCTTCTGCTTGCTTCCTCGGACGCGTTCGTCATTCTTAGTTTCAGACTCGAAAACATCGGCAGTTTTGCTCGGGTTCATTGCAGATTTGCAGTAAGATATGATCTTATTAAAAAGAAGTTGTTCCATAAGACCTTGCAGAATAGCGGAAGTTGAGCAAATATCAATAGGCCGACTGTGTGTTTGTGAAGAAATCAGAATTCAGAAGTTCTCAGAAATTTCCCATCATGCCGCCACATCAGATGAACAGTGGGTACAGTATTAAATCTGAGAGGGTGAATGAAAAACAGGATGCTTTGACTTTTGTTCTCATGGGCTCACATTTGCCTAAAGAAATCTCATGCTAAATAGGGGGAAGCCCAAATCCCTTTCTATGTGGTTAACAGCTCATTTTCTCAAAAGGGGAAGTCTTTTTTTTTTTTAAATATCTTTTTTCTCTCCATTTTTCAGCACCAACACTGGTGCAGAAAGTGCAAAATATATGCATGAGTTGCAAATGGTGCACAGACAAGCATGACGATAAGAGATTGGTGATGAAACTAATTGATGACTATTCGCTAATTTGGTTCAGTGAACTGTTACGTTAACAGTAAACCTAACCTTGAATCACAATATGCTTTTTTGATGTTGTTGTTTTTGGGGTTTTTATAGGAAGCAGTCGTCCTCGGGTTGAGTCTTGAGCTTCACACACCTTCACAGCTGGTGGGATATTTTTGTCTTACTTTTAGGTCATGTGCGTGTTTTTCTGCTTAAATTTAAACATGCAGTACACCGATGTTTACCAGAAATACTGTGACCTCTCTAATGGTTAGTATTGCAGTTGACTGGTCTTTATTCCCATGAAACATTAAATAAAACATAAGGCAAAAAAGCATCAGACTATTACCATAACAGTCATTCCTGTAATTGATTGATACATGAAACATGATAACTGGTACATATTAATTATATACAGTATTCACACGATCCTGTTGCACTAGTAACACTAAAATATTGTTACCAAGCCCGGTAACGATATTTGTAACCTGAGTTGCTCAAGTTAGATAAATTATTACACAGGAACATACATTTCAGTGTTTAGGAAACATTAATAAACTAAAAGAAAATTACAAGAAGAAGAAAAAAAACTATTTTGTGAACAACCCACACAGCATATATTATTGATAAACCATTTGGAGCCTTATCGTGCTTCACAGAAGTGATTATTTTCCACCCTCTGGGGATATTTAAAGGGCCAGTTCACTCAAATTACTAAAGCGGATTATATTTTTTACAACCTCTGTCTATACACATGGTCTCACTCTCTTGATCGGTGGGTCACACCACAATGAAAGCCATTAATTAGAGGTTGGTTGTTGATAACTGCGACACTGGCTTGTGTAGTGAATCTCATAGTGAGAATTAATATTGAATGGCAACTATAAGAGGAATCCACATTTTGCTCAATTCCCCCTATATTTGTGTGTGAATATATGATCTTCATCTTCAATGCATCAATTTAGCCCCCAAATTCAAATGATCTGAGTTTGCCTGTGTCTCAATATGACCATTTTACCATAGTAATAAAACTTAAAATAGTTTGAAAGCCACAAAAAGCCATATGCATATAATTAGAATCTCTCCCACATCACTCATCACACCATAATGCCAAGCTTTGTTTTTCCGCCCTGCGTTCGGGTATTCACATCTAAATTGCACCGTCATCCAGTTCAACTACTTCACAAGTGTAATTGGTCATGCGATTTGCGTTATTGTTAAAAGTACTTCAAAGTGCTCAAAGTAGAAACAATGAAACGCCTCGATGTTTTGGGGTAATAGTTTCGGCTCAGTACTGTTCTCTGCTGGCTCTGAAGGAATCGTTAGTAGATTTCAGAGGAAGTTGTCTACTGGCCTCCACTTAAAAATAGTCCGGTCTTTTTAGCTTCACTGTTGCATCTAGAAGTCCTCGTCATAGTCAGTGTTCGGAAGGCCATTTTCAGGAAGCACATACAGCGATTTGCTTTTCTTCTTCCTGCTATCTGATTTCACCCGTGAAGGGTCTTGATCGCCAGCAAAGGACAGGTAGGCAGCGATGCTGTTCCTGACTCCATAGCTCACCATGTTTTCGTTGCAGGCGTCTGTGCTGACCAGCTGGTTCCTGTAAAGTGTAGAGATGAATACAATTAATCCCACCTTAGAATAAGGACAAACCTTCAGTAAAATGCTGGATTTGAGTGCAGTGGTCAGGTTCTTTGTTTTTTTTTACTCAGTTTCAGCATTTAATGTGTTTTCTAACCTGTAGCCTCACACATTTTTTCTTCTTCACATACGTAAGCACTTTTAACCTAACATTTAAACAGGTGCATTAGGGACAATTCAAAGTTCAGTCTGTCGCCCAAAGAAATTTCAAAATGGAGCCAGAGGCTGAACCACTGACCTTCACATTTAACCGTTAACCAGGCTCCACCCCCACAGCTGCCTCAGATATTCATTGCTGCCTCTTTTTTAATGTCATGATTCGCCGATTTCTTTATAAAATATCTTTTGCATATTTAATAAAGATTAAAAAAAGGAAACTTATAACCGTCATACTATGGTTATTATAACTAAACTTAAAATGTAACTTAAAACTTAAATGGAAACTAAATATTAAAAAATAATAATTTCTGAAAACCAACATTAAAGTGAAAAATAGACTTTTGAAAAAAACAAAACATGAATGGAAACAATTTTGTGATCTTAGAAAAATATGTAACATAAATTGAAAATAATGAGGAAATACTGTATCATGGGTTTTAGTATTTGTTCGTTTGGTAAAGATTTAATTACAGCTTGTCAGATGAGACACTGGTGGACATGTTGATTGTGGCTCCTGAGTGTCAGCTGTTTTTTTTCCTGCTTTTCCTAAATCTTGCCTCTGACAAATGCCCTCCATACAATAATAAATAAAGAATAAACAGTGTAAACAGTTAGGGTGAATTAACAGAAACAGAACATCCAGGGCAACAGTGCTTTGTTCTGTTACTCCACTGTGAGCTTTCTGTTGTTGAAGCTCAAATATATCCCCATGATACTGATGCACAAAGTTGGTTAGATGCTGGATGTAGATTTTTTTTTTAACAGTGCTTAAATGTGTTTTTCATTAAAATGCATTAAAATTGTATCTCAAAGGCTTAACGTTAAGGCGGGACAAAGATGGCAATTTTGAATTTTATTCAGTTCAGTTCAGCTCAGTGTTATTTATATCGTGCCAAATCACCATAATAGTCACCTCAATGCACTTTGTACAGTAAGGTAAAAACCCTACAGTAATACAAGAGAACCTTATTAATCAGACCACCCTCTATGAGGCAACACTTGGCATCAGTGGGAAGGAAAACCTCCCTTTTAACAGGAAGACCGAAGAACCAGCTTCAGGGAGGGGCAGCCAACTGCCAACTGCCCACAACATGCACTGTCACACTAACATGCTTCTAACTTGATCTTCTGACAAAGGCCAGCTCCCAATGTTGCAGTTTTAAAATAAAGTGGACAGACTTTTCCCCCCAGTTCTTCCCTGCTCTTGCTCCTCCACTGGGCAGCTTTTGTGCAATTCTGGCTCACAAATATTCAAATAAACACACTTCATGGCTGTCGCCTTCATAGCAAAATATTTATTTGAATCTCATCTGTACCTGTCTACTTTGTTCCAGTCAAAGTTGCGTCGCATCACTACAGGTGGAGCTCCAAGACTCGCATCTGGCGGCTGAATCGTGCCAGACAGGCAGGGCGAGGTCAGCACACAGCATAACCCATCTGCAGAATCTGAAAATGCAACAATAGGGGAAGTAAAATACAGCCCCCAGGCAAGACGAGCAAAGAACAAACATAAAGTTGCAAAATTTGCATGAACCACTCAACACTTGACCGCTCTAGCAAACATACAAAGCAAACTTATATATGTGTCAAGAGTATTGCACTACTTCAGCAATTATCACAACTGCTTTTCCTCACTGTGTACACAACAGTGCTTATCAAACATGCAAGTTGTATCTCATTTCCCGTTGTGTTCCAAAAATATTCTTTCAGTGGAGGAAATATATATAGAGGCTGAAACACTGATAACAAATACTTCTATATTAAGAACATGAAACTGTATTTTTGTTCATCTAAGCGTGTGTGGTTTCTGAAGTTCGTTAGTACTTATATGTGTGTGTGTGTGCCCCTACACATGATGAGTTTGTTCACTGTCTCACATGTGAACTAAAGGTCTATGAGAAAGCAACATATTTACGTATCTACTCACCAGAATAATGATTGATCATATCTTCAAGGCATTGGAAAGTGAGACGTGGGGAGATGTAGTACCAGCTGTTGTCAAGTCTGAAGATACGATAGTGCTTTACACTCCTGTGCCTCACTGAGAGCGAATACAGACCTGAAGATGTGACACGCATCGCATGCTTTGAAGACAGGCTTTCAATAATGACATCAATCTTGAAACAAGACCATATGATTAATAACAATAACATCAATAACTACGGCTTTGAGACAAAGCAGAAGCAACGTGAAGTTCAGTCATGTGGTGTAGTTTCCATCTCCTGTCAAGTTTAGTCATTGGATTTATTTATTTATCACAGGTCAATGGGACTTTGGCCCAGTTAGAAGTCATTTCCCTTTTTACGTGTCTTTACAGATATAGTTTGACATTTTGGGAGATAGGCTGTTTGCTTTCCATCCATTCAGCCTAAAGATGCAACCAGCAGGCATTTGGCTCAGCTTAGCTTAGCAGTCATTGGCCTGCTTTATCTAGACCTCAGTAGCAGCTTGCTGCTTCCTCCCCTTTCCAGCTATGGTTAACTGAGCGGTTAATGGTGTGACTATGCTGATGTCCTGTGTCGGTAGTTAAGTCTCAGAGGTAGTTCACGATTGCTTTTAACTTATTCACAGAAACCAAGAATTGGAATCAAATGAAAGTAGTCGTTTACTTGTTCTTACCTCTCTCCCTTGTGCTTTCTCGGACCAGAAAAGAACCCACTCTGTTCCCGGGTAGAAGAAGCAGTTCTTCCGCCTTCTGCCTCTCCACACCTTCAAACAGCCAGCTGATTGAACCAAAAGAAAAATAAAACCCAAATGAGTATCTAATTCCAGATTAAATACTAGTGGGGATAATAATATAAATCATCATATTTATTAAATCAGCACAAACGCAGCTGTAATATAGGGCGCATCACCAATATGTCATGCCCATTCTATTAAAACGACAGCTCGTAAAGCAGAAGGACCTATTTTTATCAAGTTCAAGCAAACCAACCAGACCAGTGGAACGGAAGATAGTGTCAGTGAGGTGTTACTTACCCATGGTACACTCGTGCTACATGGCTGCCGGGTATGTAGTTCTCCTTCCCCGTTTGGATAGAGCGCACTCTCCACCAATAAGCCTCCCTGACGACGACACAGAAGCAAAGAGGAATTAAAAACTGACCTTTTGCCGAGCCACTTCTCTAAATTACACATTTAGAACACTCCATTACAAACAAACCTTTCTTTTTGACTTTGGTTTCCTTTTGCTGCACATAATCTCCAAAACTTTTCTCTTTTCTTTTCTTTTCTTTTTTTCAATTAGAAATGCAAGCACATGAACTTACTGCGCAACCACTTTGAGCTTTTCTCCCAGTCTGTAGATCGGCTCGCTGATTTCAGGAGCAGGATAGTCCTGGAGCACCACCACCACCTCGTCTTCTGTGCCTGCAAAAAAAGTAATATTTGCAGCATTTACTGGCAGCCAAATGTTGCCGTTGTGATTTAGAAATAACTAAAACTGTCCGAAATCAGTTTTTAAGACTAGATTTGTGATTTCTTATGTATGTGTACTCGTGATTTGTGTTTAATTGCCTAGGTTCAATTGCCACATCATCATAGGCATGCATAATGAAACATGGCGAAACAGTAAATTCTGGTATTCAAGATACCAGTGTCTCTTCGGTCAGGGATTATCACAGTGACTGTTGTTGCTGCCAAGAGTGCAGAAAGCTCCCAATCTGTAGTTTTTATCAGCCTGCGCTATTTATACACTAAAAGGACATCTTACCCTTCAGAGAGGTTTCAGGGTTTCCGGTGTTGACCTTGTTCTCAGCACTCACACCTCGCATCACATTCCCCATCCTCCAGATGGACTAGACTCCAGCCTGAAGTCAGGACAAAAAGAAAAAAGACAGACAGGAATCACTAGTACACGTCTCTCTGCTCTTGATCTTGTAGTCTACATACTGACCATTGAGCTATATCTCAACTGACACGTTTGTTGCAAAATGGGGAAGCTGAGGCTAGATGTTATCGAACCTATTTTTCCATTGCAGCACCGAGCTTTGTGTACTAACTAACAGACTGTGAATTTAGATATTGCCACATCATATACCTAAACTTCAAATGATCTTACATAACGCATATTATGATTAATCCATGAAAGCATTTCGACAGATCCTGCCTGTATTTATAAGTCACAGTATGTAGCAAGACAGCTGGCTAGTATGAAGAAGCGACAGGTCCGCTTGAGCAGATGCAGCTCAGCAAAGTGTGAACACTTACTTGCAAAATTTGTGGCTCGTTGTTTCCGATGGCATCAAGGCCAGCGAGAGAGATGATGACCCAAACAGGGCATCGCGGCAGCAGCAGAATCTGGAACTAGAACGGCACCATCTTCACAAGAGTTTACAGGAATGACATGTCACCCACTGGGGTGACAGCTCTGCATCTGACTGCAAACTCACTTCCTGTAATGAAATGAGGAAGAGAGCAGGCAAGAGTGTTGTTGAGAAACACGGTGAAACATGCAAGAAGAGACTTCACAACAGCCTCGCTGTTAGGGAAACCAAAAGCGCCGCTGGGGTTTTTTGTTGTTGACATTTTGAATTTATAGGTGGGCTTTCTTTCATAATGTTTTGGTTTCACAAAGTCAGTGCTGATCGCCAATAGTGAGTGTGCTTTTCCCCCAAAATAACGATGACAGTAATAATCTGTTCAAATCATTCAAGCCCCATGGGGAACTTTCAAACTTGGTTAGGTAAAACCAGTAGTATTCAAAATGCTAAAATCATATCAGTGTAGTTCTCTTTTTGAAAACCCCTCAAGGGAAGATTAAGAATACTTTGACAGAATCAGCAAAACTACCCTTATTGTTCGTAGACTGTGGGAATTAAGTATCCAGAGAGAAACATCTGACTGTTAGGCAACACTGCTTTTACAACAACTGTCCATTTTTTCAAATCATATACAAAGTTTATAATAGCCTATAGCTTATATTCCATGTTACATGGAAAAAAAAAAAAAAAAAAAAAAAAAAAAAAAATATTTATTATATTATATATATATATATTTATTATAAGTTATATATATATATTATAATATAATATATATATATATTAAAATACACACAAGCTTCTCTGGAGTCATAGCAACACTTGTGACATCACTGCTTTTTCTTGCAGTCTCGAGGTGTTTGTCTCAGGCAGGAACTCATATTACCCTGTATGTTGAAAAGCGGCACTGAAGATGTGTTACAATGGTACCAAACATCCCAATGTGACAAACTGGGAACGTGAGGCTGCGGTAATGTATCCTTTTATTTCTGATCCCACAAATGGAACATGTGGGGTACCACAAAAATGCCAAAAAGTGCTTGGCAGGCCCCCGGCACTGGCAGAGCCCAGTATGTGTCTCCTATGTGCCTTAATTCAACCAACTAACTCTGGACAGCTATTTATAATCTCAGCTAATGTTTAAAAATGTAGTACAAAATATGGTTATGTAACTGTATTTTTCATATTAAAACCTGGATTATTATTCTTCAAAACTACGCTTTAGTGAAATCTTTAAAAGACTGAGTTAGTCTTTCCTTTTGGTTTTTGGTGGAAAGGGGGATAAGGTTAGCTCTGAGTGATAAAATTCCTAAGAGGAAGTACACAGAGTCATGCATCACATCATGTACCAACTGAACTGCGACTAAACCATGCTTTACGCAGTTCTGTTCTGTGTAGCAGCAGATACTGTGGCTTGGTGGCTACCGTGAGACTCCAGGACTCTAACAGCTGTGGTTGCCAGGAAGGAAGTCTCCACCAGCTTAGAATGAAAATAAATACCAGGTAGTTTGTGTGCTGACCAAATTTACTTTTATCTTTAGAATTTTTAGCACTTCTATGTAGGTTTTTTTTTTTTTTTAGCTTTCACAGGACAGTTATCTGTTATGCCATCTCTGTCCTATTCAGGCATTAACAGTCATATGTGGATGACTAAATAGAGAAGAAGGTTTAGCAGTGTGACATGCATCACATTTCACACTAAGCTAACTATAGCTGTACTATTAGAGTGTTTCCCGCTGTAAATGTGGCAGGGCGTAAAGTAGTGTAAAGAAATGTTGAAAAAGTTGGAAAAGTGATACTGATATGAAATGTTAGTTTAAAAAACAATTTGTATGAATGAAGCTGAAAAAGATGTAAGTAGTAAAAGATGTAAGTAGTAAAAGATGTATGTAGTATTAGAGCACACAAAGGTAATCGATAATTCTGTAAAGCCTGGAACATTTTCTTTTTTCTTTCATTACACAGACTTTCTACTTCTTCAGGTCCTGGTTGCTGTCTCTTGCAGTGCCAGGGCGATGTGTGTTTTTGAGTGAATCATACTTTCATCAGACATTACACACGTGAACCAGCGGGGCTGTCCACATTAGCCTCACTTCAATGAGCCTCTTTGTTACTTAAAGATCAGATATTTATTTCCCCTCTTCTTTAAGGCAATTCATTCTCCATCACATGTCATCCTTTTGAGATCTTTCTAGACTAAGTATTTGTTTACTTGGTCATTTAGACTAACAACAGTGTGTGGGCTAGTGCAGTTATTTAAAAACATAGGAAATGAAATTATAAGTGGGCATTACACCACCAAACGCTGTTATTGTTTCCATTACTTGTAAAACAATGACTTGAAACCCAGTCCTGTTTTTACTGAGATCTGCGTTCTATGATCTCTTATACATTGTTCTTTATTATTTATCCATACATCCAACCATTTATCTTCTCCTGCTTACCCAGTTACCAGTGGAGGAAATATACATAGATGGTGAAACACTTCATATGTATTGCAGGTGCTGCAGTTTAAGCAGAGAAGTCCAGGTTTTCCCCTCCATGGCGACTTCTTCCATCCCACTCAGGAGCACATAAAGGTCAGTTAAAATTCCAAGACAACTGCCTTGGTTCAGTTGGCTCGGGAAAATATTTCCTTTATTATACATTTCTTAAATAAAAAGACCTATTTCAAGATGTTGTCTGTGAAGTCATAAATATATCCTGTAGATCATTCATCGGATAATCCATTGTTTTACATTTATGTCTGTGAAGGTTCTCAGTCATCCAGGTCATTGCCTAGAACTGAAGAAGCTTCTCGGATGAGAGGTGAAATGTCTTAAAGCAACTTAAAGAAGTCCAGACGTTTTACATTTATCTGATTCAGCGTCATGGTGGAGGGGGATGGAACCTATCCCAGCTGTCAAGGGGCAAGAAGCAGGGTACATCCAGGACAGGTCACTGGTCTGATAGCACTCACATTTAGTGTCAGTTTAAAATCACTAATTAGTCTAAACCCACTAACTGCATGACTTTAGGAGGAACCCAGAGAACCCACACAGACACAAGGAGAACATATAAACTTCACACAGAAAGACCTTGGCCAGATGTTGGAGTCGAACCCTCCCCTCACCCGCCTGCTGTGAGGAAATAGTACTAACTACTGTGCAACCATTCTACACAGCTGTAAAGGCATATTTCCTAAAATATGCATATCAGCCCATCAGTACCCTTAGATCTGGGTCGTATAAAAAAACATGTCTTTATTCAAAAGCTGCATACAGCTGCTGTATGTAGAGGTGTCACACTGGCTGTGTTATTATCTTTTGCTGCCAGTCAGTTTCCCATCTTTGATAAAAGTAAAATAGTTTTCAAGTGATTGATGCACCAGTGCTGGTGCATAACGCGTGTTGGGGAAGTTGTGAGGTTTCGCTTTGAAGATGGTCGATGATTTGTAAGCACTGTTTTTATGGGGGTTTGGGGGAGAGAGTAACACCGTTTTTTTTTCCTACTCCGACTCTCATAAAGACAAAAGCTGTCTGTCTGTGGCTGACGCTGGCCTCTGCTGCCAGAGGCTACTGTGCTGCAGTCTGGATGTGTTTGAACATTTCAAGGAGAATTGACCGCCACGCCCTCTTTCTAAAGTTACTAAATTACTAGCTGTGAGGAATTCCCATCATATTTTTTTTCCTCTAAATCAAGACACACTCGGATGCCTTGAACCTCTTCTGTAATGAATCGCTCCACAGTTCCTCTTTTTCCTAAAAAACAATACACATTCCTCTTGTTTGGACACCGAGACTTGGTCTTTATGTGGTCGCTGTGTTCTCCCACAGTAATAAGCAGTATCTAAATACAGAAGCAAAACTGACCCCACTGGACTCTAAACCACAGAACTGACAGGAACGGGCGTGAACTGCTTACATTTGCTTCTGAATATATCTGAACATTTTTAATGTTTTTTGAGAACAGTTTTTATCCACAGGCTTTATATGTTTGTAGCACTTTTACGTTTTAAAAAACAAAATCCAAAATATGCGTGCAAAAAAAGCTAAAATCCTTCAGCAGTTAACCTGTTATTATTAATATAATGTAGTCACTGTATGTGGGTCATTCAGGCATCTGGAGCATCTTATCCACTAAACCGTCTGTGGGAGTAATCGTCCCTCCCTGCTTCTCCCATCTATTAATGCATTCCTCTGAACTTCCAATGATATTCCTTTGAATTTTGGCAGCAGTGTTATTTCTATTTGCTAATTTAACAAATCAAAACAATCGTATTGACCAAGAGTTTTCCCCAAAGTCTGTTTCAGCAGACCCGTTTTGGGGATTTTAATGGCAACATAATTGGACAAAATTGCATGCAGAAATGTGTTTTTGCAAACCACTGTATCATTATCATGGACTTTGTGACGAAAGAGGGCACAGAACTGAAAAGTCGCCCACTGTATAATCTCTCCTGGCTGCCAGTGAAGCAGAAACAGACTTCCACAGAGAATTAACAACAACAACGTTTTAGACATGAATGCCTCGCCGGTCCTTAAACATTAAGTCCAGTCAGCTACAATAAATGAAGCTTGACATGACGCCATAGGAAAGTATTACTCATGACAATTACATCACTAACATTACTATGAACTGTGACCACTATAAAGACAAAACGCTACTGGGAAATGTGGATGGCATTGTGTTAAGCAGAACTGTGGCTACCTTTTTACCTTTTGTCAAAATAACTGTATTATCTGAACTCAAATACTAAAACCAGTTTTACTGCAGGGTCAGCAAAGGCAGTTTTATTGGGGTTGGTTTCACATGCCTGTGTATGCGCACTATGTCTGTCTGTACAATGTATGCATGTGCATGCAAACCTGCTTGCCATCCAGTTTCCATGTCAGCACTGCCTATATCTAGTGATAAAAGCATGCAACTTGTGATGGCGTGTGATAGCACAGCTGATATCCTGTTTAATTTTACATTATCAGCAAGTGTTTGTTGATTTGTGAAACTGCATTTTCACTTATTTCTTATAGGGTGCCAGTTACAATTTTCCTTTCTTTTTGTTATATGTGCCGTATATATACAGTAAATACTTTGTGCATAGTTAAATGTTTATATAGTAAATGTGGTCAAAGTGTCAAATAATGAAGCCAGTGTATTTAAAATCATCCAAAAGCTTCTAGTTCAGATCCAAAGGTTCAGCTTTCATCATTTGACTTATATTGATATCTAGGAAATAGCCAGAAAACACAGCTGCTGCTGTAAATGTCATGAAAAACATTAAACTTATAAATTGAATACGTAATTTGTAAGTATTCTATTCGTTTTTTGTACCTAGGTCTAAATACATGATGACACATATCACAGATCGTAACTCCAGGCTGCTTCTTATGAAAATCTCGTCTCATTCTTTGTTACCTGAATATTTCATTCAGGTTATTTTCTTGAAGTTTCACAACGATTTTACAGGCTGAGTGAAACATGCTTCTGTTAACACTCACAAGCTACCAGGTTACCTGCTTGTTCATATCTCATGAGCCAATCACTTGGCAGCACCTGGGTACATTTAGGCACCCAGAGTCAGTCAAGGTGACCTGCTGAAGTTCAAACCTAGCTTTAGAATGGGAAAGAATGAATTTAAATGTGGCGTGTTTGTTGGTGTCAGACAGGCTCGTCTGAGTATTTCAGAAACTGATGATCTGCTGGGATTTTCCAACACAATTTTTCCTCAGAATTTTCTGAAAAAGAGAAAATACCCAGTGAGCAGCAGTTCTCTGGAAGAACATTTCTTGTTGATGCCAGAGGTCAGAGGAGACTGTTTCCAACTGAAAGAAAGGCAACAGTAACTTAAATAACCACTCATTATGAGAAAGGTAAACAGGGCTGAAACAGAAGACCATCTCTGAAGGCACAGCATGTCGACCCTTGAAGCAGATGGGTCACAGCGGTAGAAGACCACACCAGGTGCCACTCCTCCCAGTGAAGAACAGGAAACTGAGGCTATAAGTTGCTTGTCTGAGGAGTCTTAACTCCTGCAATAATGTTTAGGTGGCAGGGTCATAGTTTGACATATACAACATGAAAGCATGGATCCATTCTGTCTAGTGTCATCATCAGGCTGCTGTTTTTGGTATAATTATGTAGAGGATGTTTTTCTTGGCACACTTTCAGTCGCTTGGAACCAACTGAGCATCTTTTAAACACCATGGCCTACCTGTGCATTTTTGCTGACCGTGGTGGCTGCTTCCAATATAGTAGTGAGCACGAAGCTACTTAAATACCCTCCACAGTCACGAAATCTAAATCCAACAGAGCACCTTTGGACTGGTGGAACAGGAGGTGGAACTGGATGTGCAGCCAAAACATTTGCAGGACCTGTGTGATGCTATCATGTAAATATGGACCAACATCTCTGAGGTAAGTTTCCAGCAGCTTTTTGAATCTGTGCCATAAAGAATTAATACAGTTCTGAGGGCAAAACGTGGTCCAACTCAGCACTAGGAAAGTGTCGGTAATAAAGTGTCTGGTGAGTTTCTGTCTGAGTATAACAAGTAAAGTGATCAGCATAAAATCTCTTCAAGACAGTAAGGGTATCCAAGGTTTTCCAGGACAGATGTGACATTGTGCAAGCAAGTATGAGGTGCGGTCTTGCTGTAATCGTGCTATTAAATTAACAGTTCCACCTGCACTCTAATCCCTAAAGCTGTGCTCTGCAAATAGTAAAAGTGTTCCATCATTTAAGCTCTTTAAGCTCTGTAACCAGTGCTTCCATTAGGGTCACCTGTGTATTTTTATGTCAGCCACACCCTCCAGTTTCATGTGCACACTCACACATGCACACAGTGAGGATAATGCCAGTCTTCACGTGCAGGGTTGGGTAACTATTGGTTACTTTGCCAGCCAGCCCTGTCAAGCCCATAATGAGAGTCTGCATCAGTGGACTCACTCACTCCCTTCAGCAACGCAGATGGGAGTTTACAGTTTATCGCTGCATCATCATCTGTTACCCACTTATTACAGGGCTGTGGGCTGTTTTCGTGCCGCATGTCTTCGCTGTGCACCTGCAAAAGTATGTCCACCCACTGAAGGCACACTGCTGTTTCCAAGACATCTAAATCCCTAAAAGCCCCAGAGCCAGATCTGATGTGCAGCATGTGTTTAGTAACTTGAAACATATACTGAGTGATGTACAAATGTGTGGAATGTAATAATTGAGCAGATTTTGTCATCTAAGCGCTGTGATCTTTGCTATCTTGGGGTATATTTTTCGAGAGTGATGTTTGTAAAGACAAATAATAACAGTGAAATCACTGGTGGAAAGTGATCTTACTAGTTCAAGTAAAGAGAAGGAATATGAATGAACACAAACAGACACTGAGTCTTTTGGGGTTATGTTGAGTAGCAAATAAGTAGCTGATGATTGTACTTTTGAAGGAAAAGTTAAGCCAAGTGAGAGTTACATAATACAGGAAGCCCTCAAAATGTTTTTTCCACTGGCTGCTTTACAGATCATTGAGGACCTGCTGGTACTTCAGGCTGATTATTGGCTTTATTACTTTTCTGAGAAACAGTCCTCAGTGGAGCAGTGAAAATTTACTACCAACAGTTCTTTAATTTACACTCTACTTACTGTGCAGCCATGACTGTTAAAGCTTATCAGCCTATTAGAATATAGACCACATATGAACGCACAACACTGGTGTGCTTGATGTTAGACAGACTGTGATGCTTGGCACAAAGCAGACTAATATATGCATGAAATAAAAGTCTTTGTAACACTCAAGCCTTTGTAGACACAACCTAACAGTCTGCATTCTTTAAAGTGAATCTATACAGCTCTGGACAAAACATAATCCTATCTTAGAAATAAAAGGACACACATGTTTTCAGAAGGCTACATCCGTATTTCATATTGGTATGTTCAGTAGTTTGCCGTCGCTAATATTAGATACCGAGAAATCGAGAAAATTGCTATGTAGCTGACATTACTGAATTAGTTCTGCTTTTTAGAGTTTCTAACAGTATCCTGTTATTGCCACATGCTGGTTAGCTAATTGTGAACAGTTAAAAAGTTGCCTTTGCGCCCAATATAAAAGACCATTAGATGCCATCTGAATATGAAGCCGCGACTGACCAACGCACACTTGCATTATTTAATCAGAGCACAGGGTTGTATTGTATCTGTTATAATTATGTTCCTCAAGTTTTTTATTCAGCCTCCAAAATGAGGTATCTTTAGAGTTAGGTTTTGCAACATTAAACAGATGAGAAAGATGGCCGTGGTATTTTCAGTAATAAACAAAAACACTTGAGATGGTACTTCGGGGAGGGTCTGCCCTCAGGTCACAACTGTATGCAGACATTGTGTGCAGCTATTAACCGCTGTGCAGGAACATATTACATGGCTCTGTGTTGACACTCCTGAAGAGACGTCCACTTTTTGTTGTTTTCCACCCTGTGTGTAATTGGACCTCATTCCTTCCCATTACCAGCTTTACAGACCAGAATAGGGTAGAGGAAAAAATAGACTGGTGCTGTGTAATGCTCTGTCTTAAAAGGATCCAAAAAAAGAATCGCTGTTGTACCATCGCGGCTTTAACTGATCCCTGCAGGTTTTCGGTTGTGACTGCAGACAGATGTTGAAAGCGTGGTTTGAGTTGTGGTGGGTTTTCTGGGGATGTGCTCAGCTTTAAATCGTGTTTACGACTTCACTTTGCTTTTGAGAAAATCCATTCACCTCACGACGGTTCCAAGATTCCTCTAACCTTTTGAATTTCTCTAAACCCTTGCAATGAGGTTTTACAGGTTTTAAACCCTTTCAAATGTTAGACCCAGTGCATGGTGTCATTTCAACAGTAACACAATGCATTTCCATTTTAAGCCATTCATTATTCAGAAACCATTAGTTTGATAGGGTCAGAGTGAGTGGTAAATAGCCAAATAAATGTGAATTACTGAATCCACAGCATTTTATAGCCCATTTGGTGTTAGCTGAACTCTGTGTGCGCGCGCGTGTGTGTACACACATAGGAGGTATCAATAGATCGACATCTGGTGAAAAATCTAAGCAAAGGCCTGATCTCTATAACCAGCACAGAAAAAATGAGGACTTCAAAATCACATATCCCGAGGCCAGCCAGCCCTTTTGAGATAAGGGATCAGTCAGGATTAACACTCCAAGACAAAGCATTCCAAGGGCGGGCTTGGCCCATACGTTAAGAAATGCCAAGACTTCAACAAAATGTTCATTTATGACCAAGGCATATCCCAAAACAGCATCATGTTTGTGTTTTTCAAGCATAGAAGTCAAAGTCTGCACAGAGCTAAAGGAAACATAAGCCAGTGTTTGGTTTGAATTGCAGCCAAAGTCATAGTGAGCTGAAATGTGTATGCCTCACTGGGCTGCTTATTGCTGATCTACACACAGATACTATAAAAGACGACTTTTGTTTAAAGTGGTGATCTTGAGAGCAGTCGGCATCATAAAGCATCCTAAATCCACCTCTCGCCGGCCAAAAACCAAACAAATGAACAAAGCACTGCAGCAGCTGGGTGCAGGCACATTGTCTCACAAACCTACAGTGCAACGAGAAAGTATTCACCCCCTTCCTGATTTCGTAGTTTTTTTCTATACTTGTCACACTGACATGTTTCAGATCGTCAAACAAATTCTTCGGAAAACTAGCCACACCCAGGCCTGATTACTACCAGAGCTGGTGAATCAAGATATCACTTAAACAGAACCCGTGTGACAAAGCGAAGCAAGCTAAAAGATCTCAGCACATCATGACACAATTTAAAGAAACAGCTAAGAAATAAAGTCACTGACTGAGTCAGTGTATATACTGATTGATTTTGCGCACATTCATGCATTCATATGTTCATACATTCAGTTGCACATAAACACTCTTGGGACCACTATGTATTGCTTATAGGTTGGCAAAATATCCACAAGATGTAAACAGAGAGCATGTTTGGGCTTGGATTTGAGACAAATACAAGGTTGAATGGATGTGTGAAATTGCATCATACACTGACTGCATCCATCCCTTTAAACCTTATTTGCTTTCAAGTTGCTCTGTATTTTTAGGCTTTAACAAGTCAGTGTTAAGAAGACAAATACGTTTTTAAAACATTGTTGAAAACATTAGTCTAACATCCCATTTCATCTGTCGCCATCTTGTTTTTAAGGGTGAGCTGACTTAAATTAAAGCATCTCTCGCCAAAGCAACGTGTGAATCACAAGGAAGCTGCACCCCAGAGTATGCCCTTCTTTATCTTTTTTTTCACACTAAATGAGACCATAATTTACAAAATGAGTGTCGTGCTGCATTGAAGGAGAAGACTTGAAATGAACATTTGAGATCGTAAACTCGTGAAGAAAACGTTTAAATCAAGAAGAGAAGTAGGATTGTTTTACCGCAGACTGTTATGCAACCAGATGACCTGCCTCCTGCTGGATATTATGAAGAACGCATGTTTCAAGGTCTGCATTAACTAGCTTCACTTTTTATACCACGTCCACCTTGTGCTTACAGTCTCATAGCCATTTTCCACTAGTACCTACTCAGCTAGACATGATCAGTCTTGCTGGTTTTCCTTTACAGTCAAGAACCACCTGATGTGCACAGGGTCGTTATAACAATGCGGTCGAAAGTCCCATGACATCATTTTAAAAATGGCGGGTTTTGATTTTGGGAAGGAGTCTTTCATGACTCATTGAGTGACGCCACTGACTAGCCAATCAGTGGCATGCAGTCTACTGACATCATGTTTTCGGATCGCCTGAGATCACTTGGAAGCCCAGCCGAGTAGGTACTAAAAAAATCTCCTTGAAAAGCATTCAGTTCATCCAAAATGCTACAGCAAGAGTACTGACAGGGACTAGAAAGAGAGAGCATATTTCTCCTACATTGGCTTCCCTTGATTGGCCCCCTGTTAAATCCAGAATTGAATTCAAAATCCTCCTTCTCACATTGAAGATCTTGAATAATCAGGCCCCATCTTATCTTAATGACCTTGTAGTATCATATCACCCCATCAGAGCACTTCGCTGTCGCACTGCAGGCTTACCTGTTGTTCCTAGAGTATTTAAAAGTAGAATGGGAGGGAGAGCCTTCAGTTTTTAGGCCCCTCTTCTGTGGGAGCAGCTTCCAGTTTGGATTCAGGAGACAGAGACTATCTCTACTTTTAAGATTAGGCTTAAATTGTTCCTTTTTGCTTAAGCATATAGTTAGGGCTGGACCAGGTGACCCTGAATCCTCCCTTAGTTATGCTGCAATAGATGAAGGCTGCTGGGGGATTTCCATGATGCATTAACTATTTCTTCTTCAGTCACCTTTTTCACTCACTGTGTGTTCATAGACCTCTCTGCATTGTTATTAATCTCTGTCTCTCTTCCACAGCATGCCTTTTATTCTGTCTTCCTTCTCTCACCCCAGCTGGTCACATCAGATGGCCGCCCCTCCCTGAGCCTGGTTCTGCCGGAGGTTTCTTCCTGTTAAAAGGGAGTTTTTCCTTCCCACTGTCGCCAAAGTGCTTGCTCATATGGGGTCATATGATTGATGGTTTTTCTCTGTATGTATTATTGTAGGGTCTACCTTCCAATATAAAGCACCTTGAGGCGACTGTTGTTGTGATTTGGCGCTGTATAAATAAAACTGAATTGAATAAAAAAGTACCTGATGGTTCACCTAATGGAAAACCCTAAAAACAGAGGTGAGCCGTGCCGTGCCGAGACAACCCCAATGGAAAAGGGCTAAATGTGATGAACATATACTTAAGTGAGAAGATGAAAAACAATCAACAATCAATAAAATAAAATCTTAAAATGGGTCTCAAACCTGAGAGCTACAAATTTTTTCTCTTTTTGTTTCCATGCAGCATGTCGATTATTATAATATGTTGAATAATCTGTTATAGTCTAACTGGGTAGTTACAACATTAAGATTTTTGATAGTGCTTCAGTAGAGTGATAAGTCTGCTCTCGCTGGGTGAAACTGTGGAAGTAAACTGCTAGAAATCAGCGATCAAAATTAAAAGCCTTTAGTATAAATAATTTTAACCTTAAGGAAATTTGTATAAAAGCCCAGTTACACGAGTGGAAATGCAGCGTGTGTTTGCACATACAGGCTAGCATTTCACTATTCATCTGAAGTCAATTATACGGAGTCAGCAGCACTGGATTGAAATCTAAAATCAAAGATGCTTTTGGCACAGCTGTGACTTAATAGCCTATCCACTTAACAACAAAAACAGGCCTGAATGGAAAGTCAGCTTTCATATAAATGTCTGTATTCATCATTTTAATTCACTAAAGACAGTATCATTTATAAAGTTGTGCAATCTGACGAGAATAAGACCAGTGTGTGCAATTCACCCATTAAATTAAGAGTTAATTAGCTGAATTGGATGTGGAATAATTTGAGCTTAGTTTCGATTTGACCAGTACACATGTGCTGCTGGTTTTTCTTGGAAGGTCAACAGCCGTCAATTATCCCGCATTAGCCGGTAAACAGTGTTCACAAATGCCTCCATCGTGAGCAATCGTTGCCTATTAAACTGCCCCAACCTTATGTGAGACTCTTGGAGCTCAGCAGATGTTTTCCTCAGTCCAGCAGTCTCAGACCACAGCTATATAAAGACAGTATAATTACTGGACCAGTCTGAGCATGGCGTGCCATGCCCTTTTTCTGGCAAACACACACACATATACACAAATCCCCTGTACACTTTAAGCAAGACCTACATATGGTTCACAAAATTCAAGCTACGTGATATTGGCTTGCTGTAGGGATCAGTTTTAGGGCCTTGATAACAAATTGAAGTGACATCCACTGCTGCTAGCCGCTGCTGTTTCTGTTGGTTCTCTCGATTTTTGTAACCTGGCACCTTGTACGATCATGTTGGTTTGCGATATATCGATGCAGAAGCTCAGAGACTCACACTTTACAGGGGAGATGTTGCAACAGTTTGAAAAGATGAGACATTGTGGAAAATTCCTTCTGCTCATATACCAGTGCTGATGTGTCAGTGCTGCCTGATACCTGTCGCTCAGGAGAATACTGCAGCGAGTGTGTGCAGCATGCAAAGCGACGATTGCGGTGGGTATGCTGGGGCCCTTATCGCTCACTATTTCCCAGGGTAGGGGATGTTGAGAGCAACGAGAGAGGAAACATAAGTGCAGCAAGCGGTGCTATGGGCCAAAAACCAAACTGACTGGAAACTACGCTGATAAATTCAGTCGGGCTTCAGTCCAGGTGTTCTCATTTCAAAGCACCTTGTGACTGGTTCTTTTCTTTAAAAGCTTTATATAAATAACTTGTGCTTAGTTACTTTTACTTATAGTGCTAGGTGGTTATCGTGACAGCTTCAGGTGATAATCGTACATATTGCACCTTTGAAGTGCCAGCGGAAAGAAAAACAAAATCTCAGCCTGTTGTTTAAAAAGCACATTTGTTCAGAATGATCATCTCTTTTTTCTTATTTGATTTTATTTATTGCTGCTAAAGTTACTCTAACTTTAATGACCTCTTAACCTTTTTTTTGAAAGTGCAGTCTGTATGTCTTTGATTTTGAGGCCAGTAGCTACAAAGGAAAATGTTCCCACACATGTACTGTACCACGAAAGAACTTTTTTATGCATCACCTTAGCGGTGTCTGTTCGCCTCGAGGTGTTGTAAACTCATTCTCCCGTTCTAAGGAGGATTACCGACTCCACTTGACTTTGAAGCTGTAAGATTTCCAAAACATGGTTTGACCTCAAGGCTTCTCTGGGAGTTGAGGGGATTTTAATGAGGGGATTTTCGGTTTGACCAGCTATGCAGGACTTGAGTGGTAGATGGTCAGTTTCTATAATCAGGTCATCTGTCACACTTTTTTTTTACCTGAACTACCTCACCCACATGACACTTGGGGTAGTAATAGAGGGCATAATGTGGGTCAGCAATAGTTTAATGCAATTTGTGTTCGGAGATGTTTCTGTCAAGGATTTCAATACACAATGACACAAACTGAGACTGAATTTGTATGAATGGCTGACAGAAATGTGTCTGCATGTTGGGATTAAAGCAATAATGCCACATTTGGATTACATTAAAGACTTGAAACACTAGGAAACAGCTTGACTTGCTCTGAAGCCTTTAAGGCGGTGACGTCCACTTATAAAGCTTTTAAAGCAGCTCTTTCTTCAGTTATTTATCCTTATTAAGGCAAAGCTCTTGGCAAAAATACACATATCACATTTTTAGAATTGTACAGTTTTATAAATGCAGGTTTGATCTGGGTGTGGCTCACAAATAAAGGCTGTTACTTGTAAAATGTTTGAGATCCCCCGCCTCTTAGCACCATCTGAGTCATTGAACACCTATAATTCAAGTGAGCCGAGAACACGGAGCTACATTGAAAACAGAGCAGCCGTCACCTCAGACCTGGTTTTCATTTTTAGCTATTTCTGTTCAATTGACCTCAACATGCAAAAATAAGTAGCACACTACTGAGCTCATACTACTCAAACATCTAATTATTCTTGCTGTTGGTCCGTTTATAGGTTAGTTACCATATCAGAACCGAAAATAGAAGACAAATGCAAACATGAAACATGAGAGCACGAACAAGCTACGGCTCGTTTTCTTTCTCTGAATTGTTTCAGAAGAGGTTTTGCATTGTTCAAAGAGAAAGCTGGAACACTGAGTAAAATGGAAATATTAACAAATCGTTTAGACCCTAAAGGTGGCATTGTGGTTGTATCACAGCAAGAAGGTTCTTGGTTTGTAGGGAGGTTAGGTTAACTGGTAATTTTAAACTGGCTGTAGGTGTAGATGTGAGTGTGAATGGCTGTAAATGTCTTCCTGTGTTATCACTGCGTTAGTGATAGACTTCTAACCCTATCCAGGATACACTCTGCCACTAGCACAGCGTCTGTTGAGATAAAGTCATGTGAAAGTGAAAGACGCCTTTTCAGATCTAAGGTTTCCTTATTAGGACATTAAGAACTTATGTCCTAGAGTAACACATGAAATTTTACACTGTCATTATACAGTGAGAAAGACTATTCATAACTAGAAAATACTGAAGACAGCTGTCAGTCGTCCCAGCAAATTCATCTCAAGGTCAGAGCGTGTCACGCTAAGAGAAGCTCCAACGCACCTAAAATCTACATGTTTAATGTTAAACTTCATCACAGTACGATTAGAAAACGCCTGAACAAGTTTTGCTTGCTTGCAAGTGTTTGCAGAGGAAAGCATCTTCTCTCTTAAAAGAACCTGGCAGCAGTGCTTACGTTTGCAAAACTACTTCTGAGCAAACCACAACACTTCTGGAGCAACGTCCTTTGGACAGACCAGACCAAAGTGGAGACCAAGTGTTTGGTCATAATGCACAGTGCTGCATTAAGCAAAAGACAAACACAGAACATCAGTACAAAGATCAAGACATAAACGGTGAAGCACGGTGGTGGACGGGTGATAATTCGGGCACCTTGCTGTCACTGAATCAACCATGAAAAGAATCAAAGTGTTGCAATGACCCTGTCATAGTGCAGACCTCAACCCAATTGCTCAAACGCTGATGCGAGACCTTGACAGAGCTGCGCATAAACAAATGCCCACAAACCTCAAAAACTGAAGCAACGTTGTAAAGAACAACTGACCAAAATTATTTCTCAATGATTTGAGAGACTGTCGAAGTCACACTGGAAATGATTACTTTAACTTATTGCTGAGAAAAGTGGTTCTACGAGGTCCTGAATCATGCCACACACTTTGTCACACACTGCTTCTTCATCGTCTTTTTTGTTCAATAAATAACATCATATATAATAAAGTTTGTATTTAAATAATTTCGAAACCTGAGAGGGACCAGAGGATTATTTTGTTTTATTAACCATGGAATTGAAAGAGGGTGCACGTTCTTTCCTCACATGACTGTAGCCTCAGTAGCTTTGCTATAGTTCACTGATAGAAATCACTGATAAAAGCCTGACTTAAAAATGCAGAATCTAAACCTAGTGGAAAACCTCAGCATGGCTCTGTCTGTGTTTTATATGCAGGTGTGGTTTATATATGTAATTTTCTTTTCTTTTTCTGGTACATTTTTAGCTGACCTTTATGGATGGAGCAAAAGCTGCGTTCGCTGAAAATGGTTCCTAAAAGTGACCATGAACCCACACAGTGTCTACTTTAATTGACTGCCACCTAAAGGCAATAATTAATATCAGCACTAGTTTCTCACAGTGTTGAATTCCCCCATCATTACTCATGAAAGATTTTACCTCACAGCTTTCAAAGAGGAAAAAAAAAGACAAAAGTAATGTCTTAGGAAACGAAAGAAATGAAAAGATACACAATCTTAGATGATGGGGGAAAAATCTTTGATAACAACTGAAATTGGAGGTTGGAGGTTAACGGGCTTCAGCCCTGCTTCAGCAGGAGTAAGGATGAGAAGGTGGGGAGACCAGCAGAGATGGAAAGTAAAGAGAAGCTGAGTTTTAGAGTAAGGAAAGAAGAGAGAGACGGAGAGCATTGTGCTGTGGATGGGGCGGGTCATCCTGGTCAGGGCAAAGAGGAAAGCCTGCTCAGATCAGCCCAGAAGCTGACAGCTCTCTGACAGGGATTAGACGACTGCCTGTAAATAATAGGGGTTCAGACCTGGGGCACTTTGCTCTTTGACAAAGTGTTCATTTCTCATCCATCACTCTTTCCTTCTCTCTGTTGCCTGTGGGGTCGAATTCTCACAGACGTTTGGTTATTCTGGGTGAGACTCAGCAGACTAAAAGCAAAAGGTGCTGTGGTAAAAGGTGCAGCACTACTCAAATACAAGAGAGTTTCCATATGGCGCATTTGGTGCTCACCTGCATCTCCTCAATGTGACACATTCAAATTTCCAGAAAAATGAAAGGAAAGCAAAGTAGCAGACTGTGAGATAGATGACATCATTTGATTTAAACTAAACATCTGGAGGCCAGGCACAGTCGGAGCCTTAAAATAGACACAATGGGCGAGAGGTAGGTGACCTGCTGTAGTTACAGTGGTGTTAAAAGAAAATGCTCTCATGCAATGACAGGCGCATGATAAATAATTCCAAATATGTTTGCTGAAGTAAATAAGTTCAGAGGAAGCCAAATCGGGAGCATTACACAAAGTCCAGGCCTCAGTGTAAACTACATGATTGTATTTGTAATGTCTGTGTATGTGAGGCCTATCTTAATAGGAGACTCACATGCAACAAAGACAGTAACTTGAATCTCTATTTTGCATGTGCAGAATGACCCATTAACTACACTGAAATCCTCAAAGGAACTTATTATGACTTGTGGAGTAGAGGGCAATGATTCTGTAGCCTACGTAAGCATACGCGCACTGCTTTTCAGACTGACTTGGAAATATCTGGAGCCTTTAAATTAAGCAGCAGTAACAGGAGTGTCAGAGTCCTTCCAGAGACTATTCCAGACACGCCCTAACCACCACAGCTGCCAGCGCTCTGGAGAAGAGGAGGTTCGGGTGAAAGTGGAGCTGAGGGGAAGAGAGGAAACCTGAGGGCAGGCTATGCGGGCCCGGACTCTTATTAACAGGCTGTCAGCGCAAACCGAAGGGCGCCGAGATGTCAGCGAGGGGACGAGGATGTAGCACACCTGAGGAGAGCGGCGTGTGGCGCGTTTGAGAGACGGAACTAATTCTGGATTCAATGCGTGTGCAGTTCCTCACCAGTGATGAGTTGGCTCCTGTTGTGGATTGTAACAGCAGCCGGGATTCAACAGGTGGGATGGAGGACAGATTTCCCAAAGTACCTTTTTGTCTTTTGTTTTTCTTTCTTTCTTTTAACGTCCAGGTTGCATGTAACTCAGACGTTTAATGCAAGTTGCAGAAGACATAGGGGGTTATTTTAAAGTTAGAAAGGTAGGCTGAGATACACTATACGACAAGTTCGTTTAAACGTAATAAACGAAATCAGTGTTTCCTCCGTTTTAGGCCCCCCCCCCCATTTATTCGTCAGGTTGTGGCAAAAAAAAAAAAAAAGAAAGAAAAAAAAGAGAGAAAAAAATAGTTTTTTTTAACCTTTGGCTGAATAAATATTTCCATTAAAATCTGCTTAAAAACTGATTGTTGTCCTTTATTATCCTATTATCCTTTATTTATTATTATCCATTATCTGGCTTTAATTTTGCACTGTGGGATGCTCAGAGTTGTGTCTAGGCTCGTTCGGATATATTGTAGTGCCACCTGGTGGATATTTGGGGGTACTCATGTGCTTTCTTGTATCCCACTGCCTCCTCAGAGCCTTTCTACTCATAAAGACACCAGTTTGTGGTCTAACCTCAGAAACTGAGTGTTTAAATTAATGATATTTTGTGTTAAACACGTTAAACACGGCGATATTCTTAGTTTTTGTAAGATTTGGGTTATTCAGCATCAATGTCAAATATACCCCTAAACAGTGTGGTTGTGAATAGTCAGTATTAAATATATTCACATTATTGCATAATAAACTCATGTGGTTTGGAGGGAAATAACAACAACGCCTGAGTGATAGTTTCCCCTGGGAAAAGTCCTTTCTCCTCTGCTCTGAGGAAGGGTAAATCAAGCCAACACCTCCCCGCGGGTCATCTGACCTGACTGCAGGCTGACAGGAAGAAGAGATTAAACCAGGAGTGGAGCCAGGGTCATCAGCACTTGTAATCTCTTTGTAACCAGCTGCCACAAAAATATGACAAGTATTTGAGGTCACGTTAGAAAGCATTCAAAAAGGGGGGAAAAAGATGATGATGATAACCACAAATAGCTCACTAAATAATCTCTTGGTATTGTTAAATGTCCTACATGCAAAATGTGTTCGTCAGAGATAAATGATTTCAATAAGATGTTTGTATCAATCCCAGCCCAGCTTTTATAATTAATTTATGAAGCACTCACATCTTGATTTCCATGATCTCCTTTTTCTGTGTCAGGGTGATGATTTCCTTAGCGGGAACAATATGTATGCCACTTTGCAAATTAGCCTCATGGCTGCAGAATAAATTAAGTCTTTTGATAAAACAGCTTTGTGGCACGACTGTGACTAAAAGTCGTTCCTCTGCATTATCTTTAATATGACCATAATTCTACTGAAGTGCTGAGAACAAGCCAAGGAAAACGGATCCACCGTGCTTAAGATGATTAAGCATCTTTTCACACAGTTAACCGCGGACAGAGTGTGCACGCACGTGTATCTTTCAAGCTCCCCATTTAAGAGCTCTGCTATAAGTATTTATGGCTGTAGAGACAATACTGGAGCTAATTTTATATGTTTCACTTCTCGCCCAGCCCCGACCACATACTGTACTTGTAATTAGGATGGACACGGTATCTGCTTCAGCTGAAGTCTTATTCATAAAGAGCCTTTGTGGTTTATTATTGCTACAAAACTGACTCATCTGCGTTTGAAGTTTTGCTCGATTTGCATCATAAATGCAACATGACTTCACTTTCCCTGAGAGGGAAGTTTCGGTTTCTGTCACACGAAGTAACAACCTGGAGATCATTTCCTGCTCCTTTCTCAAGCACACCATGCTCTCAAAACAAAAAGAATTCAGTTCAGACTCAACCATTTATTATTTTTTACAAAAAACAACAACAAAAAACATTCACATTCCTAAACTTTCATCAGTTGAGGCTCATGTATTCTCTGTCCAAAGCTAACCTCTAAGCTCTGGGCTGTTAATGTGCCTTATGTGCAGCGTTGCTGTGAGAGCATCTGCTTTTAAGAGCTGCAAAGCTCTTTACTGTGTGATCTTGGCTACACAGAGCAGATTGTAAGAGTCATAATGCCAAGGGAGATGAAATTCATTTCATTGGCAGGATTTTTATAACTGTAAGTAGCACAGTTCTTGTTTGAAATATGGCGACGGAAACCAGTGTTAATGCATAAGACACCAGGGCGCGATGGTGATTTAATAAGATTATCTCCACTGGGTGTTTAATTCATTTTTAAAGTCTTATTTAATTTATTGCACAGCACGAACACATGTTAGCACTGAAGCAGAAGTGTACAAGTAAGGGATTTTAAACCTTTCAAGTCCATTACTTGCTGAGACATGGTTACCAAAGAGGGCTAGATGAAAAAAAAAATCATGATTAAGGGCATTAAAAATATTGCCTCCACACAAGGGGTCAAATACCTTTTGTGCAATAAAAAAAATTCCGGACAAACAGGTTGAAAGAGTAGCTGCAGATGACTTATTTTGTGCAATCACTGTAACAAAGGCTCAGGCTTGATGATGTGACATAAGCTGTACGCATGATGTGAAAGCTATTGGACATATTAGATTAATAAAATATAGAGTATATGAACTGGGAATCTCATTTTCTTTCCCCTTTCCTCTCTGCAGGCCTACTCCCTGAATTCCACCACCATGCGGCCTGCCACAGCTGTCACATCCCCATTTGTAGACCTGTACAACCGCACACAGTACTGCAAGTGGCCCTGCGAGTGTCCAGAGACCCCCCCTAAGTGCCCGCCAGGTGTAAGCCTCCTCATGGATGGCTGCGACTGCTGCAAGACCTGCGCCCGGCAGGTGGGCGAGGTGTGCAACGAGGCAGACATGTGTGACTACCACAAGGGACTGTACTGCGACTACAGCTCAGACAAGCCTAGGTACGAAAAAGGAGTGTGTGCATGTAAGTGTCACTCACCAAAACAAACTACCGCTGTACACCGCATCAAAAGTTCATTTTTGTAATGTTGCAAGTCACGTTCATTGTCCAAACTGCACACAAACTGCAGCACAGCACAGACTTGAGTAGAGAATATTAGAAAAAGCTATTTTTGGTTTGGTTTCATGGCACAGGCAGCATGTGCACATTATTCAACAAAGAGCACAGAGCACACGTGGAAGAGAATTACTGACCTCAGTCTAGGGACATATCTGCAAGTTTTATATCCAAGTCTCCAACATGCAAATAACTTTTTGTGTTATTCATGTTTTCATGTTTTCATTTTATTATTTTGCCTTTGTTCTACATCCTTGCAGACTGTGCAGACTTAATCGTTGCCTGATGTCGAGATCAAATCTATCCCAGATATTGCACAGCACTAGCTTCTAATGTAATTATTGCATTACATGTTTTTTGTACTTTAATACGTCTATGTGTTGTTATTTTCATACCATTTATCATTTTAGTTTCACTCACACCATTTTTTCCCCTTTTTTAATTATTCTCTTTTGTTCATTCGCTGCTTGTTGTGCTCACTTTTAAGGACTTTATTTTTTGGAATAAGCTGTGGAGAAATGAAACACTTACCTCCCACTAAATGATGTCTGCTGCTAAAAAAAATAGTAAAAACAGACCTATGGTGTCACAGATTTTCCATCTCTAATAGAAGGTTCCTTTAAAACCTACCTACACATGACCTGATGACAGTTTGAAGATGGAATAAGAAAATAAAAAATGGAGACTAATATAACAGTTTTCAAACATTTCTGAAGTGCAAAATGTTTCATTTATCGATTGCTTTTATTTTCCAAGCTCTGCAAGACAAATGTCCTCCTAATAATGGCGGACGCAGTTCAGCAGCAACGCGCAAGTCCAAGCTTTTGTGTGTTTTCCCTGCTTTTATAATATATTCCTGCTTGTCATCCCTCTCTGCCAGACATGGTGGGAATCGGCTGCGAGCACAATGGCGTGATCTACCGTAACGGGGAGAGTTTCCAGCCCAACTGTAAATACCAGTGCGTGTGTGTTAACGGGGCTATTGGCTGTGTGGGGCTGTGCACAGAGTCTCAGCCTCCCCGTGTTTGGTGCCAGACCCCACGACGAATCAAAGTCCGGGGACAGTGCTGCGAGCAGTGGATCTGTGACGAGCCCAGGAGAGGGCGCAAGACAGCGCTGCGACATGCAGTCGAGGGTAGGAAGCTTTGGATAAAAAATATTGTATGTTTTAACCCCTAAATCTAATGTTCAGAGTTGATGGCTGAGAGGTCATTTAAATGGAAGGGAATGCTTCAAGTACAAATATAGTGAACAAATTACTAGGAAGCCCTCAGTATTCTTAAAAATGTGAGGATTTTACATGACTAATTGGAGCTCTCTTGGACAGTATTGTTTGCACAGAAATGTAGACATACATACAGTACACCGTGAATATTTCTGATATTGAGTGGTGTTATTTACACCAGTATAAGTCTTTAGAAGTAACAGAATCTGCTCTGTTTGAAACTGCATCTCACAAAGTAGCTGTGCAAGTAAAGCTGGTAGTCCAGACGCATCGTGAAGTATGTGTTTGTCGTAAGCGTGTGAGTGACAAATCGATCCTTTCCTGTGGAAGCCAGTGGAGGCAAGAATGTGAATGAAGATCTCTTTGTGTTGCGTAAGGAAACAAATTAGATCCAGACTTCTAGGCAGACACAATTTAACAGTTTGGATTAAAAACAGATGCGACACGAGGGGAGACAGTCATACTGTGCTTCTCGTGTTCTCTCCGACATTACATGTGCAGGATCTGAATGATCTGAATGTTAAACAAGTATATTCATGTTGCTAAAAGACAACTTTAAAACGAGGATATATGATTGGTTGAGTGGAATTGTTCTCCTGAAATTCCTTAATTGATCCGTTTATTTATTGATCCAGTTATTATAAAGCTGTTGCATCTTTTATCACTGCTCTGTATTATGCTGGGGTCTGCCGGGGAGCCATGCTGCTAAATTTAACCGCAGTTGGAAAAACAATCCTTGTTTTGACTTTTTTTTTTTTGTCCCTAAAAACCAAACAATTGATTGAAATATTGTGAATTTTTAATTTCATTAAAACTTTAATTAAAACTGTCTATATTTAACTCTTGGTTTGCCAAATGGAGTAGAGTTGTAGCGACCTGGAGCACTTTGACAATGAAATGGCGCTGAATGTAATGTAGTTGCACACCTCTCTGTCTATGCTGCTGTCTAGTTTTCCCAGCCGAGACCACGAGCTGGCACAAAAACTGCATTACCCAGACTACCTCATGGAGCCCGTGCTCAAAGACCTGCGGCCGCGGCCTGTCCATGAGGATCTCCAATGCCAATGAGCGATGCGAGCTGTTTAAAGAGTCTCGTCTCTGTAACCTGCGGCCGTGCGAGGTCGACATCACCAAACACATCAAGGTAGTAGTCTCACAAACACGCACAATAACTGATCAAACTGAAATGGTTTTTATATTTAAAATCTTCCTGTTTCTTTGCTCCCTCAGCCAGGGAAGAAATGTCTTAATATCTACAGGGAAGATCAGCCAACAAACCTCACCATCTCCGGCTGCACCAGCAAGAAAGCGTACCGGCCCAAATACTGCGGTGTCTGCACCGACGAACGCTGCTGCATCCCCTACAAATCCAAAACCATTGACGTGGAGTTTGAGTGTCCCAACGGGACGGGATTCACCTGGAAGATGTTGTGGGTTCAGGCCTGCTTCTGCAACCTCAGCTGCAGAAGCCCCAATGACATCTTTGCTGACCTGGAGAATTATTACGGTTATCCAGAGGTTATGAACTAAGCAGCGACCTGTCGGTTTGTCCCATCTGTAAAGAGCTTTAGAACTTTTTCCTGACTTTCATTTCCTATGCAGTTTTTTTCCTTTCCTTTTTTAGTCCAATCATGTACAAGGGATTTTGTTCTGTTTTCTTTTTCCTATTGGAAAAATCTGTAAATATCACATATGTGTATTCATAAAGCATGGTGTGCTTTTGAAGACTATTTAAAGAAGTGTTTGCAAATGAAAATATTCAACAAAGCATGTGAAATACTGAAGGTTTAATTTATTTATGAGGCTTTTGGCATATGTACTGGCATGCTATGTTTTTTGGACGACGTCTCACAAGGACATTGCTTGCCTGCCTTTAAACTCTCATATCAACGGAGGTTGTAGGTTTTTCTTCATCTATTTCATTAAATTCTCCCTATAAGTGTTAAGAGATGAACAAAGATCCCCAAGACTACATATTCATATGAAATAAGGATAATCAGGGAAGCTCTGTTACACATTTTTTTGTCATTTTTTAATAAATACAAACGGTTATGTCATTTTAATGCTTTTCTACAGCATTAGAAGGTTGTGTATTTACAAAGCTGTATGTACGTGTTCTACAGAGCCAAATGTTTTTGTAGTGCAAGTAAAATACAGAAGAAAGAGTAGAAAGTATCAGGTAAGTTCTATGGCTATCCTCGTGTTTACATGTGGACCTCTCTTTTATCACTCACTCAAGAATCCACACACAGGAGCAGCACAATCTAACAAAGGTGAACAATTTCATGGCACATTGATTGCATAGAAATCATCATAAAAATCATTAAGCGAGAACCGTTTTTGATCCATTAATAAACCATGTGATCCTGAAGCTTTAGCATTGGTTTTTCAGTGTTTTGATTGACGACAAAGCATACAATTTAGATTAATTTTAAATTCACCTGCAAACTGCTATTTCAACAATCTTTTGGGGGAAAGAAAATTCACAGGGGGGGGAAATAAATGACATTTGCAAGGTCAAACAATTTGCTGTGCATGATATACTTTGAGTCTGCCCTTTCAATTTTCAAAGATATACGTGTAGTGCCTCCCCATTCACTCTCCACATCTACAAGTCTGCTCCTACATACGAACAATAACTCATACATGAAAAATAAACGGATAAATGATCGAACAATTACAGTGAGAACACATTTACAGTCGGGTAAATTTGAGAAAGCTGCGTCAGTAGGGTAAAAATGGACCAAAAAAAATGAGGTTGGAGGGAAAGATGAAGGGGAGGTTATTTTTTTTTTTGTATGCGAGATTATGAGGGATATATTACAAGCTGGTGTACTCTTAGCCACAGCTTTCTCCGACATTCTCTGCTTCGATGTCCCCAAATGCTGCGTTGCCTCCAATTACACTATGGCCCCAAACATTTTCTGCTTGCAATCAATAAACACGACCTCAACCTTCTTACTCAAACATATTTCCAAACTAGGGCAACTCATCTGCACTGAGAAATCTGCAGGTGAGTGTGTATTGTGCGTTTTTTTTATTTCTTTTTTTCCCCTCTCTTTTAAACAATTGCAGGTACATGGGCCAGGTGTGAATTAGAGGTAGCGCAGCAGAGACTGAAGGGGATCCTTGAGAGGTTTGGATGTCTGCTGAGTGGAGGGTTATTTAGCAGGACACTTCGGCGGACTTGCTCACGCCTTGGTCCACGTTGTTGTTGGCCGTGGTGTCCATGGAGCTGTCTGTGTGGGAGCGGCCGTGCGGATTCTCAGTCGTGTGGCTGCGGCTGCGGCTGCCCTCGTTGGTGTGGGAGCGGGAGCGGTTTCCCTCGCTGGTGTGGGAGCGGGAGCGGTTGCCGTCGAACGAGGTGACGCTAGAGCCAGAGGCAGTGCGGGAGCGAACAAGGCGGGTCATGCTGGCAGCAGGCACTGAGGGAAGAGGAAAAGAATTTACTGACGTCCACTTTCCCATTGCTCACTACCTTTCATCACAACCTTCAAGAAGATTTGCAGAATTTTGTAATAAATGTATGGCGAGCATATAAATTGCCACAGGTTGTTACAATGAAAGCAAGCCATCCAAACAGATGCAGACAATTAAAATTGGTTCTACTGTCATCAGCAAATGCAAACGTGTCAGTCAAATGAAAGTTCACACGGACACCATTTAAACTAAACAGCGAATACTTTATGCATGAGAGCAGTAGTGCAAAGTTGTCAAATTCAATTCGACCTTCAGCAGGCTGTCTTGACCATGTCTACATGCCCAAATTAACTGAACTGTTCCTGTGTGATTGGCTGATTAGTTATTAAATCAGCTGAATGGCTGTGTATAATAAAGTTGCCAGTGGGTGCACATATGGTCTGTCCTTTGAGCATTAGTTACATCATAGTGAGTACATGCCCTAATCAATCATAAACACAAGGGGTGCGAAGGCTGTGTTGGGGCATTATTATAATCACCTTATATTTGTGTGTACATTGGTACAGTCAAGCATTCCTGTTCCCAAATTCATTAATCACATTACAGTCAGAAATCAAACAACTGAGTCACCTGCAAGAGTTACACAAGATCCTAAAGTATCTGAATAATCAAACATGCTTTGAACTCACTTTGTGGAGCGCATTTGACCAATTGCAAAAATTCTCAAAGGGGGCATTCTCAGTGCAGTTCATCATAAATAATTAATTTTGGCACGCAAAGAGACAAGAATGTGACACTCGAGTGCTCAGATCTTGTGCATGTCCTTCTTAGGGTAGCTGTTTGTGCTGATGCGTGGGAATATGTAAGGTTTAATGTGCTATTCTAAACTAGAAATTATATTACTGGTCTCAGCAACGTAATGAGGAGCCTAACAAAATTAATTAGTGCATTAATGTTTTCAGAGTGTTTGATTTTCAACACTGGATGAGGTGAACTCGAAGGCTAAGAGATCTTTCTCTCACCACAAGGTGGCAGAATATACATCTTTTACAGAATTAAATCTGTAAGCAAGGGTGATGGCAGGCATTTTTTTCTGTGTCGTTTTTATTTTCATGCACGTTGGAAGAAGAAACTTTAATCTGAACATATCTCAGTAAAACAAAGTGAAAGTATGTGATACTTACTGTATCCCATGCCCTGAATGAAGTACTTGAACGCCTCGGTCAGCTTGCCAGGCTGCAGAGAAGAACATAAAGATAATCAGTCCTCTTGTCAGTAATTATTATATTTGTTTGCATAACATTGACAGGTTAAAGCTCTCAGCCAGCAGCTTACTTCCCAGGGTTTGTGATATGACAGCTGTTATGAACAGGTGCTGTGCAGTTTGGAGGATTACAACCTGACAACTGTGGTTCATGTCTGGTACTTGTTAATGCTCTTAAGTGCCACCCTCCTACACCATCCACCCCTCCACCTGACCCCGTGTGCTGATTATCCAGCCCTGTCCAGCCTGCTCTACAGCATCAATGTCTCTCATGTCATTTCCCCCTCCCTATTTTCTTTCTCACACATACACACCTGGTCAATCTGGGGCATGCCACCGCAGTCGGCCATCTGGGGAGAAGAGTAAAAGAACACAAAATTAGAATTTTGCATGTTGTCACTTGTGTATTCGTGCAGCATCGTGCACACTCCATAACCCCCCACAGCGCTCATTAAGTCCAATTTGAACACGCAGAACCGTTAACCCCAGTAAAAGGCACCACTTTAAGTCAAACAGCCATTTGATTTGAGATGCGGTTCATAAAAAGCTCGCCACAGGCCAGCTGAAGTAGGTCAGTGAGCTCTGGGGAAACGTTCAGCTGTCATACCACTGGTTAATATATCACCAGGTAAATGCTGAGCCAATGGAATCTTATCAGCAGATGAGTTTTCATCAAGGTGGTTATAATCTGGATGAGAATAGGAGACAGGAGGTGTGGGGTAAAGGCCACAACAGAGGGAATGAGTGGGGCCCTCACCTTAAGAAGGGTGGCCTTTGTGGGGTCCAGCTTAGTGTTGCACTCAACCTGCAGGAACAAACGCAAAACATTTATTAGGCAAATGATGTGTGATGACCAACAAGTTTTTAATGTTGTGTGCTTAATCCAGTTATTCCTATGGATAATATATACTAACAAATCCGTTTTGGATTTGGGACCCGTTTGCAGCTGAAAGCAGCAGCAGTCACACAAATCTCTTAACTTTAACAGATTAAAGCTGATCTGCATCACTCCGTTTCTGTTTCCAATTCGGTTCTTGCCTAAGACATGCTAAACTGTTGTCCTTAAGCACTTAGCCTTGCATATCTCTTGGGCTTAAGCAGACGACTGAAGCGAATGGAAAACACGTCCAGCACAAGTTGAACCGTGTTAACGGCAGTGGGAAGTCTAATCATTAGCACTTGAGCCATGTGAACTCACCACGGCCTCCACGGCAGGAGAGCTATCGCCAACCACCAGCAGAGAAGGGCACCTGGATAAAGGACACACAACCACACAGTGAATGTTTCCGTGTTAGAAATAACATTGTTTCATTTAAGCTGATGCCGTTTTTGAGAACAACTTACTTGAGGGTTCTGGCATGGCTTCCAGGGACTGGCCTCTCAATTTCCAGATCCCTTCGACTGTAGACAGACACATCTGTTAGTGCGCAGAACACGCTACTTTCGGCTGTTCCCTAATTTTTGCACCCGATGGCCTCCCTGACTCAACTCCACAGGGATCGGTATCTCAAATGTGTACAGCACTACACTAAGGAGCCACCACACTTTCCATTAGAGTGTATGAACTCAAACACCAAGATTATATCATGAAACATTTACATAAACTAGATGTTGTGCTTACCTTTCATAGGACTTGACAAAGAGATGCAGGTTAAACAGGTTCATGTCATTCATGATGTGGTGGCGGTATGTGGCAATTAGATCATGGTTGTGGTGAATTTCCTCCTGCGGTACCCAAAACAAAAGATGTGTTAAACCCACGACCTACAAATGAATCTAACTAAAATCCTAGTTTCAGTTTACAGAGGTACTTTAAGCGTAATGAAGATATTAATTAATTTAATAATGAGAATTTGAATCTTTACCTTTCCAAACAGGTGGGTGATGATCATGTCGGGCTCTGCGTGAGTCCAGCCACTGATCTAAAAAACAGAAAAAGCTATGTTTAGCTTTAATGGTTCTGCAAATCCAAAAGTCAAAGTTACCACAGTTTTTGGAAATGGTTTGAACAGTTGTAGGTGCTCATATGTGTGTTTATACGCGCATTACCTTGTGTGCAGCCCAGTCCATCCATCCCTCAGCACACGAGTTGATGTTGATGAGAACAAGGCCTTCTACCATATTTGGGTAGTCCAGCTAAAAGATACATAAATGAACTTTAGAAATAAACCACGACACATTTCACTAAATATGTGCCCCACAACCGATTTAAAAAAATATTTTGTATAGCCCATCTATTTATTTATTGTTTCCCAATTTGGTGAGGGTTAGGTTTTAATCTAAAGCTCTTTAATGTTATATCGTGCCCTGTTGAACAATATAGAACTAGTTAAAGTAAAGGCTGCAAAGAGTTAAATGTTGCATCTTTGCCAGCTTTGTGTCAGCGGGGAGGGGGGCTTACTATTGAGCACAGTGTTAGTGGTGAGCTGATCTTGTACATTCCTGAGGCTTTCATGGCTCTGCAGGCTCAAGCAATAAGCGGCAGTGTGTTGCCAAAAATCAGCCAAGAGCAGAAACCCATTAGCCAGCTCTGCTAATCCAAGATTGATTAATACTGAAAATATTAAGTGTGACTGAGAGAGCGTGGGGTAAACTCACAGCAAATCTGGACAGAATGTAGGCCCCGGCTCCCATGCCCATGCCAATCACACTTTTCAGGCTAGAGTGCACAAAAGTAGAGGGGTACTGTTAGAACAACCGGTTAGAAAGTGTCTCAAATATAAAGGGTGAAGTGTCAGGCTGGGAACTGGAGCTCAATTTACCCAAAATGCTTTAAGACCAGTGGGAGAGACTCAGCGAGTTGGTCCATAGAAGGGTACTCATATCTGGGGAAACAAAAAGAGTATTGTTACAGACACTATCTAATCAGCAATGGTCTTATATTACCGTTATCAACTCCTGACAGCAGTTTGTGTTCAGCTAATCTTAACATAAGGCAAAGTCTCACCATTAAAGCAGAGATTAGGCTGAACAAGAGATAATACTTGTCAAATTAGGTCACCTTAAGCACATTCACAGTGATCTACCTGTTGATTCTGAGGTCACAGACTGCTTGACATACATTAAGTGTCTCTCTGTTTGTGACTGTGTGCGCACATGCATGTGTGCATCTGGCTCACCCAGTGGAAAAGGTGTTTGCTCCTTCATGCTGCCCCGGGGCATCGACGTGACACACAGCAAAGTGCTGCATGATTTCCGCCATGTCCTCATGGTCGAAGAGCGTGTTCCAGCAGGTTTTGTCTGGAAAACAGTGAAAAGATGGTGGAGTTGGATGAGTGGTTCTTAATAGAGGGGGAAAGAAGAACTCAAACCGCCTGAATAGATGAGCAAATCTCAGGTTTGGAGGTGCCGTGAGCAATCTTCTTACAAAATCTGACTTCATTACAAAAAAAAGAAAAAAGAAATCATGGAAGACTCCACGAGGAGTCTCCACACCTCCTCCTACAGATACACAAACATGACCGAGCGTAAAATGATAGCATGGATACAAGGGTTATAAGTCCAGCTTAGATACTTAGATAGACTTAATATAAAGGTAGTTCAAAGAAACTAATTTCATTTTAATTGGTATGATCATTCAAAACACACAAGGCCTTCGGTACCACAGCACGTTTCACCAAGATAAAGGAAATAATGAGGTAGGCTTACAGTTCAGGCCGACGTCATGGAAGGTGAGAATGACTGGTCTGTCCCCCTTGGGAACCCCCTTCATTGTACAGTGAATTCTTCCATTAGGAGTCTCCACATCGTGCTCCTATAGATACACAAACATGACCATACTTTTATAGCTCCAGGTTACAAAAGATACATAAATATATTTATATATATTTCTTTAAAGTTACTCCTTGATGCTGGTGCAACAGGGCTGCATAGTCAATATGACAACGTAAAGCTGTTGCAGTAATATTTGAAATACTTTTGTTAAATACAACCTCCAATAATTAGCCTGTTTTTTTGATGGAAAATCTAAATGATAGGCTCTTCACCAGGAATAATTTACCCAACCATGCCGCAGAGGTTTATCATTCCATTAAATATATTAGTTTTCTATCTACTTTACCAACTGAAAAGTAAGCAAAGCCATTTCAAAAGGCTGGCCACTTTAAAACACAACACATTTTTTCCACATGAGCCACAAAAGAAGAATATTTTTTTCCCCGTTTAGCACCTGTGCAACAACTCCAACTTTAGTATCGATTGTCCAGCAGGCAGCATAATCCCACAAATCCGCTGGAAACTACAGCAAACATTTTAATAAAGCTTTTAGTCTACTCACGCTCACTTCAATCTCAGCGACAATCATTTCCACATCAGGATCCTCCAGAACCATGTTTGCAGGAATAGAGTTAAACACTGCTTGCTACTAAAAACTGTAGATACAGTGGCTCTCTGAGCTATAGATCCAAGAGCTGGTAAGCCTCTGAAGTCGTTCAGCCCTTCAGTGAGAACTGCATTTTATACCCCTGCTGCTTACCAGTTGGCCTAAGCTCCTGGCCTCCCATGGTGCCTTGCAGGCTGGTCAAAACAAGCTAATTCTAGATGAAGATATCCTTAAATTGGATCAGCCAATGTCAGAGAGGGGCATCAGCTACTGCGCTGACATGATAAGTATGAGCATGCGATGAGTGGCAAAACATGATGAATAAATGAGGCAGCAGCTATTATTCAGTAATATTTAGGGGAGAAGATTTACAAAAACAAAGACTTAACTTAGTGTTGGTAATTAAATATAGATCCTGCACGATATACGGCAGCAAACAGTCTTTCGAGACTAAACTGAGCCCTTTTGATGAAAATCTTTGATTTGTTTCTAAATTACACATTCAGTACTTGGTTAAAACTCACCCATAATACATTAAAAATTTAGTTAAATAGTGAAACGAAGTTTTAAAAATTTCTCCAAACATAAATACTGCCATAATCCATGAATAAATCAGTTTTAAGAACTAGACTAAAAAAAAACATTTAACTCCTTTAAAAAAAAAGTTTTTTTTCTATAAAATCTAAATATGTAGAGTGATTATTAGCTAAAAATTGCTTTTACATTGTCATTCATTTCTTTATTTCTACTAATTTTAAACTTAAACTGTTTATATGAAGGTTTATTATTAACCAACAGCAGCTCTATGGTGATCCATCAGCAGGTCAAGGGTATGTCACGAGACAACCTATTAGGTAGTTTGTTTTTTACCCCCAAACCAGTTCTAACTGCATGGGATCTACTTGTCAGGAACATCCAGCAAGGAGGTAAAACCTATTTACGAAATGTAATGTACAGGATTCACCACAGCTCGCTCCACCCACGCTTTGCAGGGCACACTCAAACGTGGAGACTACGCAGTGGAGATAATCCTGCAAGGCAGCGAGCATGTGTCTGTGTGTACAGAGTGTTCATAAGCACACACGCACATCTGTGAAACTTACAGTGGAATTTCTTTTTTGTGTATGTGTGTGTGTCCAGGTGTCATGAATGCATTCGCTAATAAAAATCAGGGAATATCATCAGAGCCAACTAATCCTGCGCGACTGACTGTTGGAAGCTTAGTCCCCACAGAGACATCAAACACTTGCCCTGGATACTTTAGGTCAACCAATCTGTCAGTGTCACAGCAAAGAAAGTCAGAAGGACTCTGATGGAGCTCAGACTCTCAGTAAAAGAACCCCATCCACACACTGCCTGAGCACAAAACCCTTAAATTCACATGAAGTTTGAAGAAAAGATTTTTTTAAGTTGAAACCAATGCACTTCTCACACCTACTGTTATTTAAAAACAACACAGATTCAAGAGGCAGCAAATGTTTTCTGACTATAAGGAGCTCTGTACAGGGTGTTAGGATCGCCCCCAGACTCAGCAGCACCAAAACACATGTGGTTTCTCCCGATAGGCTGCATCATCAAATCCAGTTCAACATGCGTTTCATCACTTCCTGTAGCTGACTCAGTTAGTGGAACCCTAATTAGGTTTCTGTCCTAATAAAATCACAGCAGATAAAAGGTCACTGAGGTAGTGCCACAGCTATGTTAATAATTATCAAAGTATTTCATTTTATCAGCCACTAGATGGTACTATTCAAGGTAAAGTTATGAGATACCAAGCAGTGGATTTAACTGCTAAAACAAAATGTTGCAACTTGTCAGAATGATAAAGTGTTTAATGTGTGTTTATGCAAACATACCTTGGTTACAAGCTGCTGCACAGCCTCTCTCAAGCCCTGGAAAGAGAGAAAAGAGGAATGAAAACATAAAAGATAACATGATTACGGTGCAACAAGCTATAATCTAATATCCTGAAGTCGGTTCCCATCACTGAACCCAACCCGAATCAAGTATAATTTTGACTGCACAGTCAACATAATGCATCAAACATGAAGAACATTCTGTGAAATTATGTGAAAGCGAATCATACTGTGGTATTCTGGTGCATATGCATGATTTTCTTATTGCACTAGTTCCATTTTTCTAACACACAGCCGACCACAGACAGCTTAATTGTCTTTTAGTGTGCATATTTTGGAAATCTGTGTATAGAAATTTATGAAGTGTTCAGTGATTACGTTCTCATATAAAAGCACCAATATCCCAAAAGTTATATCTAAAGAAAAGTCAAGCTAAGAGGCACAAATAAATCAGCAAAAAGCATACAAAGCTTGACAGCATAGAACTCCAACAGCTTAAGATTTATCTGAGAGTCACCGTTAAACAAAACTTTGCACAAAACATACCGGCAGCTCCCTGTCAACCAGCAGGGGTTTGGACTCAACAACCTGGATATCATCCATTTCAAAGAGCTGCAGAGCCTGGGAGAGATCGGAGCAATTAGTTAATGACTGGTTCAGCATATTTCTGTGTACGAGGATCAAGGTTTTTATATGCATTACTGTATTTTAAAATGAAAGAGTGATTAAAGGCCTGTTAAAGTACAGTTTTGTCCCTTTCTTTTGCTCCTAAGCGTCTTTAAGGGGACTGCTGGGAGACTTTTGTCAGAATTGAGGAGTTGCAGACAATAGAATGAGGCCTGCTTGAACTTTGGCTGGGTGTGTTTCTCCACACGAAAGTAAAGAGGGCTTAAGTTTAATATAGTCCAAGACACACTCGCAACATGCAGAGGCTTGCAGCAGTTATCTGCAGTAACATGCGGCTCACTTAACGGACCACACCTGCGAACCGCCTACATGAGAAACACGTGGATAACCTGAAAGACAGGGCGCAAGGTGGCTGACAGGCACAAAGCAAGGTTTGGCTGTGAGGGGAAGAGGAAGTGTGATTTTTGGGTAATTCTCACCCTGCTGAAAGATTTAAAAGAAAAAAAAGATCTACTACACATGCACTTTGAAGATTGGACTCAAGTTAATTATCCACTGAACTTAGAGCTGAAAAAGACCCTCCCTAAATCCAGGTTTCGGGATTGGGAAGACATTTCATAAAAGGACATCAAAGTGGGGCTTAATGACAACATTAAAAGGAAAAGAAAGATGAAGAGTTGTACAGAAGGGCAGAAAACTGGAAGAGAAGCCAGGCTGTGCAGATCATGATGCTGTGTTGGAATAGAGCATGTAGGCTGTGACTCTGCATGCAAATCAAATTAGCCAGTTAAGAGAGCCCTTTGTCCACTGGCCGCAGCAGGCCAGGGGCTTGCCCACTTCTCTCCCACAGCTGAAGCGGGGGGGCCATGATGACCAAGACACACATCCATATACAGGAAGCAACTGACACCCTGGTTCCCATCTAAACTTCCCAGCTTCTTTTCAGCGCCCTGCTTGCGCTTCCTGTCACTTTCTGTGTTTATCTTGGTTTCTGTTTGGGTGAAGTCTCTCCGTTTGCCATTTCCAGGCTTTGACAATGTCTTTTGTGCTCTCGTGCCTCTCTTTGTCTTAACCAACATCCCCAGCAAAAATAGAAAATAGAAGAAAAAAAACGTAATCAACCTTCAGAATTGCAGAGTGCTCATCAGAGCAAGTTTGCCATTTAGAGGAAGCAACTCATGTTTCAGATATGGGTGTCTGGCAGAATACGCCCTGGGTACACACAAACACCTGTATGCCTGTGTTTCTCTGATGGGGAGAACACACACCAGCGCCAGGCAGCTCTCACAGCGCCGCAGAGGAAGAGGAGTATCAAACAACAGGTTCGTTTGTTCACTGCGGCCCTTCCAAAAACATGGCTGCGGTTACACTGCAGGAGCTTTGTTGAAGAGGACAAGAGAGCAGCCCCCGCTGAGATTCCACAGCCATGTAACAGAAACCATGTTTATGATTTTCATAATATCGAAAGAAAAAGAAAATGCTCAGGCCATTTTTGATTATATAATTTGAAAAAAATGGAGGGGGGGGGGGGGGGTTTTATTTCCCATGTCAACATGAGCAAACCTCTCGGCCTGTTTTCTGTTTTTAAGCCTTTTTTTGCAAACAGCAAAAATAAAACCAGACAAGTTCACCCATATGGAAAAGTAACATTTATCATATCTGGTGTCTCTTTTTCTTTTTGTAAATCTTATGGGACTTACAGGTGTGCTGTACTTTGATTTACTCACTTTGGTGAGTAAATGACAACGTGGGACCAAATGGAAAACAACAGAAACTAAATTAATGAAATAAAAGCGCGCATCTCTTTTCAAGCTTGGCTACCAGTCACTACCTGCCAGCATGTCGACATCAGAGAGAAGCTCTGACAGAGCAGCAGGCTAAGACAACTAGGTCACCTGCTGTTTACACCTGTGGTGTTAGCCAAGCTGAGCTAATGTTTCACCTCTTTGAGAGGAGTGCAGAAAGGGGAAGTGTTAGTTTACCCACGCCAGATTCTGAGCCTAAGCAACACGATAGGAGTGCTGCAGCTGTGACATGTTTTATGAAATGATTTCAAACGACTGTCATGGAAAGAGATAAATATTCAACAGTGGCCCATTACACTTAAAATGTATTTATAATGTCGATGAATAACATGAGATGGAGTGAATAACACTGAACGCAAGGCTGCTCTGCTGCTCTTAATATTGTGGCACACCGAGCACAATCGCTTCCTCAAATTTGGCCACATTGGGTAAAAGACTATTCTCAGATTTTAAGATGAGCGTGTTCCCTCACAGGAATTTTGCTGCAGCACGGTGCCTTCTTTAAAACCGGCCTCAGCACAAAGAGGTGCCAGTGGCAGCAGTTGTCCCTGCATGCAAAGGCTCCTGTTAGAAAGATGTCATTGCAGAAGGAAAGAAACGAAACAAAAGCGGTAACTGAAACGGCTTCGGCTTGGCAGAAGTGAGACTGTTATGCAATCTTAAACAGGAAACAGTGGGAGGATATACGTTTCTAAGAGATGATCCTAAAAGTGTAGCTCAGAAAAAAAAACAAAAAAAAAAAAACACAAACTCGAAATTATTTGAAGCATTTTTATTTGTTGACAGTTTGACTTCATGTCAAGGTTTTAGTTTTTCAAGCTTCGACACCGACTGGTTTCGATGACTGATTAGGGCAGTTGTTGGCTTTCTGAATATTAAAAAATATCACCTGACAATGAGATGCTGCGGTTTGAGCTTTAGAGGAAAACAACAACTCTGGCTCAGGTCTACGTAAAACATCAGCGCTTGTTTTCCACAGTAAATCCAGGAGATGGGGTGCGCTGCTTTAAGCCACAACATCCAAGTTACAAAACAAGCATGGGCTCAAACTCTCTTTGTTCACTGACAGAAAGAAGCATATGTAGTGATTAGATTTGGATAGAGTCTCAATTTCAGAGAGCCAGAATCAAGGGCAGGTCATCCCTTCACTCCTCTGCCTCCATATACTTTTAAATCCACGAGCCTGCTGCATCCATCTGCAGAAACAATGATTGCTTCCCTAATCTTTGGGAACTCGCTTAATCTGTCAAATCCCTGGTTCTGAAATATCAGCAGAGCAGCAGCAGGCCTGCTGGACTAAGCTCATACAGACCTACATTTTCACTGTAAGAGATAGCAAATTGTGGGCGTCTTCCTCTCTATAGTGAAGTTGGTGAGGAGGGGTCACGCAGATCTGATGGGGATCAGTCTTGTTTTTCTAGCAAAGATTTATTTATTTATGCATTTTGGAACACTTGCTGTTAATACCTTAAGTCAATAAAGAAAATGTTTAATACTTCGATCAGCATCAGCCACAGCCCAGTCTCTCTCCCTCCTCCAGCCCCCACCCTCGTGCATGTTTGTTTGTTTGTTTGTTTGTTACATTAATACCAAGGCTAGAAAGCAAAGAGGATTTGTTATGCAACTATCTGGCCTCACGATGAGTGCAACATTTGACATAAAACTGCATGTTTCCCGTGTGCTCGCGTGCCACCAGTGTCACGTGTGCCATGAACGTTGATCTGCGAAGATCTTTTACACTTTGCACACATGGCACCTTCCTTGCTATGAAACACATTCCACAGATTATTTGATCTTTTTTGAGAAACATGCCCAAAAGTGCGAGAAAGCTCTCTCGGAAAATGCACGTGGACATGTAATAGAAAGCATTTTTTAAATGTGCAAAAATAAAAATGTGGTTCCAGTTTCTATAAAGGGGTTAGAAAAAGGAAAGAAATAATGCAGCCTTAGTTTCTTATTTTAGTTGTGTTTCAGCGGTTGCGCACAGACAACGTCAATAACGGGGAAACTGAGTAGGAAGTGAGCGCACAGTTCCTTGGAACCCATAAAAAAGGAATTCATAGTAGAGTTCATAATTCCAAAAAGAAACCTACCTGTTGGTTTAGCAGATGATTGTCCTGAAATGAAAACTTCCTGAAGTGATGGAGAAAAAAAGTCCTCAAAACTTTTGCAATCTCTCTCTCTCTCTCTCTCCTTCTTTCTCTTTGAAACAGCAGCGTTGCTTTGTTTACGTGTTGCGCCAGGCGGATGTATGAGGGAATTTTATAAAGCTTGGGGGCGTGCAGCCCGGCCCACTTTCCCCACCGCCGCCTCTATTGGGCAACACCAGCTGTGGGATTTGAGAATGCAGCTTTCCGGCGGTTGCATGACCAGGAAGCTGTGACTCTCGGGTGAGATGCACGAAAAAAGAACGCCCACCCGATTTATCCCCGGTGACAGCCGACTTTATTTTAGGACTTTTGTCTTCCTATTTTTAGGAATTTGGGGGGCTACCCCGCAGCTCAAATGTTAAAGTGACTGTGTGATATTTTATCTCCCTCTGATCTGTCCTTTGTATACATTCTTACTACGTGCATTGCAACTTCTAAAGACCCACGTTGTCCTGTTCTGTCAAGTGCGCCCCTTTTCTCCGCTGTGCAAAGATTCTAACATGCATGCTTATATTTTATTTTTCTTAGACCAACCTACAAATTATCTCTACTGTAGCTAAGCGAGTGTTTCCACATTCTTGCAGTCGCAGCATGTGACCGTTTTTTAAGATGTGTCTGAGCCATTGTCCGCCGAGTTAGGAAGGCAGCCAGGCCTGCAACCTTGATTTGAGGCCAAGAGGAGATAAGTCTGTACAAAGGGAAGCCCTTCCCTCGCGTTAGATCATAACGCCTTTCCTTGATAACGCATGGATGTTGACTAATCAAAGCTGGTCTGTCCTATATAATCAATAGCATAGGTGGAGGATGTTTTTTTTTTCTGTGTGAGTAGATGTGGAGATGTTACTTCAAGAAACTGCGTGAAACATCTTTTAAGCCCCCGATACAAATGATTTCAGACACATCTGGTGTGAAGTCTGTCTTTAAAGGTTTTTCATTCATGGAGCATAGTTAAACGTGGAGGGGTCTTTTTTCGTGTGTGGAAATTTCCACATCTGCAAAACTGTGACTGCTATACTGTGGATCTGCTAATAAGTGCTAGTATTGGCAATGACTGTGTGAAAGGTCCTTGTCAGGATACAATAGCACTACTGTGGACTTGTAATGTGAGGCCCTCAATAGGAACACATCGGATAATAGGCGCATTGGAGGGGGGGAAAATATGAGCACTATGCTAATTTCAGGTCAGTCACTTACACTGCAAGACACCACCAAAAGTGCTGATGGGCATAGTTCAAACAAGCAAAATATATACCCGACACCTTAATGTGTATAAACAGAATGCAGCATTTCCTGTATCTGTGGAGCATCTTCCTAGTTCTGTATCTTCATCCCACTTATTATTTTGAAGCACTGACAACCTTTGAAAGACTGCTGTGAGCGATTTAGTGCAGCATATGTAGGTCGTGGTGTCTCGGTACACGATAAAACCAGTGGACTTTCACCTGGCTGTGTTTGTGGGAGCAGCTGGTGACTTCTTTCGGCAATATAAATGAAATAAAACTCTTCCAGCACATCCTGCAACCATCCACGGGTTGTTTGGAAGAATTAAGGTAATTAAGATGAATGGGTTTTTTTTTAAACAAAACAAAACACTTGTTTTAACAGTCAGGTTCACTCTCTTTCCATTTTGCTGTTTGTGTTGAGTGAGTTTGTGTTCGTTCATTCTTTTTACACAGTGTTGAGGAAAGAACAATAAAACTTGAGATAGTCTAAGGGGACAGAGTGTAAGGCCTGTCATAAAGCAAAAGACTGATATGGGAATAAATAACGTAAACAAAGGAGCACTCAAGGATGTTAGATCTTTCTATTCTTGTTTCTCTTTTACTTTTAGCTCTATTTCTAATACAGTAGGACTATACAGTAGTGTCATAGGGGAAATCTGTTTTGTGCCCTCTGTCTTTTTGCAAGGCTTTAATGGGTCAACGGGTTGAAGAGTACTTGATCTCTCAGTTCATGGCTGCTGTTCAGTGCAAACAGAGCAGAAAGTTAGCTTTCTGTACTGAAAGTCAAAGATCGCCCTGACAGCTGTCGGTCAGCAGAAGTGTATTTACACCATACACAGCATGACTGTAGGCTGTTTCCTCACATCTGTTTTTCCTCTGCTTTATTCATTTCGCACACCTAAACCAGGTTGTTTGCATGACTCTGAGCTAGATTCAACTGGTCATGAAAATTGAGATGATGCAACAAGCATGAAAAAAAAAAGGTGATTCAGACACACATGACATGTGTTTGTAGGTCACGTAGTAAGAGACTGTGAATGTGTGAGTAATGCATTATATTTTGGAGAATAATGGGTGTGGACTCGAGCGGTAAATGTTTATAAACTTTTTCTAAAATGATCAAAGTGGAAAAGTGACTTTTCAAAGTTACCAGTAGGGTGCAGATGAATCATTAAACGCAGTGTGCTGGCTACCTTTGCCTCTCGTGGGTCAAGGAGAGCTTTAAAAGAATAGTTCAATATTTGTGGAAAATACACCTGAAATAAAAAAATGAAAAGATTCCACTTCAAATGTTCTGCATTTGAAGCTACGATCACTTTGGTAGCTTAGCATAAAGACTGAAAACACAGGGAAATGACTGACATACACTGCCATTAAAGTACGTATTTGCACATTTCAGTTCATATTTGGTCCACTTTTCTTTGCATAGTTGTTTTATTTTAGCCACACTTTAGGATTTCTGATCATAAACATCCTGTTAATGGTCATAGCAAAGCGTTTAAATTTGGTTTAAATCTAGACTTTGAATAGGCCACACTCACTGCTTTTGAGTGGACTTGAGGCTGAGTTTCAGATTAGTGATCATCAGATCAAGTGCTTTTGAATTCAGGGCATGAACTAATAGCTGCATATACCACCACCATGTTTAGCTGTTATGATGTTCTTTTCATGAATTGCTGTGTTAGTTTTATGCCAGGTGTAAGAGGACTTGAATCTCACAAAAAGTTAAACTTTTGTCTCATCTGCATATCTGCACAGGCTTTTCCACTTTTTTGGGGGAGAGATTTGAGACGAGCCTTTGTGTCCTTCTTGGTCACCTTGTTCTCTCTCGTGGATGCCACTTTTCCCCAGTATCTTTCTTATTGTTGAATCATGAACTCTGACCTTTACTGTTCTTTAGATGTTGTTCTTGGCTCTTTTGTGACCTTCTGGATGAGTCATCAATGCACTCTTAGAGTAACCGGTAGGCTGTCAACTCCCACAAGATTCACCACTGTTCCAACGTTTCGCCACTGGTGGATAATGGCTCTCACTGTGGTTCACTGGAGTCCCAGAAACTTGGAAATGGCTTTGTGTTGCTTTTTCAGATCTTACAGCGTACCTTACTTAGTCACACAGATGCTTTTCAAGTGATTTGTTGATTCAACAGGTATGACAGTAATCAAGTCTGGATGTGTTTAGTGAAACTGAACTCAGCTTCCATGATAATTGACACAATCGCTCCCTGTCTAATATTAACATTTGTTTAAAGATTTGAAGCATTTAAGTGTAAAAAAATGAGCAGACTTGCTTTGTGTGGTTATCGTTTTAGTCCTTTAAAGAGAGCATCCACATGTTTAGTGAATTTGTGCAATTGCTATCACACATCACACGCCAACAAACAAAACAAACTGTTGCATTTTATTTGATTGTAAAGAGATGTTATCAGTAGTCATGTTCTCATCTCTTGAATCATAAATTTGAGCCTGACCTGTATTCAATATTGATTGACTCAATAAGGTGCAGTAAGTGCTCTGATAAGACCGTCCTCTTGATGTTGATAAGGTTGTTACTGAGTGACTAACCAAGGCAAACGTTCCTGATATATAGAATCAGGGAACATTAACATCCTAATAGCACTGTTTGTCTCTGCCTGTGACCTCCTGGGGGCAAAAGTTAAACCTTGCCCACTGAAGTATGCCTTTGTCTTCAGGTATTTATAATTGTCAGCAAATTTTATTGCAGCTTAAGAGAGAGAAGGAGCAGTCTTCTTACACGAAAGCCGTTTGTCAGACATTGTTGAAAGTAGTTTAGTCACATAGAGAAAGCCACAACCAGACAGTCAGCTGACTCATTCTCAAAGGAGTGGGACAAACCACAATGTTTGTCCCACTCTTAAAAATGGAATCAGCAACCTTTGGCTTTTATCTACACAAGCCGAAAGCACAAGACTGGTAACATATCAAGTTTAACAAATAACCAGTTATGTGCACTGCCCTTTAAAGTCAACCATAATTTCATTAAATTATTAACAAAAGGCAAAACAGTGGCCACCCAACTATGCAGCTCATTTAAAAATCGTTTATATGAAGCACGTACCTGAGTACACTTGGTTCATACAGAACAAGATGCAAACAGTGAGCGTAATTGAGCTAACCCTAATCCCCTCAAAGCCACAGTCACTGTTCGTCAAGCTCTCCATCATAGGCCTAATATCTTTATCGCCAGCACCAAGTTTAGACACAGTAAACATGCCAGGGCACAGTGGGTACTGATGACACAGCTAAACAAAGCTGCAGTAACACTCTCAGTGGGTTTTCACACAGTGCCACACTTAAATCGCAGTTGTGTACAGGCTTAGGATTGGTGCAACCCCTTTAAAGCGTCTCTGTTGCCTCTTGCGCTCTATTACATGGCGTCTCTCCCACAAATGTAACTTTTTCAGGAATGTGGAAATCCCACCTAATTCTTCTTCTATTTTTTTTTTTTACAGTGAATCTTGGCAGCAGCATCACATTCCAGCAACAGCCACATATCAGCCTCGACTGACAAAGTTGGACCGCTCGCTAAAGTGGAAACTGCACCTTAACCAGCCTGTGTTTTGGTTCCTGAGTAAAATATGTGAGGTCAGAATGCCAGGATATTAGCTGGCAGGCAAGACTGCACCCCACTAAAGGGATGCATGCGGACTGTTGGGCAGATATTCATTCCACTGCACAATTTAATTACTTAGTAAGTTTGCAAGTATTGTTGGAGGTAATGGCTGGAGTAATATCTTTTAATGGGAGGGTCTGTGGTCTGTGGCATACTGAGGGGCGACTGTGATAACAGCCCCTGCTGTGTTGCGGGTGGGTTTCAGCTCTAACTTGCCCTTCACACAGGAAAAGTTGATGCGCAACAGGAAAACTGTGTTTATATATAAACAGCGTGCACGGCTGCTTGGATAACTGGGTTGTGGTTACGGTGGTGTCCAGCAATATAGATAAGGAAAGGATGGATGGGTGTAGCTGTTGATATAGGCATCAGTAGAATGGAAAGTAGGTGAGGGTCACTGGTGTGGGAATTAAAGAAATTATGGACTGCACTGACTCAAAATTGTGACTATTTAGAGAACGCACCTCATTCACCTCATGTCAAAAGTCAGAGCCGTGTTCACTATCTACCACCATTGGAAATAGTGGACATGGCTATATAGTTTCAAGGCTGTATAGGATGTAAAAGCTAAACCCAAAGTGGTCTTCCAACTCACACCTTTAAGGCTAGTCTAGTCTTGTCAGGCAACCAGTGGCAATTGCAGGAAATTTCGACTCCTCTTTAAGAAACATGTGGGGATTTTGTTATCTTCTGACAAAGCCGGGCGAAATGTCTGGCTGCTTTGATATATATTTTAAAAAAACATCTACAAGAGATGCAATGACACTCTCACCCATCTTGCGGCATGAAAACAAAGAATATATTTCCCAACTAGCCAAACAGCTTTACAGGGTACTTAAAAGTTGATGGAAAACCTTTAAAAGGAGACTCTTGCATGGCTCTGTGTCTCTGAAGGTTGTTTTGGTTAAGCACGTGCCCTCACGCGTAATGGAAAATTTACAATTGATTAACTCGGCGCTGGCTAAATTACACATGACTACTTGAAGGAGAAAATTGTCTGCCATGTTTTCAGATCAATGATTGTCAGTTCTGGAGTGGGTAAACCAAGGAGAATGAGGAGGTGACCCAAATAGCCCAGATGTTAATGATCCCTTGTTAGGCACACGGTGAGGATAAACAAACACCGCCCTTGAAAAAAGCAGGTCATGTATTGCCAAAATATGACCGCTGTAAATCAAAGGTCAGTGCTATGCTCAGTACTGTTGATAAAAGTTATTTTAAAAGTACTATGAGGTGCAAAGGACTTGAACGTGCAATTAGCACATGGAATGGGGACTTTGTCTGAAGGTTCTCGGTTATCCAGGTCACTGTAGTTTAAGGAGATTGGAAAGAAAAGCGTCTGGACTTCTTTAAGTTTCTTGAAGACATTTCACCTCTCATCCGAGAAGCTTCTTCAGTTCTAAGAGCAACTGGTGGAGAGCTCTCCACCAGCTGGCACCAGTTGGACTTTCTTTCCAAGCTCCTGAGACAATGGGGACATTGGTTTTTCTGCTAATATGCCCCTTGCTACAGGTATCCTCCCCAGAGCCTTTTCTCTGATAAATCAAATTTTTTTAAAAACAAAGACCCATGGAGTCATGCTTTACTTCTGCACTGGATCCACCAAACTGTAAAGTCAGACCTCAACGACTAAACTGAAACTGAAAAAGTAAAGAGGAGAAAAGTCCTGAAAAGCAGTAACACTAACACAAACATGTTCGTATAGCACGTCCCCCATGTGTTCATGAGAAAACTTTGAACTCACATAATATGTGACCTGACCCACTTGCCCACCCACCGTGGCACTCTCCACTGCTGCTGTGTGCAAGTCTGACTGAAGACATGAAAATCATTGACATGAATAAAAGGAACTTGTGTTTGAACAACATAATGCTGTAACTTTTTTTTTTACCACACTCATGAAGCCATGAAGTTATGCATGTAATGATTTCAAGGAGAAAAATGTCAAATTTGGATTCATCACCCAATCAGATCTGTTGCCACTGATTTTCAGTCCAGTTCTTGTATAATGTGGAATACCTCTGCCTTTATTCCCTGTTTCCCTTCCTCAAGAATGGCATCTTTACAGCCGTCCACTGAGACCATTTTATTTATGTAGCTCAAAATCACAACCACAGTGGGCACTTTTATTGTAGGGCAAAGACCCTAAGAAATGGGGCTTCAGTGAACAGCAGATGGCTCATGTGAACAGCATTTCTTAGGTCCCATGTCAGATGTTTGTTGGATTTTTTTCCCACTTTCTTATGGACATGACTTTCAGATACTGTTCATCTGTTGTAGGTAGTTTTTCAGGCCTAACAATTCTTCTTTTGTCCTCCACCTGTGTAGTTTCCTCATTATTTAAGCACAAACTCCACATCGTGCCAAGTTTGGGTTTTTTTTTATGTTGTTGTTGTTTTTGGCTAACAGCTCTTTAAGGATCATCTTGCTGGTTGCAAAAATACTATTTTATGCCTCTTAAACAATATATTTCTCATTTTTGTCAACAAAAAAACAGATTAGTAGAAAAACGTTTCTGAAAATACAGTTTAAAACTTGTCTTTTGCTTGTTATGTTGTCGTGTGTATCACAGTGCTGGTTGGTTCCTTGAGTTGGGTGCCCTTTTCATGCTTGAATGGTTCAAAGGTCAGGGTCGATTGGCTTACCAAACAAAAACAACATACCTCTGAAATGGTCAGGTACAAGGACGGGACTGAAAAGCAGCCAATGTCGAAATAAAAAAACTTTGAAAGACCTTCAGAAATCCTGAAGAACTATTGCTCAAGACAAGAAATAAAGCACTACTCAAGACTTTCACAACTTCCTGTAGTGCTAAACACTGTATTTCGTCACCGCTTTTCACACAATTCACACAGAAAAATGAAAGATTAGGAATATTTCTTTTAATAAAATGTAGGTTAAGGCCTATTGTTTACATCTTTTTAAACGTCTGCGTAATTCTGTGTAGTCCATACAAACAAAGCTTGTGCTTGCTTCACTTTCACAAGAATCAGTGCACAACATAAACAAACAGTCACAGGTTAAACAGGGGCATGACCAAAATATCCGCATATGGGTGTTTTGTTTTGTTTTCTACCCTGTCTGCAGCGCATCTCCGCGGGCTGATCCGACAGGATGACAAAGTGCTTCGAGGGTGACGCCAGCTGCTGTGGGCGGAGCTAGGCGTGACCCCAGACAAGGAAGACGAGTGCGACGTGACTGCCCAGCGCTGTGAAAGGATGTCTACGTTGTGCATATTTATCCTCTTACGTCAGAGTGACACACCTTCAGGAAACCTCAGTAGCTGCTTAGTCGGGACGACGAGCAGGTTCAGAGGACTCATTAGCTGCTCTCTGCTAAACTTCAGAGAGGTTCGAAAACGGGCGAAGCTCCAGGAAAAGGCGACGCAAACCTCGAGGATTTTTTAGTCCCACACGTGTGAAATCAGTGATAGTGACAGGGGTGTAATGTAGCCTCACCTAACCTCAACTTTGAAACAGCCTATCTCATGTAAAGATGCTATGATTTATTATTATAAACCATGGGTGTCAAAAATAAGGCCCAGGGTCCAGAATCAACCCTGCAAAAACTCCAGTCTGGCCCCTTTGCATTGCATTGCACTGTATTTTCTTTCTTGGGTTTTACAGCTTTTGCTACATTGATACTACACTGAAGTAATAAGTAACAGAAAACAATAACATTTCTGTATTTATTTATTTTTTATTATTTCTCACAACACTATAGTGCTGGTACATGTCTTTCATTTACTAAAGAAGCATTTCTTTATTATCTAGAGAAACTAGTATTAACTAATAAAAAATAATATTAACTCAGCAATTAGTTAATGTCTTTAAACTTATAGAAAGGGGGGTTTTGCTGGCTTTGAGGTTACAGTTATGATTTGTTGCTATATAAATGAAATAAAGTGAGCTGAAGTGAAATGAATTGGTCCGACCTGCTTGGGTTGTAGTTGGCCCACAGTGAAAAATTAGTTTGACACACTATTACAGACAAACCAGTGAAAACCCCCAAAATAAAAACAAACAGCTGACTATTACAGAGCCATTTGAATGGTGTGACTGATCTGCCCAGTTAAGTAGGTTTAGTAGTCTTTAATGGAAAAACTAAGGCATTAAGCAATAATGACAGTAAAATATTTGTGTAATACACTAGAGGCAGGCAGTCTTATGAGAGGATGTGGATGTATGAGGGCTAATATTAGCTCATTTTTCCCTAGTGGAGCGGCCATGTGTCCTGGCCTACTTGTAAACAAGCGGCAGAAAAACCGTGTGGAGATTAATCTGGTGCATCCTCACACACAGACATGCAGTTTGGTTTTGTTAGTGAAACAAATCTTCACAGCTTGGTGGGATTGGTATGTGTGTGTGATCCGATATGTTACGTTAGTGTAAAGTAAGGAAGTCCTCGACACCCAGAGATCAACGTATCAGTACTAGTTTAATATGCCGGTGAGGATTCTCTGCACGATATAGCGTTCAGGGGATTAAAGCTTGAACCAGTTTACTCAATCAGTAAACAGAAACCTGCAAGTTAATCTTTCACAGTCGACGAGCTGACGAGTTCCAGTTTCCTCTCACTGTGCACTTATAACAAATCTTGCCACTCCTTTTGTGTTTTGTTTTGTTTTTTTTGTTTGATATTCATATGAAACTTTGTCTTTTGCTGTAAAATCCGGAGCTTAAAAACACAAAGTGCACAAAATGAAGCATAAATTAGAGAAGAGATGTGAGGCAGTGAAGAAAGAGAAATGCTGTTTTGTCTCCCGTCCCTCTGTGTGTCACTCAGTCACATGCTTAGTGATTCTGTCTGACTGCCAGGCTCATTCTCTGAGTGTAATCTCTGTTGACCAGTCAGAGGAGGGAGCGAGGGCAAAAAAAAAAAGATGGAGGACTGTGTCGCAATCTAGGTCGTCCACTAGTAATCCCACAGGGTGGAGGTTCTGTTGTGGGCATTCACTGCCAAATGCTGAGCTCAGCCAACTCCTCTTCCTTGTGCCTCTGTTCGCTAAATTCTTGTCTCATGACAGACCTCCCTCAGTTTGCCCTCGACTCACATGCTCCGATGATATCTGCTAGAAATTCCTCAAGTAGGGGGTATTAGTTGATCATTCAGTCCATCTGATAAGTTTGTAATTCAAAAGGGCTGTGTAAGCCCTAAAACAGAGTTCTTGCCAAGCTGATGATTCAGGATGGAGATACAAAGGTGTGAAAAAGTATATAATACCCTTCCTGATTAGTATTTTATTTAATATTTCTCAAGTTTCATATCAACATACCCATTTAAAAATTAGACAAAGGCAACCTTAGTAATAAAAAAATGCAATTTTGAAATGATGCTTTCATTTACTTATTGAACCCGAAGAGTAATAACTGGTTGCGCCAGCCTTGGCAGCAAGAACTGCAATCCAACATCTGTGATAACTGACACCGATGTTTCACATCGCTGTGGAGGAATTCTGGTCCACTCTTCTTTGCAGCTACATTGGAGGGTTTGGTGCATGAACATCTGTTTAAGGTCATATTAAAGCATTTTGATTGCATTTAAATCTGGCCTTTGACTAGGCCACTCCAAAACCTTTGTTTTGTTAGCGCTGAGCCCTTTAGAGGTGGACTTGCTGGTGCGTTTCAGATCACTTTTCTGCTGCATGACCAAGGTGCTCTTGGCATTCAGGGTATGAATCCATAGCCAGATATTCATGGTACCATCAATTACTGCAAGTCATCCTGAAGCAGCAAAGCAGCTCCAGACCCTCACACGACCACCGTGATGTTCTTTTCATGAAATGCTGTGTTAGTTTTATTTCAGATGTAACGAGACTCAAACCTTCCAAAAGGTTCCGCTTTTGTCTCTCCACAAAGTAAAGAGTCTTGGTGTTCATCAAGATGTTTTTTGGCAAACAAATAATGGAATTCTCCCATTATTGTTATTTTTTGCCCAGTCTGTTTCTTATTGATGAATCATGAGCACTGCACTGACCTTAACGGAGGTGTTGTCCTGGCTTCTTTTGTGACCTCATGGATGAGTATTCAATGTGCTCTTGGAGTAATTTAGCAGGCCGGCTAATCCCAGGAAGATTCACCACCATTCCAAGTTTTTTCAATTGGTGAATAATGACTCTCACTCTGGTTCACTGGAGTTCCAAAGGCTTTATAACCCTTTTCATAGATGTCAATGATTGAGTTTGTTTAGATCAAGTTTGATGTGTTGCTTTTTGAGATCTTTTGTCATGCTTTGTCAGACAGGTTCAGATTTGGCAATAATCAAGACTGCGTGTTTTCCAGTGAAATTGGTTTCTTGCATTCCAAGAAATGTGATTAATCATCATTTCATCATTCATCGTTTAACAGGGAGACAGTACTTTTTAACACAGGGCCAGTTAGGTTTGGATCGCTTTTTTCATTTTAAAATTGTGACAAATATGCAAAAAACTAAATCAAAATCAGGAAGAGGACAAATACTTGTTTACTGTTTTACTTTAAAGGCTATGTCGTAAATGTTCTTCATTTGAAGAGGATGCAGTTTTTTATTGTTGACCTGATATTAAATGTTTTCTGTGTCAGGAATCTGCACAATTCTTGTGTTCCGTCATAGTTTACAGCAAAAACCTAAATGTCGAAATAAAAACATCACCTTCACTACCTTCATGGTTCCATGTGGGCTTTCTTCAGTTAAAACTCAAAACATTTCTGGCAATCTCAACTGCTTGCACATCCTTTTACAGTCACGCTTCACCTGTTCCCAGAAAAAGCTGTTTGGAAGCATCACGTTTGAGAGGGTCACGCAGCACCCGTCCTGCCTGGGCTCATGACTTGCATAATCTGCACGACTTGGTGTCCTTACAGTAGGACATGGTGGTGGAGACTGAAATACTGTCCTGCTTGACCTTCAGTTTCCATCACTAGTACAAGGATTGTGTACCCTTGAGCATTTGTACTGCACGGTTTGTGTCAAAACAATGTAGAGTAGGACACTCATAATCCCCGATTCTTTGCTTTTTATGTTCTATTGTACATGTCTGAACTAAAATCCACTCTGCAGCCCACAGCCTGTTTGAAGCTGCAGGGTCAGGGTGAATAATGGCAAAGGGTGGATCTCTTTCCTTACCGCACTGAAAAGTATGCAAGCTGCTTGCATCATGTTGTATGCATTGATTATGTTTCGGTGATTTGTGACCGAAACACTGTTTTTCTCAAGTTCCCTCCATTAAAAGGTATAAAGCTTGACATCTGACACATGGACACCTGCTGCAATGTAATGCATTTTCAGAGTGCAGATGCAAGGGGCTGCACCTGCCCTTTTGGCCCATTCCAGAACTCTTGCCTGACGTGGACGCTAATTCACAAGTCCAAACTGACCTAAGCATGCGCTCGGCTAAAGGAGAGGTTCTCAGTCCCAGACCTCAGTGACCTGATTGCTGGCTACTGACATGACTGCACAGGGCACATGCTTTCACGTTATGGTCTTTTTCCCTCTCTAAAAAAAAAAAAGGGAAAAAAAAAAACATTTCAAAGCATACTACTCTAGCAACCTCCAGTGTTAACCATGCTAATCACATTGCCGGCTAGGTTATGGTTCAGCAAGGTGCAGGTCATGTGTGCTGAAAATAGAAAAGCAAACAGATTTCATGCGCTGCATATTTGCCCAACTCAACCAACTCTGCAACCTCTGGGAACAAATGAAAGACCTGATATCTTGCATGATTAATTGTATCTAGATTTTTCCCCACTTACAGACATTAAATTTTTCACAACCTAACAAAGCATTGTCTATGCATTCTGTTAGAGTATCTTCTGTAGTGTAATAAAGACTGTTGTAATGGTCAGCAAAACTGCATTAAACACCACAAAATGGACAAATATATAGGTATAAAAAACCCCACTTGTTGATTTTAATACAAGGTAGTGCGTTTGGGAGTTCAAAGTAAAACTCTACTGCCCCTTTGTGGTCAGTCTGTAGTGACTTCAGACACATGTATAAAACGTAGTGGCCGCAATCACAAAAAACCGTGATAAGCCACAATATATATATATATATATTTTTTAACTCCAGGAAACATCAGTATTTTCCCTAAACCATCAATTATCTACAACTAAAAAGTCTACAGCCAAAAATAAAGACATATTACAAACACTCGACATTAAACTACATGCCCACTTTGATATAAAGCTATATTTCTGTTTTTTTCCAATAAAACTAGCATATCCCCTTCAAAACATGAAAGTGTAGTTTAATAGGAAGATTTTTTTTAACTATCAAAAACGGGGAACACCGGGGGTAAGTGCTGGAAGGGTGTAAGTGAGGCCACTGCTCTGCGGGCTGGTGAACAAAGGGACAGCTCCCGGGTGAACCTGGAGCGAGGGAACAGAATACACAGGTATCCGTTTGACGGGTGTAGTAGTTCCATCAGCAGTGGCCCAGTGGTGTGTGCTGCCCCCTCCCGTGCAGACAGGAGAACATCCAGCTGAAGCTTGTAGGATGAGATGCTGATCTGTGTCCCAGCCGAAGCACCTTTTTGTCCCAGTTCGTCGCTGTGTAGGCTGAGTAAAGTGCTCCACCCGGACTGGCAGACTGAGTGTGGGAGTGTAGGCTTGAGCAGAGGTGAAGTCTCTCTTCAGGATTGAGTCAATAGAGAAAGGGCCATTAAACTTCACCTCAGGTTTGATCTGAGCAGTACTGCGTGGTGCGGGCTCTAGAGAGTGGAGAGGCCTAGGCGGACAGCTCAGGTTCTTGGTCTCCAGTCTGGAGGCCAGAACAGGGAAGAGATGGAGAATTTCCAAGAAGTGTTCATGCACCATCTCTGTTGTTATCTGTCTGCAGTCCAGCATCCAGTACACAAGCTCACGGTTCATTGTGCCCAGAACTAGAATCTGAAAAGCAAACAGTACACATGAGTTATATTTACAGCCCTTTGTGTGTTTGATTTAAATAAATTTTGGAAAAGATGCTTACCTTGACGAAACATTTGTAACCTGTTAAATACCAACTGATGTTGTTGTAAGCATTCCTTTCATCCTTATCAATCACTGAAATCTTGTTTTTCATCTATAAGAACATCAAGTGGAAGGCTTTAAAATGGAAACTTGTGTTTCATATTGGGTGTTTGCATTTATCATAACAGCAGCAACAATAAACACCACACTTATTTCTTACCTGAGTAAGAGTCAGCATCTTATGTGGAGAATACTGGAGAAGGATGGCAAGCTTAGCCAGGTAAGTGGTATTTTTGCTACAGAACGCACTCAGAGGGTTAGATAGATCAGTCAGAGATTTGTCATCTCCAGACTTCTCATCTTTGTCCTGCATCTTCTTTGGAGAGTCAAGTCGAGTCCCCTTCAGTGTCGTCATAAACTTTACCAGTTTGCACCTGAAGCGGTCAGCTCTGGAACAAAAAGGGGATTTCAGGGTGGACAACTTCAGGCAAATGAGCATGTTTTTATAAGATGATAAACCAGGTCCACAAGTGCTGGAGTCTGGCTCCATGCTGAATGTTTCAATGAAGTTTATTAAACTTCATTGAAACATTCATAAACATTTAATATTAAACTTTTCATTTACAGAACTGTTAAAACTTCAGACCTCAACCAAATCAGCAAAATTAGACTAAAAAGAAAACACAATTTTTTGCCATTAGTGTAGCACTGAAATTGTGCAAATAACTCAAATTCTTCTTGATAAGAAAAAACTAACTTTAAGTAATTTGTCTTGTTTTGAGGAATGTTTAATTTTGCAATGACTTAAGTGTCCAGTAACATGAACTTAAAACCTGGCAAAAATGTGTTGAGTAAATTAAATTGTGAACAGAAACTGTATTGAAATGCTCTGGTTAGATTGTAACACTCTTTTTGTCTTCGCCACGTTGCGTCGCCTCAGAAGTAGCCAACCTTTTAATTAAATACAAACCTAGCAGCACAGAACTCACTTTGAAAGTTGTTTCAACGTAGAGGAACAGCCTTCCAGCAGCTGAAGGTTAATTTCAGAAAATCTTCCCCTCACCTATAGTCGTTTCCCCTTACACTTAGTTTAGTTTCTAAAGTTGATTTGAGACACACCACATGCACGCTGGTGGTTCAATTACACAGAATACATAATCGAGTAAAGTTGTCAAACCAATAAGCAATCTATTCACATGCTAACAGTACAACTTACTGCACCTCTCATTTAAAGTCAAACCAGCAGCCTTTTGCTCCACAGTCGTTATTTAAATCAACGACCCCTTTTCAGATTCCTCCACCCATAACCTGCACTGAAAGCAGGATTACAGCTTTACTCTGGTGGATGGTTGTAAGGCTGCAACCCTGACCCATGTGTTTTCACTTGTCTCTGATTAAAGGTGTGCTATTCAGCTGCTCTGGGGTCTGGTCCAAGGAACAGACTCACCAAGGGATCTGTAAAAGCCCGCTAACCCTCAAGATTTCCACATGTATTTTAGAAAAGATAAAAAAGATAATTTGGAGAAAACAAGCTTAGGTTAGACTGAAACAGTCACAATTACATGAAGGACAGCATCATACACAGACCAATTCTGATACAGCTATTCAGAGAGGGACTGAAGCATTGGGGGAAACAATAAGAGGCAATAAAATATGTCCTTCTGTTGTGAAAGAGCAATAAAAAAGGGTTTCTACTAATACAAAGTGCAAATTCTCAGCTGACTAATTCATGACATTTCTTAGAGTTATTCCTTTATTAATAACAAAGAAGGTTTTTAAGACAGACTCATCTTCACTGGTATAACCTGAGGTCATTGTTTCAGGTATTTCATAGTCATACATCCTTGTCCACACAACCCAGCCAAGGTGCTGATTGTGGTTAATTTGAATAAATATACACTGAATTTAGATCTGAATTTAGGTGAAAATGTTTATCCAGGAGCTACTTGTACCATATTCAATTAAATGTAGCTTTATTTATCATAGCAATAACAGAAAGAAGCTAAAAAGGACAAAACTCTGGGGAACTTTGTGACTACCGCATTTCTTTTAACACCCACAGTGTTTCCTAATCGCTGCACCAAATCTTTGTGATTGGTGGAATCAAGTGCTGCACTGAGGTCTAACAGGACAAGCACAAAGTTGAGTCCACTGTTAAAGCCCATAGGAATATAACTTGTAACCTTTATTAGTGCTGTTTCTGGGGTGTTGATTCATTTCAGCTAACATATATTCATCCAGCTATTACAAGGTCTCTGAAAGGCCAAGTAAATCACTGTGTTGATCAATTATTAAATCATATTAACACAAACTTAGACTGTGTCACGGTCCTGGGTCATTTGACCCAGTGTATTACGTTTTCTTATATTTTGATATTCATTGTTTATGTATAAGTCTCATTTAGTAATCTAAGCTCATTTCTATTTTGCCTTCCTTGCCCTGTTCTAGTTTATTATCTATTAGATTCTCCTTGTGTCTTCACCCCTTGTGTTTATGTCTTCCGTGCCCTTCCTGTGTTTCAGTAATGTCGTTGTCTCCCATCTTCTCCTCTTGCTTACATGTTTTCCCTCGTGCTCCTTTCCGCCCGTCATGTGTGTTTTTCCGCAGCTATGTTCTGTTTTGGTTATGTCTGTCTCATCTCCAGTACCGTTGTTTCCTCTGTGTGTTTATAGTGCATGTTTTAGTCTGCCATGTGTTTCATGTCTGCGTGTTCCATGTTGTCTGCCTCTCATTATGTTTCCTGTTTTATTGTGAAGAATCTGGTGTTTCCATGTTCAGTTTCTAGTTTCACTTCCACTGTGGCATCATTATGTTCAAGCTAATCAGCTGTTTCCACCGTGTTTCCACTTCCCCTGATCACCTAAATGTGTGTATTTAGTCCTTGTCTGTTTGTCCTGCTATTCTGCCATGCTCTCCAGGGTTTTCATGTATTCATGCTAAGTCGTCACATTTCAGGTTTTTCCTGTCAGGATTTCCATGTTCATGGTTTTTTATGTTTAGCCTTAATCTAAACTGGGTGAACTAAGTGTTTAGTTTTGCCTTTGCAACTTGTTTCATGCAGCTAAAACCAGCCTTTAATAAATGGCTTGCTTTCAGTTAATTTTAAGTTTGTTTCTACACTTTGTTTTGTCTGTATTTGCGTCCTCTATTCTCCACTCCACACAGTCTGCATCTACTGACTGTAACATAATTTTTAATACTCCACCTTTAATTTATTTAGGTGTAGTTCGGGGTATTATGAGTCTTTCTTTGTGAATTTTGAATGTTTAATTTGTTTTGCCTTTTGTTTCTATGGTGTAGTCTCTATGGTGATGAGGTTTGGGGACAATGACAGGAGGAGAGAGAAATATTATATTAGATAATATTCTAAATGTCAAAGATAATAAATTGAATGGATTGCACAGCAGTGCACCATTTAGCACTGTTGCCACATGTTGGGAAGGTTCCAGGTTAAAACCTTAAGGCAGTCTGTGTTGTGTTGACATGTATAATAGGTTATTTGTTAATTCAAGATTTGTGAAAAATAGTGTGAAATGTTGTCTGTCTCCTTGTCTCGGCTCTGTAAAGGTATGGAAACTGCCCTGGAAGTAGCACCCCTCTCACACAGTGACAATAGGGATAAGCAGATGACTGTTATAATTATTAGTATTAGGAAAAGTTATTTAATAGTGTTAACATAATCTTTGTCATCTAACATGAATTCATGTAGAAATAAAAACTGTGTTAGTGCTGAAGAAATCTTTTGAGTGCACTGACCTAAATGTGTCAGAGGCCCAGACTTTCTTCCCACCCGAGTCGTAAACCGCTGGAATGTAACTTTATACTCTTTCTAGTCACATTCAAATTAGACACACTGTTTGTGATAGTGAGCCATTTTAACTAATGAATAGCAGTGACAGCGATATCACCTCACCCACACAGCCTCGGTCTTCCAGTGATTTTTCTATTTGTTAACGAGGAGGGTTGTTTAAGCCTCTAAAGATGTAGCCTTCAGCAAACTTTGATTCAAACATCCATCATAGACGGTCTCTACTTGATGTCTTGAACAAGAAGGCCTCAAATCAGTAAGAAAATTAAGAAATCTCCTAAAGCATGAACATGGACATCCTGATGGCCTTATTCACATTTAGGATTACCGCAGTGGCTGCTCCTCCAACATTAACGACTCATCTTCACATGAAAAGGCGATCGTCAGGAACACCCTAATGAATTGTTCCAGCAAGACATATAGCCTGGGCTGACCACTTCAGGGACACATCATCACCAAGTGAGGACTGCGACAACACTCTCCTGTGCAGAGCTTTACTCTTCAGCAAACGAGATGGAGAACCAGACAGGGAACTTGGGCAGTCCGTTGTCTCTCTCGGATCCGGCCAGCAGTGCTCAGAAGGCTCTGCTCAGCAACACCACCACCTACCTGGCTAAGATTGCCATTGTTCTTCATGATGCTCCAGACAAGATGCTCACCTTTACTCAGGTAACAAAGATTCAGAATTACAAAAGCTATTTGCACTCTGCACCCTTTTTTTCTTCGCTATCATGTTGATTGCTGCTGTACACGGCCTGTGTGTGCTGATGTAAGCAGGAAACAGAAGGGTGGTTGCTTGCAACCAGCAGTAGGAAATGCTATAAAAAAGAGAGTGCAATGGCAAGAAACTAGACCAGAAATTTGTTTGCTTCAAAATGAAAGTAGAACTGGAAATAGGCAAAGAGTAGCAATAAAGCTGCATGTAAATAAAACAGACGAGAGGTCGTGGATTGGCTTTTTTTCCCTCCCAATCAGTCAGACAGGAAGGGTCATTTTTTTTCTAAATACCTCATGAGGAGAATCTAAAAACATAAGATAGTGGGGATTTGAAATTGCTATGCTCAACAGTAATGTCAAGCACTAACCTGCATTGTGATGTATGTGCAGCTGATGGACAAGCTGACCCTGTTCTTCTCTGAGGATCAAAAATCTATTGAGAACAACGTCAGAGTTTGTTTATCAACAAACAAATGTTTTGTCAAGGTAAGATTTTACATATTTAATAAATGATGTTGTAAGAACTACTTCGAGAAGCAAGTTTCTGTTCAGTTGACTGAGATTTTTTTTTCAGGTTCCAATTGTGCCATATTCACTCAATAGTAAGAGAAACTACTGGAAGTTGGACTTGACTCAGATCACAGCGAAGATGATGCGCCGGCACTTCAGAGGCATCCTGCAGCTCTTCCCCGATCTGGCCTGCAAGATGCAAAAGGAGAACCTGAGCAAACAATCGCAGCATTGCGCAACTTCCAGCTCCCATGAACTTGAAGCTCGCAGATCTGTTCGTATCCAGCGTGAGGTGAAGTTCAGAGGTCCTTTCTCCATTGATTCCCTCCTAAAAACTGATGAACACTCTGCTCAGAACCCCGGAGCTTCTCCTCTCTCTGGTGTTCCTCTCAGAGTGGAACAGCCGCCTTATTATACACCGTCCAAACAAGCTGGAACAAAGAGAAGCTTCAGCTGCGACTCTCAGGAGTCTCTCGCCCTAAAAACTGCAGCTGTAACTTCCCCCATCTACTTAGCTGATGGCAGAGGTTATTTTGGATGTGGAGCTGTTCACCCCATCAAGACGATGCCTACTTACCCTGAGCCCACAGCCTTCCCCAGACCCAGTGCCTCTTATTACGCCACCCCACATGGCAGTTATGCAACATCTGTACCAGCATTCATGCATGATGCTCGAGGTTTTTGGTTGTAATCCTTCTCCCCACCCTCTGTTTCTCCCTCCCTACATCTCTCCTCTTCTGTGCTCAGTCATTTGTAGATGCCTCTGGATTTACGGTTACCAGCAAACCACTCACCTGGAATATTTAAGAAACAGTTTCTCCCCTTGATTTTCACTAGGTTGTTCTGCCCTCTCTAGCGGTCACGTTTGAAGCTAGGACAGGGACAGGAAAAAGGCAACTTCTCGTCTCCAGGAAGCTCCCGGTGTGTTGCCTGCTCAGTAGGATTTACCCAGTACCCACTTCGACTTAATTCGACTTTGATTCAGAAACCTTGGATTTCTTCCCTGCCAGCCCCGTCATCCGTGAGCCTTGTAGCTCTGAAGGTAACCCCTTTGCCAAATTTCCATGTTGTAAAAAATCCTTTGAACTGCTCCTGTCTGTGTTTAGATCTTTCTGCCCTTATGAAATCATCACATTCTCAAGATTGTGCCCTGAACTCTGCCTCTCTTGATGTATGCGTACCTGATGCAGAGGATTGTGGGTACAATTCTCAGGAAAAGGCAGGATAAGCTAGCTGGACATTGTGGTAGCGGGCATATTTTACTGAATTGTAAATACTATGTTGTGTTACTATATTTTTTTGTTCTTCACTGTACAAGTTACAAAGTATAATTATTAGGGGAATTGTAAACCATTGTTTTGAACATGGCATGTGTAGTGTACGGGAATGCCCAGCTCCCTAGAATGTCCTATGGAGAATAGTGATTGAGAATAGTGGGCGTATTAAAGGGAAGGTGCTTGGGTAACAAAAGGCCATCCACCAGGTGTAGCAGGCTTTTGTCTTGCTCAGCGTACGGGTTGATTCAACACAGTCCTCTAAGCTATGTGCAGTAAATGTCTCTTCTAAGGCTACATGAGTCACTATAGGTGATTAACTGATAACTTGGGGGCTGTATGATTTTCTTGAAGGTATGTCATAAACTTTAAGGAAAAAAAACAAGACAAACTAGTGTCAGTAACGTACCATTGTGTTTGTATTTATACAGATCAATGTTAAAGCACTCGGGAGTCTTGACCTGTAGCTGCCTGAACTATGGGGAGTTTGTTAATTATTGAACATGTTTGATGCATTAATGCAATTCAAATTCAATTTTTTTTTTTCATGTTTGTTGTGTTAATGCTGTGCATGATTCTAACTGTTGTTTCTTTTGAAATTCCAGTCAAGTGTCGAATATTTTCCACTGGAATTTTTTTTAACTGTTTCTTTTTCCTTTTTTTCTGTGTTATTTTAGTGATTGTGCCAGTGATATTTTAACCCTGGCCATGCTGTCCCTTGTAGGTTACTGAAGTAAATGAAGTAGCTGAATTGTGTGCAGTAGAGTGGGATCACAGAATTAGAGTGTAGTAACTGAATAGTGCTCCACACTGTGCTGCAACCTCTGTCTGTCTCCTTGTTTCTTAACTGAACTTTTTAGTCGAACCAACATGTGTTTTTTGTTGGGGGTTTTTTTTGTTTGTTTTTTTAAAAAAAAAATTCATTGATATTTTTTTGCATAGTTAATAAAGCTGCTTGTAATAGCAACTGTAGATTTCCAAATGCAGTGTTTGTCTTAATTTCAAAAAAGAAGTCACCTCTTGGCAGGGCCACACATGCATCATTCTTCTGCCAACCATTGCAGCACCACTAAGCTCTCTGGACTCCCAGAGCTATCTGTTCAGTTCAGTGGTCCTTTTCTCCAACGACTCTGCTCAGGACACCAGAGCTTGTCTTCGCTCCAGTGTTCCCCTCAGAGTGGAGCAGCAGCCTTATGCATCCTACACACAGGTCCCAACAAAGGGAAGTCTCCTGGCCCTTCCTCCTGCAGACTATAAGTGGAAAACCTTAGTCTACACAGCAGGGGTTCAGCTAATCCAGAGTCTCAAGAGGATACCTGTGTACCCTGAGCCCAGTGTCTTCCCCAGAGCCCGCGCCCCTTATTTCACCAATCCACACAGCAGCTATACAACTCTGTACTAACAATTACCCAGGATGCTTTAGTCTCTTTAGTGTTTATGTCTGCAATTCCCTCACTCTTTATCATTATTACATACTTCAGCTTCTCTATACAGCATGCACAATTCACATACTTCCTCCTAAAGTTATCCCTTTGACCTTGACTCTCTGCATCACGGATACCTGGAAGGTGTGCTTATGACTACACTTTAAAATACACAATATCTTAGGCTTCTCAGCATATAAATCCTTTTATTTTGCTGACAGAGTGACAACATGCACCCCACCCCCAAATTTTATTTTTTTGAAAACAGACATCACAAGGATTTAGACTGATTACAAGACTCAAGAGAGGAGACACAGCAGGTACCAGGCATTAGTCCAATGATGACAGACTGGCTGATTAGCGGCTCAGAGTTGGTCCATCAAAGTGGGCTGAGTGCAAGCGTGAACAGTATGGAGGGCCACAAGTGCCAAAAGAATATAAATAAATACATCATTAAATACTAAATGTGCCATTAATAAATTAAAATTGAAAATAACTAATTAAATATAGAAATGATTAAATATGAATTAATTTCATTTTTGCAATATTTGAGAACTTGTTTCCAATTCTATTCATCAATAACATATCTAAATATTTATTTAATTTTTTTTTTTTATTATTTTTGGTACTCAATACTTAAAAAAGGACCTTCTGTGTGTGTTTGAAGTTGGATAACGCTGGTAAACTCGCACTTTTTAAGCCCAAAACTAACTAACAAAATGAAATAACCATACTATTTTTTAATAAAGAAGAAATATTTACTGATCCAAAGACAGGTTTTATCTATCTCGGTATCACCAGTACTGGTTTTATTTTGTTGTATTTATCCGCGACACCTTAAAGGCCGGTCCCTGAAATTATTGTCGGACATAAACGGGTTTGTGGTGCAAAAACACTCTAGTCTGAATGAATGAATTGACTTTGGACTCCTGAAGGCCACAAGGATGATTGTCAAATTGTGGAGAAAAATTGAGGTATCTTTTAGGAATAGATGAAAGTGTTAACTTGTTGTATTACACTGGATAAAATTGACTTATATAATCAGAGAGCTACTTATTACTTTTAGCAAATTTTCAGATTTTCAGAGGTAACTGCTGTGTGTGGGTTGGAGAAATGCAGAGGGCAATGGAGGGGGAGGGGTCCGGGCACAGGCGTCCCCTTGGTGGGCTCCACAGCTTCACAGCAATGGGTTCCTTGTTGTGTCCTTCCATCTGCTGAGGGAATAAGGTTCACTTATTCCCTCAGCAAACTTTCCCGGCTGAAGTTTGAAGGAGCAGAGGCTCCTCAGAGTCCCAGATGAAGCGCCACGCTGCCCCGACTTGTCTGTGTGTGGGCCTCGAACAGAGCTTGCTTTGAAGTAACAATGCTGTGATCTTTGCTGTGATCTGACTAGGAGTGACTGGAGTCAAGTTTCCCACAGCTCTCTCCAGTGATTTTTGGGAGCACTATACCTGGGGGGCGGGGGGAGATCCAGTATACTTCAGCTAATACAACCGGGTCTTGGTTTTGTTGTTGTTGTTTTTTAAGCAGTTTAAATAAGAGTTAATATAGTATAAAAAAATAGATAAACAGATAGAGACTCTAAGACGCATTATCAGAGATTAGCAGCTTCATCTTGTCTACTACAAAATACCAGACTGAAAATGAAAGCCTTGAAATAGTTCTTAAAGATAACTGAGATAATTAAAAGTTTCTTTTAACTCCCACCAGAGTTAAAGTTTGCATCGAGCCTGCAGCATTTTGGAAGGCTTCCAGGTGGGGGGGGTGCTCTCTCTGAGCAGACTTAGCTGATACACCAGAGCTCCAAACTTCCTTATCTGCATCATGTTTCTTGAAGAGTGTAATTCCACAGAGTACTGCAATTACAACCTTGCTCAGTGTGCTGATGTGGACCTTACGCAGTAAACTGTGCGTATGTCCTTTGGAACAACAGGGGGATGTTAAAGCTTGGAGACGGCTCAACATTCCCATGTTTTTTTTTGTCAATTTAAGTTACTTGTAAATAGAAATGATGTGATTGGAGTTCCACCTCCATTAATTATAAAAGAACAAGTCTCTGTTCTGTTCATATTTTATATTTACTTAATATGCACGTTGGAAAAAGCCAGTGTGGTGGTTTAAAAAAATGCATCAACATTTAACAGAAACAAAACAGGTGACAAAGCCATTATGAGCCACTTGACTAGATCTATTATTGTCACAGGGTTAACAACTCTGCAATAAACCCCATGGCTGATTTTTTGGGTTGTTACTGCCACATAGTACCTGAGCAAACACGCTATGTTACATTTTCTCTCTCTCTGTCACACACACATGCAGACACACACACTGTGTAAGTGCAAAAAATAACATTGTATAGGAATAATTAATATCAATATCATCACTCCAGCTTTCAAGCAGCACCATGGACAGCAGGGGTCGGGGAAATGGACTAAGTTGCTTAGGTAATGACCTCAAAACAGATTTAGCCTCTCGAAAGTAACAAAGACAAGTGTAATGTTTGTAACCATATAGGACAAAAGAAAGACACCCATTAACAACAGGTCCTCACAGACTGCCTGGACGTGGTCGCCGTATAACAAGCTCACTCATCAATCGTTTTCAGTGGGCCAGGGTCTACATATATCACATGCATATTACAGTACGAGTGCGTATTTTCAACATATAAATGTAACGGTGTTTCAATCCTTTAGAAAAACAAAGACAAAAGCCGTCAGAGCTTCACATTTCTGGCCTTTGCTCGGCAAAGTCACTGGCAGCACTGCTTAGATCCACAGTCCAGGCAGTATACTCATCTTATAAAGTGTTTTGTAGTTGATGTCAACAGGTTCCCACAGTTTCCATAAATCACAGCAGGGTCAGGAAGTACAAGTGAGCTATCTTGGTGTTCATGATTTAAAAAGATGCCCACTGTCATTTTTTTAATCAGTGGAATGTAACATAATAGAGAACATTTTTGCAGCTGAAATGTAATTCATAAGGAAAACATGCACTACATAAATAAGGTTAAGCTTTCACAAGAGAGAACTATGAATTAAACATATAGTGGAACTTTATAATCTGTCCAGTTTTAGGTGATGCAGTCAGTATATACATGCTTTGTCTAGGGGCACATTTGATATGTAGATTGGGTTCTTCCTGTTTTTGGGCGTTGGAGCTTTAGCACAGCTGCCACTTCAGAAGTTAAGCCTTTGATTATGTAGATGACCCCACCCAAGGATTCAGACGTTCTCACTATCAGTACATTTCCATTAACATGGAATACACATTACAATACAATTTCAATTCAACGTTTGGCTACTTCAGGGTTCGTAAAGACAGACTTGAAAAACACTGACTTTAGTCAGAGAATAAAAAGCACAGTGCATTATTCTTTAACAACTATGTTCAAACCACTAAAGCAGACCATTAAGTCGCTCCTTTGTTAGTTTTCTTCAGTGTCAAAAGCTCACAGAAAGCATCACCCTTCCTATTGAGAAGTGAACTTCAAACATCTTTCCTCCATAATCCACCTTAAACTGCTCACTGAGCAGGGCTTTGTCATGTCTTACTCTGTGACCAGTTTATATTGATACTTTGGTTTTCTTTGCTTTTCAACTCATCAGTGCTCTTACAAAATTGTTGGCTGCATGTGAAAAGAGTTTCTATTGTGATAACTGTCCTACCTTTGCCGTTTAATATATGCGAGGGCTGCTTTTACAGGCTGACAACATGAGCTCATCAATTGTGTTATATACCAACTAACAAGTGAAACGCACAAGAGGGGGGAGAGAGGAAAAAAAAAAAAAAAAACTTCATTTCAGCTCATTTAATGAAAAAGGGACCATCTTTAACCAACAATATTAGCAACTGCTAATACTACAGTAGGGTAATAGCCTCAATTCTCATGAATGTGCATTCAAAAGGGATTTTTGGTAATCTATAGTACTGCTTATAACATAGTACACCTTTAAATTCAATGTGGGCCAGACGTTAGCACATCTGCATTTAATAAAAAAAAACCAAAAAAAAAAAAAAAACCACATTTGCAAATAAGTGCTGATTACTGTGATTATCCAACGGACATCATTTGACGATGGTAGTCTTAACAATTGACAAAAAACATGATGCTCTAAAGTTTAAGAAACTGAACAGACACCAGTTGAAATAAAATGTCATTTTATTGTTCAGCCGTGTCACAACCTCGTCTCCAAAATAAGCACAGCAGGACTACAACTGTTCATCAACCTAGCTACCTTTGATAGCACATAAAACCAGGTTTTATAAGACCACCAACGATAGCGTTAAACTTTTCTATCAGACAACCAATGATAGCATACAAAATAGTTGTTAACCTACCAGTGATACTGTATATAAAACACTTGTCTCTAAATTTATCCCCAACCCACCCTCAATTTCACCCGCATCCCTCTTTAGAACATTTGTGACACCGACATATTTTATGCTTAAACAAGCACATAAAGAATGCATAATTCTCCATTTTCGAGATTATAAAAAAAAACTACACAATGTTACACTTTAAGTCAGAGTACAATTCAACTGATTATTAGTGTTCTACACATTCGACCATAAACCAAAGGAACATTGTATAATATCACTATAACTTAACACTACATGTAATATACGTTTAAAAAAAAAAAAAATTACAAATGATTAGCATTGAAAAGGAAATGAAGATGGCTAGTGAAGGCAAGCTGGGTCAGTACCATAACAGAATGAGTAATACAAAAAAGAAATAAAAAATGTATAAGAAAAATAGAAACAAAATTTAAAAAAAAAAAAACTGATAATACAGGCAAGGCTAAAACAATTGTGTTTCAAACTTTAAAATCCATCTCTGTTGCACTCATCCATAATGGTAACCTGCTCCAAGACCTCCAATGAGTGATTCCACATCTGATCCTTTAACCCTTCTCCACCCCCCCACACACACACACACACACTTTCAACTTGCTTAAACATTCCTGTGGCAACCATCTTAGTTTTCTTGTGTCAGGCACTTTCTAATACCCCTTACTCCTCTCTTTACCTTTAACACACAGGCCAATCATAATGCTGCTTCAGAAAATACAGGCCAATCACAATGCAGGTTCTATCAGAATACAACTGCAAAAAAAAAGAAGCATAGGACAAAGATGATATATTAATATCGTCCTGGTGATATAAGAAGAAGCTTTACTGCTAACTGATAATCAAGTCCAACTTACCAATTCTACAGGTCTGTGTCAAACCAGGCCAGCTGGTTGCTGTCCATTAGGTCCTGGGTGTGGCCGAGGTCTGGCAATGGATCAGTGTGGTGACCCAGGTCGGGCAGAGTGTCAGCATGGTAGTCGGCACCTTCCATCATAGGGTCTAACAGGGTGTCCTGACCGTAAGCTGGTGGGTAGGCCCGGTAGGCTGCATCTGAAAAGCAAAAGAGAAAAGTACAGTAAGTGATAAAGGGTCCAAAGTATAAACACACTGCAGTTTAGTCGTTTTACTCTTAAACAGCAAAATGAACAGCCAACAGTGGTAAATATCAGCATGTGATCTTGAAAAAATGATGAAGTGATGCACAAATCATTTTGATCATTAAAAATAAATAAAAATAAAAAATTGTGGGTTGTAGTGTATAGTCACACTTCAAATTAATAAAAGCCTTTATGCAGTGTCTTCAAACCAAAATCTAAATATTAGTGCAGTAACAATTAAGTTCTTGATAGTGTCTTGTTTACTTTGAAGACTGATCAGTGCCAGGCACACTTACTAGTCACAGAGGGCTCAAATTAAAGGTAGCCCCTCGTTTCTCCACTCACGTCAAAGCAGATTTTAACGGCTAAAACGTGAAACACTAATTTAAGGTTTGTGTTACACTATTTAGCTATAAGGCGATTTAACCACAGATAGGTCCTATAATACTATGTTGCTCCCTGGTCTGGAATATGCAGACCGTGCAGCTTTAGTCAGATATAACCCTCAATTATCACCTGGCAATTGTATAAATACTCAGTTACTGCAGAGTGGGGCTTAACAAACCAGCGGCTGACATCACAGAGGTCACGTCCCTCTTTTATACAACTTATTTAACACGATTTGGTAGATGTGGTTAAATGGCACTGTGGGACATAAGCAAATCTTATAATACATTAAAAATGTATTTATTTCTTTGTCCACCAACTCTTGTTAGATCAGGAGCTGAGCAAACGCAAGTTATAACTATCAAATATTACAGCATCATGCTGCCCAGCAAGGACCCTGCAATGGGATAAAATGACCAATTTAAGCATTTATGCACCAGTAACACCTTATAAAAGCAATTTATTTTTATTTTGTAGATACAAAATAACATCTGATTTATTCCCAGATGTGATGCCATCAACCTGCTGGGCAACCACCTATCAAGGGGATTATATACACACCTTTTTTTTTTTTAATTTAAAATTCTCAGTGAGATTAAGTATCATTTGCAAACAGCATGATCAGTCCAAACAATACTCTAGCATGGGTATGTGTGATAAATATCATGCTACTTTAAGGCCACCTTGTTTCTTATCAGCTTTTTTTTGTCATGTGTCACTTGTTAAATTGTGCATTTAAATAATCTTGTTTTGAACTTCTGTCAAAGCACTTTATCTTTTCTGCCCTTCAAATTTTACTGACACACCTCAAGCATATATGCATTGCACAAAAGCAAAAAACAGAAACGGGGGGGGGGTCAAATCATTTTTGATCGTTTACAAGAACAGTTATTATGCAATCTTATTGCTTTTGGTCCGTTTACAAAAAAACAAACAAAGAACAAAAACTATTTTCTTAGTCCAGGTTTGAGTGCCACTAATACTGGGTAAGCATTTCTAGAAATAACCAATGGTTAGAAATAACAATTACATTTTTAGTTAAGCAAATAGTACAAGTACAATTTCAATATGCACATGCATGCTGCAATTATAAGATTAAGTTTTGGAAGAAAAAAAATTGCTATTAATCACAGCAAGTTATCAACTTACAGAGCTGCACATAAGAAATAAACACATAAATGAACAAAAATGAAGTACTCACCATCCTGCCTATAAGCAAGAGGGTCTCCCTGTGCACCTATATCCAATCCCAGGTCTCCGGTCTATAGAAAGATTAAGAATTGAGTGAGTTGTACAATTTGAGGTAAACCAGCAAAAATAGATTGAGGCAAATTGATCATAAATTGCCTCATTTTCTTGTTTCAATGGGGAAAAATGCAAAAGTTAAAGATATTAATGTACACGTACATCATTCCAGGCCATAGGCTCAGTTCTGAACAAAGAGCTAGTCAGCTCCACAGAAAGGCGTTTCTTGTAGTCCTGGGGCTTATCCTCAGACATGCGGAACAGGACAGCTGCAGCATAGGTTGCTACAAGAAGAATGCACAGCAACAGTCAGAGATTTCAAGCTACCACTAGCAAAAATGTGTACAGTTTGTATTTTGTTCCTTGCACACTCACCAACTCCCTCATTACGGGAGTGCAGCAGCTCAGTGAGAGGTGCAGTGGCTCCTTCAGCTTCGATTGCCTCAGCAGCTTCTTTATCCTGGGCCAGTTCACACAGCACACCTGCTGCCACACGCTGGATATTCTCCACTGGAGAATAAAGCAACTGAAAACAAAAGCAGACAATGAACAACATAGTTAATACAATTAGTGTAAGTAGTGGACAAATGGTGCAAAAAACAAAAAAAACAAACAAACTAACGAGACTATAGGGACAGAACTAAGGGATTATAGCAATGATAAGTTTTTAAAAAAAAAAAAAAAAAAAAAAAAAACACCAAACAAACCCCTGTCCCAGCTTCTTTTTTTTTCCCTCTTTTTTTTTTTTAATTAAAATAAATTAAATCTGGCATCAGGTTCAAAATAAGTATTTTGGAAATTTTTAAGTGTCACAAACAAACTTAACATTTATTTTTAAAAACAAAACAAAACACTGGGCGTGGAACTGGAAGTTGGGGTTTTATCCTCACCTGGACAAAAAGTGGAATGGTGTTGAGCCCTCTGATGACGATTCTGTTGTGCACATCTCGGGCCAAGATGTGCAGAGCTCCTGTGCAACCTTCCACTATTTCCTCCATGCGCACACCCTCCTGTATGATTCAAGTTTTCATGAGATGAAAAGGAGAAAGGGAGAAAAATAAAAAAATAAAAACACATTCTTGATGTTCAGATAAAGAAAACATCAGCTTGTTACACACCACAAACTGCTGCTGGTTGCCTCCCATGCTAGTGCGCCTCTGGGTGTCCTGATGAGCTCTGACAAGCAGCTGTACCAGTCGAGGGATAGCGCCTTGCTCCCGCAAAGCACTGTGGTTGGCTGGGCAGAGAGCCAGGTTGCGAATCAGACCAACTGTGGCCTATAAGGGAAGGAATATTTGGCATATTTAGAGTTGGAATATATCTTCATGAATTCTGAGAGTGATTTTACCAGTCATCTGGAAATATGTAAAAGTAAAGGAATAACGACCTTGATTAAAGGCCAATCTGGAAATATGTAAAAGTAAAGGAATAACGACCTTGATTAAAGGCCAGTGGGATGGAGGGTGCAGCAATTTGACCACCACAGGCAGGCCATAGTGTAGGCGAACAGCATTCTGGGCCATCTCAGCATCCTGATGGCGGGAAGTCAGGTGACGAAGTGCACAGACCGCAGGCTCTGTGATGTCCTCTCTGTCACCAGCTCGAAGTACTGTTCGCACTAAAGCCTCAATGCCACCAACCTAACATAAGGGGGGGAGGGGGGTTAGTGGCAGATAAAGATTTTTTTCTTTTTTAAATTCATTTCCACACCACAGCATTTTTATATTTTCTAAGAAGCTGTGCGTTTACTTACCTGACAGACCATGAGTTTGTTACTATAATTGTTGCAGGTTAGGTTGGAGAGGATGCCTGCGGCACATGTTACGACATTGATGTCATCACTGCCCAGCAGCTGGACTAGAGTGCCCAAGAGACCTTCCATCCCCTCCTAGAGAGCAGAGGACAGGACAGAAAAGACATCTAAATAAAGTAGACTATCAGAATTTATGAGTTTTATTCAAGAAGTTACATTAAGTGGGATTCTTTTAAGGAGGCGGCCCTTGTATGTTTACCTGTTTAGTGGCAGCATCTGAAAGATTCCTCAGAGTCCAGAGGCAGTTCTGGACCAGACGCTGGCTGGGGTCTGTCAGATGAAGTCCCAAAGCCTGCATGCCTCCTACAAACAAGGTCAGACAACATTTTACTATTAGAAGCCCTTCTGCACTGAAGAAAAGCATAACAGTAAACAAGCGAGACCTGTAATAATGCCCACAGTTGTACTGCAATGATTTAAATACAGCATACATTTTTAAATTTGTATTTATTTTTTACATACCAGCCTCTACAATGGCAGGCTTGTTGCTTGAGCAGACTGAGAGAACCTTGAGCACCCTGCTTGTGGTCCACAGCAGTTTCTCATATGTGAAAGTCCTCATGATGTTGACCAGAGCCTGGGGTCCACCGCTGGCCAGAATGATCAGCTAAGAATAAAGACAAGTTTATGTTTATACTGGCATACAAACTGCTGGTTGTTTTAGCAGACAAGTACGAAGACAATGTACTCAAGTTGATAAATTAGTCAGAGCTCCAATACCTTGCTTTCCTGATTGCCATATGCCAAGATCTGCAGGCAGTCAGTAGTGATGGCCAGAAACTTGACATTAGTGTTGGACAACAGTGCCACCATTTTCTGCAATCCTCCAGCTAGGCGCACTGCCATTTTTGCCCCTTCCTGATGCAACAACAGGTTGTGGAGTGTGGTGATAGCATAGAACAAAACGCTGTCCACCGGTGAACTAAAGGAGAGGGGAAAATAAAGGAAAAGTAGTTATGGAAAAGTTGACTCATCTTCAAAGAATCTACGTAACAGTAAAATGCAAACAAGCATGCCACACATTCACACACAGAGTGCAAGTTTGTCATACACAGGGCATTATGACTCGGCTTAGATGCCAATAAAATCAAAAAAATTAAAAGAAAAAAATAAATAAGATACACCAAGTGCCATTACACATTTTGAGTTGTTTGCATAAGCAACAGATGCAAGACCACATTTTATGAATAATTGAAATTGTTTTAACTATAACTTCCAAAGATTATACAACCATTAATAGTGCAATTCAACAGCAGTTTTATTAAGTCTCCAAAGCCTATTAATTGTCCAGTTAAGTTTAGCAATTGGAAATGACTCAGCACAAAAAAACAAAACATTATTTTACCAGGACTCACATCTACTGTAAAGCCATTTGCAAATTAATGCTGATACTTAAGAGAACTGAACCAGTACATCACTTTTCCCTTTCTGTTCTCATCTCTCATCCAATCTCAAGGCAACATTTACATAATTTCAAGAGCAATAAAAGCAGTACAGAGAAATGCTCACTGCAAAATGGATAAAAACCTCACGGTCAAACCATTAAATCCCTAAAAACTTTAAAATGGTACCTATATGCAAGTTTATTCAGCAGTTTTACAAAAAGGTGGCAGTTCCTTTCTTCTTGATGTACTGCTCCATCTTTCACTTAAACCATTAGTAATATGATTCCAGGAACAAATTCAAACACATGTGCGCCATCCAACAGGCTGTAACTTGCCAGAGATCCAACTGTTTTGGCTGTGCGTTTAGGCTTTTCATGAAGAAACGCAAACACTAAAAGAAAGGAAGGAGGGCAGACATTTCAACTGAGTTGCAGGACCTTTTCTTTTGAAATTTGTCTGGTTGTGAATGTCTGGATTGGCTATATTGTAACACAACCAACATTTGTCAATCTGTTTAGCCCACATCAAAGTACGCGTGCTAAACTGTACATAGTTATGGAAAATTATAATAGTGTCAACATTTTCAGTGTATTTGCTTGGTCATAATTGATAAGACTTACAGCAGAACACACTGTTGCATTGTACAGACTTGCACAGCAGACTGTGGAAAGCTCAAGCATCTGAGAACAGATGATCTTAAAATAAAGATATTCTGCAAATAACTTTAGTCGTACAGGACTGAAGTAATCATCTAAAACGATACCAAGCAGACATTACAAGCTATAAAGCAGCACTACATAGCACATTGGGTAGCACTTTGTAATGTCTCACTACTAAGCATTAGTAAGGTATTAGGGATCACTAAATCCATCATTTATATATCACTACATCTCCTTAGAATGTAATTTATAAATACAGATGTAATTGTACTGATACATACAAGTACTACCCATCTGTTAATGTACACTATACAGCAATCGCTGCTATTAATCAGTCATAATATATGTATATTTATAAATGCCATGTTAAGTAGGAGTAATGTTATATAAATGATGAATTAAGCACTTGCCAATACCTTAATAGCAGGAAATTATAATAAAGGGCAACCAAAGATTTAAAGAAATGTTCTATACAATGCTGAACATCCTGGACTGGGCACTGGAACACCATCCTAGAGTGTCTTTTCTCACATAGAGCAAACGCGACCAGAAACATCAAATTAGGCAAGTTGGACACATCAAGCAGAAAAGTAAGAAGTAAGAAAAGTATAAAGACAACCTACTAGCTGTGAATTGAACATTTACTCAATTTCAAGAGGAATAAAAGTACAGAAAAATGCTCTGTACTTAATTTGACAATTGGAAAACCTCATTGTTAAACTATTAGCTAGCCTCTACCAATCTCACATTTGCACAACTGGACATTGCACAGAATAAGTCCAAGGGAGATAGTAGATTAACGACCTAACATCTGATGCCACTACATTTGCATTCACACATGCACCTCAACCTGTAAATGTCTGTAAAGTTCAGGACTGCAGTGCCAAGTGTGGAAATTGCTTCAGTCAGGTGTTCTGTATTCTAGTCACCAAATGTCTCATTGACATTCTCCATTACATAATCTGTACTAAAGGTTGAAGGGGCTGGCTGCAGCACATATTACAATTTTGATTTTGTCACTAAAATCCCATTTCTTACCTCAGCATCTTGACCAGGGCAGGGATGCCTCCAGATTTGAAGATAGCAAGGAGACCCTCTCGATGGTGGGAAAGGTTGTGTAAGGTGCCAGCAGAACAACGAGCAGTCTCCACATCACCACTATTTTGCATGGCGCGAACAACTGCTGAAACCATTTGTGGTGAACGCATAAGGGCATGGCGAGATGCCTCTTTCTTTGACAACTGATGCACCATTACAGCTGCTTTATTCACAACAACCTAGGACAGAGAATATGTTTGTTAGTGATGCCAGCTGTATTGCTACCAACTACAACGATATCAGAAGTTACCTTGTCGGCATCTGATTTTATTAACATGTTAAGCATACCTGGTCCTCATCATTAAGCAGTTTAGTGAGCTCAGGGATCGCACGAGTGGCCAGCTCAGCATCATCTTGATAGTTAATGAGGTTAACTACAGCATGCTTTAGCATTTGTGATGGCTCTGCAAGACGCTGCACAGCAGTTGGATGGGCTGCATCCAGCTGAGTAGGTGGGATCTGGATGCCCTCCTCCAAAGTCTCAGGGAACATGGCAGCGCGTACACGCTGGGCCCGGGTCATGGCATAGCCCTCAATGTCTGACAGAAATGGAAAATTACAATACAATTACGCTACAGAAATATAAAGAACAGTTTTTCTTTTAGCATTTCAATCATGTACAATCAAGCCTGCCGTTTTTATTTTAAATGAATTTTTATTAAATTAATTTATTCCTGATCAATTTTTTAAAAGAGTAGTAATTTCACAATACACAAGAGTAAAAGCACCACGCGAAACCCAATCAGTGCCTAACAGTACATGCCACATAACCAAACCAGCTCAGAGCCTCAGGCATGGACACCAAAAGACCTCTGAAGGTGTCCTTTGATATCCGATACCAAGACAGTTCATAATCCTTTAAGTCCTGTAATTTCCAAGTTGTAGTTGGCATGAATCAGACTTGCCACAGCGTGAGCTTGTAGTTGGTCCTTCCTCGAATCATTGTCTGTTGGTACTCACTACAGGATAAGCCTTTATGACTCAGGACCACTACAGCCGTCTTAGCATCATTTGACTTCTCAAAATTGTTTGTCTTTATGTTTCCATTTTATCTTACATTCACCATATTGACTAACATATTTCCTGAGTACAAATGAGTGAACATTTGAGTGGATATAATATTTTGGCTCCTGTGCCTACATTAGTATCTCATACCTGTAGCCTCTGGAGTGAAAGGCTGGTTGAACTCCCAGTCATAAAGAGTTGGATCCTCCTCTTCAGCATCTGGGTTCCCTTTACCGCTCAGGGATGGTGCTGTGGTTGTGACGCCAGACTGAATGCCCGAGTCCAGATAGGACTGCTGCTGCCACTGACTTACAACAACCTTGCTATCACCTATTGCCATGTCCAACTCCATCAAATCAGCTGTGCAAAAAAAGGACAAAGTGAGATACAAGAAGGAATACATGAGAAAAAATATTTACTTCACCAACTTTAAGCATAGTTTTCAAATAAGATCTTTCACCAACCTTATTTATGGAAGTTTGTTGTAGGAAAATAAAGAGCGGGAAAATAAAATTGACAAGTATACATTTATTTAACTGAAACCAAAAAGAAATCTCTCTACATGTGATACTCTAGGGTACTTTGCTGGTAATTTTAACATTTCTCGTCATACCAACTTAAGATGCATTTAGTTTACTGAAAGACAAAACTAGATGAAAGAAAAAGCTAAAAACAAATTATTTAAGATACCGTGACATCTGGTCATGCTTATCCTTTTCTCAAATGAGCTTTATACTGAGATCTTAAAACAAAACTCTTGAAAATGATCAGTTCTCCATACTTACACTGGGTAGCCATTGTTCTTGCCTGCCCTCAGCCCGCACAGCAGATATACCTGTAAAAAAAATGTTTCGAACACTCAGGAAAAACTACCAACTCAAACTCAACTTCATTTCTGGCAAAACCAAACCAAATCGTCAAGCTCTGGGTTTCTCCAGCGACCACTCAATATTAAAGCCACAGTCTACTGCTCTACCTGTATAAGTGATCGAGATGCTTGTTTGGTTTGCTATCTTAGCTTTGAGGGGAAATGCCGAGCCTCCACCTCCAAACGAGTGAGTAAAGCGGTGGGTATTTCCAGGCCAGCACGAACACAATTCACCATTCAGCGGCAAAGAACATCAAAGGCATATTTCTCCCCCTCCCCCTACCACGGCCAAGTTCCGACCTCGCAGCTTGGGTTTCCAATGAGAGAAACTACCCCCCTCTCCGCCCCGCAATCACTTCAATGACTCCTCCTCTCATGGTGGGTCCAACTACAAGCGTAACAAGCTGGCTAATCACAAATAATCGAGAAAAAAAACAAAACAAAAAAAACCCCTAAATGGATGGTCTCACCAATCACCAAATATATTTTATTTGTACACAATTCAAGAACTAGCGTGTATTAGCCACCCCTATTAGCTAACAGGTTGGCTAGCTTACCTTGAAAGCTCGTTATGCTAGCCTAACGTGCGCAGCTAACCTATCCGCTAGTTAGCTAACATAAACAAACACTGTTTAGGAATTTGACCACTGGCTAAAAATGCGCATGAGCCGTCCTGAGAAGCAACCAATATTGATAGCCGCTATTTTTCACAAACAAATCCATTAGTACAATCCCGACTTTCAAGCACGCTCCCATTTTTAAATTTCTGATTTGATAAGCACAGCTAGCCAGGACGTATGAAAAGTAGTTCCAAGCGCCACCGTACAAAACCTGCTGTGCTGCCAGCCAAATCAGAAAACCCCACCGGAGCCCCCTCCCTAGCCAAAGACGATTTTCTTTGCTAAACCATAACCTGACGCACTGTACGATATTGTATAAAAGCGGTAATAAGCGTAGCATATTTACCAGAATCGAGCGGCACCTCCGTGGTTCTTGTCAGGATGAAAAAAAATCCCCTTTCTCTTAGCTGAAAATAGGAGAAGGGCTGCTAGGTGAACCACCCGTAGAAGTCCGAACCACACCCGCTGCTGCGCCGCCGAAGATGTTGCTTCCGCCAGTGCAATCAAACATCAAGATGGCGAACGGAGAAATACAGTATTCTTCCGCACTTGGAAAACTAGGGCCTCGGATTTAAACAAAGTTGTAGCATCAAAAATCACAGTTTTACCGTAATAGCCAGGTAGTGGTGTCTTTTTGTTTTAAGAACAAGGGCTGTGGTGGCTCTTAGGTATTATAGCAAGGTAATGAGAGTTTTTCATGTGGTAAGCGGCGGTGGGGTAGTGGAGGGGAAGGCGAGGTGCCTTCATTAGACAGGAATGAGATTCAGCGGGTGCTAATATGACAGAGCGCTTTGATTACCATGCAGCAAATGAAAAAGGCACAAACATTTCCGCTAATAGGACTCTACATTCATTTACTTAACTCAGTGAATTAAGTCGCAGTTTTGGCAAGCATGGTCCTAGCACTTTCTACACCTGTATACAGTTAAAGAGGGATTTTGCAAATGCTTGACTGCAGTAGTTAATGGAAGAAGAGAAGGGTGGATAGGAGAGGGGATGGAGGGACAAAGTCAGCTACACGCTATATAAAATTCCTATAATAATTACATAATTAAATCGTCCACATTGTAATTTCCAGGAGGCATTAAGTGATCTTGAACTGATACATGAGGTTTACAAGTCTTAGGATCATTTAATATTTTGATTATTTTGAAATTATCGGAACATTGCTAATATGTGCATTTTATTCTGGGCAGCTGTATATGTATTTGGTATGCACAGGCAGTGTATCAGTCTAATAGTCAAACATTCACTTATGCTTTTAATACATTCCTGCCTGTGCTTAAGCTTCTTAGGATTGCATACACACAAGCATCAAAAGAATTACAGTTAATCGACTGCAGAGCTCAATTTCCCCCATTAAAGAGTCATAAAATGAGAGAGACTGTTGATATGAAATGAAGACATGCAAAGCACAGAGCAATGCGAACTATTTGTGCATGATCATGTGCGCCATGCATGCCTCAAGCCAGAAAAGGTCAAAGTCCAAAGTGCTATTGAGAAGCATATACCTACTGTTGTTACTACTGTTACTATAGTGACTGACAGGTACGATACTACAATGAAAAGTTTTATATTCCTGTAATTTATTTGATGATGAAAATGATGTTAGTTTGTAGTATGGCAATAAAAACATGAATTTGCATGCAGGTGTAATGATTCTCAGTGATGCAGCCAGACCAAATGAATACATGAGACTGCATTTCCATCATTTTGAGCTTTATTGTCTCAGCATGTGGAGCTAAAATCAAGAAACCAGCTCAGGCATGCATCAAAGTAACAATGATAATAATAATAATAATAATAATAATAATAATAATAATAATACACACTGCAAGTTATCATCTGCAGATTAGAATGTGAACCAGGCGTCTCCTGTAGCATTGTGTGTCAAACAGAAATCCACACCCTTTGCATGAATTTATCTGACATAATGTGATGTTCATATTCCTTCCAGTCTCTTATGTAAGCAGGCTTAAGAGTTTATTAAAGACATGAAACCTAGCATTTCATGTTAATCATGGGGGGAATGTAAGAATGTGAAGGACATGCAAGCTCTACAACAAGTCAGTGGATTTAAGCCCAAGACCCGGTTGCTATGTGGTAACAGTGCTGACCAATGCACCGATTCTAATAATGTGATGTGTTAAACCAACACTTTTGTGTAAGAGTTTATTCATTTGCTGTTCCTCAGAGTCTTTATAAATACTATATATTGTATAGTGTATATTCATGGTGGTCAAGGTAAAAAGTAAACCACTAGAAACACAATAAGAGCTTTTAATATGATTGTTGCTTCATGATCCCAATGGTATTTAATAATGTACTCTTTTGTTTGAGTCTTAGGACAAGCACTGCACTCAAAACAGTGTCTGAAAACACTTCTTATGTTCCATCCACTTGCAAGTCATGTGCACCAAAGGCCACAACTGATATTTTTCATTCTTCAAAACAAAGGATAATCCAAGGTCACTTGCAGGTCACTGAAGCGGGTGGGCTCAACCTTCAGGTACCTAACTTAAGAGACTGCAGATTTTGTCTGTCAAAAAACAAAACGGAAGCCAGGTGGATGAATCCGAATAAATACAACTTTTATTTAACTGATTGACAGATCTGATTATACAAACGTCAACACAGAGATCTGAAATAACGGGACCGATCAGCGAGACAATGACTGTACATTCTTGTTGTGACCCCCCCCCAAAGCCATTCCCCTTGCCAGCAGTAACTATGGAACTTAATTGCTAGTGTTTCTGAACAACTAAAGCTCAGCTACACACCTACCCTCTGAAACCTTCCCTTTTTTCAGTGCACAGTCTGGTCTGTACCTCGAGGGGCAGTTTGGCCAATCGTAGGGTACCATGACTGAAGAGCTTGAGTGTCAGGTCTGTTGTTTGGTTTGTGTAGTAATGCAGACTCTGTTGCTGCAATTAGAGTTTGCACTGTTTTAAGAGTTTCTAGTGTAAGAGCATAGTAATGTTTTTGTTTTGTCTTGTCATTTGGTTGAAATGCAAACAGCCAAAAAAATCTCTCGACTAAACATTTCTATTTGCCTCACTCTCATTCTCTCTCTCTCTCTCTCTCACACACACACACACACACTGTTTTTCCCCTTCATCATAAAAAACTTCTTGCAGTTTTTATGTCAGGCATTTTTCTTTTTCCTTCTTCTACACGTCTTCCTCTGGCCAAGTGTGACTTACCAGACATACATTAAACCCATGAACACACACACACACACATTCATCCCTATGTTATTACCTAAGTGCAGTTTCATCATCATGCGCCCTCAGCGTTTCCTACAGTAAAAACACCACCTGTACCATCACAATCAGTGGATGGATAAAACACCATTGTTGTCGTTCTTGCAATCCAACCAACTCTCATCCCAGCCTTTACACCCCCATTGCCCCCCTCCCACTAACCATATACTTCTCATGTAACAGACCCTCTTGTATTTAAAAGAGACAAATACTTGTCCTTGGTGTAACAGCTGGGAAGAAAACAGGGAGTGAGCGGGAACAAAGTGTGGGTAAAGGGCGAGTTCGTCTCCTTTAGGAGAAAGTGAAGGAGAATGGGGAAGGGGGAGGGGGGGGAGAAACTGGTATGTCCACCCGTTCCCTTTTCCCTGCATCTTTATGACGAGGTGGAGAGTGAGAGTGGAGGGAAGAAGGGAGGCGGGCGGTGAGTGAGGTGCAGGGGATGGAGGGAAGGAGAGCAGGGTGCTGGTCTTCATGTGTCCTGCCCATCGGTGGCAGGGGTGTCGTTGGCATTGGACAAGTCAGAGTCAGTCTCTCGGCTGGCTATGCGGTCCAGCTCTGCCTGGACGTCGCTGAGGCCCAGCTTTGAACCTACAAATGTTAGCAGGGACGTACAAATCGGTGCTATGTCACAGAGTACACAATCAAATAAACAAGCCGCTTAGCCAATGCAGCAAATAGCAGTGCGTTTTCACAGCACTGAGTGGTTAACAATGCACAATGCAATAGAGAGAGAAAGAGGGAGAGAGAGAGAGAGAGTAAAAAAAAAAAAAAGCTAAGTGCACATGGTTAAAATAAGAGCTGGGTAAGAAGCTGATCATTCATCATGGACAGTTATGAAAAGTAACATGATTTTAGTACTGTTAATGGATACTTTTCATCTTTAATACAAGCAGACGACTGCACTGGTTTCAGTGGTCTCATTCTGTCTTAACTCATTTGCATGAGGAACCGCAGCGCTTCTGCTGCTCCTCAGGATAATGACAATAGGCTTATAAATTCAACAGAGGGAGCCAAGCCAACGATGCAAAGTGGTAAAATATGTTTTTCAAAGTCTTTATTAGTGCCATTCCTATCTACATATAGAAAGAGATCATTTACTTCTGTCCAGGTTTACACATTTGTGCAATAACTGTGTGATCACATCAATCCTATTTTAAAAGGCATCAAAGTACTGTATTCAACTGCCGTTGGCTCTTCTTGCACTTGTTATCTAAATTACACAGCAAAAGGCAATATATTAGAATATAAAGATTTTTATATAAATATACAATTTTTATATTAATATAAAGCTTTCATTTGAATATGAAAGTTTCCACCGTGTGTGCATGACGGCTGAAAACACCTGCATGTATGCTGGCTATACAAAGTAAGCTGTTTACAGCTATCGTGTTTTTAAGCGTATTTCCTTCATATAACCCAGCCTTACTCAGAATCATGTGCACTGACTTTGGCAGATGTTAGTGAAATGCAATGCAACATGCAAACAAATCATTCAAATTATTTAAAGTGAGAGAGTAACAAGAAGACAGGGGTATTAGGGAAAAGGGAAAATAAATGGGATGCGACTGTCATTAAAATCCATTCATCCTTGTCTTCCTGGTTTACTGCTAGTAATCTTCACATTTTGTAGATGTGCTCCTAGCCACAAAAATAAGCACATTTATTCTATTACATATTCGATCATTGAGACTAATCTCTGAAGGCAAAATTTAGGCATATGGCGGAGAAGTAATTAAATAGCCATGGGATCATCTCCTGGACCCCTACTTTAGTTCTCAGCTTGGGCAAACTTATATATAGACATAGCCTCCATTTTGAAAGGATAGATCATGAGTAAATAAATTAACATAAACAGAAAGCCTGCAGCCCAGTCTCTGTCTTTATACGAGAAGTAAATAGTGATACAGGAGGACTGATCCCAGCAATACTCCTGCTTTGGATGCTGGAGAAGGCGTGTCAAAAGAATAAATGGGTGCTCTCGGTGTCATACACAAGCAATAATGATGAGAAATATCTTGCTCACACACACCTTAACGTGGCCAGCATCCTCTGACTAGTGCATACACACACAAACACACACACACATTATGAATGCCGTTAACAGTGAGACTGCACACAAGATGGTGAGGGTTAGTTAAGAAGGACAAGACGTTCACACGGAGCTACAAACAGACATAGAGACGACGGTGATGGGTGTAGGTTTGTGCAACTTGTAGATGCACACAGGCCCTTTAATGACTGTCTTTATTAAGGGTTGTGTTTACGTCTGGAGTGTGAGGATGAGAGTCAAGAGGAAGGATGGCAAACAGGTGACAAAAACAAACAGAAGCTCAGGTGATGAGTACTGAATAAATATGCGATGTCTTCAAAGACAGCTGAATAACAGGTCACTTCTATTCAGGGGTACAAAAGCAGAGCGCTTCCAACGCCTCAGCGCGTTCTCACCTGACTTCCGTACAGTTCCCGGTGTATTGTTGCCACCACCTGGTGTGCCGGGCCCTGCCGTCCCCGCTTTCTTTGTCAGTAGACTGTTGAAGAAATTGGCTAGCACACCCTCACTAGTCTGACCTGCAGCATAATGAGACTCGAGTTAAAAAAACATGCGCACAGACGTACAAACAGAAGCGCACTTAGAGAGAAACCGACACGCGCGTCTGTGCGCAAGGACGAAATGCCTGACATACCGGACTGTGGCATAGCATTTGCTACGTTGGCCGCTGCAGAGCGATTACTCGTCCTCGGAGAGCCCGTGGGTGCCCTGCTTGTGGTGTCCTATATTAGGGAGAAAAAAAACAACCCAAGTTTCATACATAAGGACACTGGAGGGAGCTTTCTGTTATCATGTGAGCCAAAACTTGGGAGGAAAAAATAAATAAATAAAATGGACCGCTCACCACTGGTCGTCCTGCTGTCACAGCAGGCTGTTTGGCGAGCAGCGACTGTAAATTAGAGCACAACATGCACACGCACTCGAATTAGCCCTTCATTAACATATTAAAACCCTCAAGTGGGAGTTAATTTGAGCACCTGCAAGCAGCAAACCCAAATAGCATCGACACCGGTGAAATGTTTTCTGACCTGCAGCTTTACCAGAAACACTTGGTCGTCTTCTGCCTGAATCTCCTTTTCGTGCACAATCTAATGAAAGTAAAGAGAAAAAAAACAAAACACAACATATAAATGTATCAATGTTTTTTTGCTTCTTTGTAGCTCAAAAGCAACTGGATTTGACCAAAAATGATTGTGACCCTCTGCAGGGACATTAAAGGTTAGTGCAACCGCTATGAACTGTAAAAATGATGGCTTGTGGTAGCATATGATATTATAATAGTAATCTAAGTGTGACTTGGTGGGATTAACTGGCATAAGAGGATGTTTCAGCATGTACCTTTCTGACTGGTGGCTTAACTATTACATCCTCGAAGCTGTCCTCTGCTTTTATTGTCTGGAAGTTCTCATGAAGTATGGCGATCTTTTTCTCGTTGTCCCAACCTGATGGACTGGTGGAGGGGGGAGACTTGGTTACAAACCAGATACAGGTGGTGCCCACAGCACTTTAAATATGCACATGTGCGCAAAACCCTGCTTACATAAAGACTGCATCTCTTTCCACCACTTGCGCAGGGCAGTGGAATGGAAAGCCATAGAGTCTGTGGACCAGGTATTTATACAGGATGTCCAGGTTCTTCATTTCCTTCACTGATGTGTAAAGCAGAGAGGCGCCGTCTGACACAGCTGTCAAGGATGTTTTCAACACTCCAATATCTAGAGCCAGAAACAATGATAAACACTAACAAAAACAAAATTCTTTTAATAACAGTGACACAACTGAAAAACCCAATTCTGGCTTATAATTGCTACAGGGGCACAAAAGAACTGAGGCAGCGTGCAATTATTTTAGTCTTTGTGCTCATTTTTAAACACAATAAACATGAAAAATGAAATCCTGCTTTCACTCACTATTGACTGAGTGAAATTATGCAGAGAAACAAACAACTTGAAGCAATACTGGGTGAACTCTGACAATGACTGAACTCAGTTTGCAAAAATAAATGAAAACACCGTCAACAGTTCAACTTTTAACAGCTTACAGTGCCAGGGAAATCCTATGGACAAAACACCTCATAGAAGGGAACAGACAAAATGTAAAGCTCCACAGCCATGTAAAGACACTGCATATGCACCACATTTTTATTATGTTCTCTACAACAGTACGACTTTTGCGTTACAGGTTGCGCTAGCCATCAGTTTGACAAGGAAGGATACACTGCAGACAGAAACGTCTGATGTGGAACTGGATGAAATCCAGGTGTTCGTCTCTGTAGTCGTGCTCTTTTTCCAGTGTGCTGATAGCATCGCACTGAGGAACGGATAAACAGACGCCAGAGTTGAATGCTTGTACAGAGATGCAAAAAATAAGCACTGTGTTGCTATGACATGAAACCTTTCCTGCTAAAAAAACCCAAAACAAACAATAGACCCAAAACTCCATCTTAAAATTACACATGCTACAACTTTTGCAGCGTGTGGAGAAAAAACAGTGTTATGTGTACCTTTGTGCAGACCACCACTACTGGTATTCCCAGGTTGTGTGTAAGTGTGTTGTCTCCTAAGGGCAGCAGCACGCTCTCTTCTTCTTCACTCCTCCTCTGCGGTGCTCCATCCTCCCCGGTACCCGGCTCTGTGTACTCCTGGAACTGCTTTACCACTGCGTGCAAATGCAAGCAAACACCGTTATGGTGCACAGACAGATAAGCAATTATTGGGACCTTGAAGAGGTCAGTTTTTAAAAACCTCCTGTTAGAATTCTTCTAATGAACCTCTTTAGACAAACCCATTTAAGTCTTTTACAAAGATGCCATTTCTTAATATTTCTAAGATCAATTTTTGTGAAGAAATTATGATTTATCTACTTCTAAGTCTGACTGCTGTCAGTATGACTCACGTCTGTGCTCCAGCTCCCGCAGCTTTTCTGGGGGGACTCGGAGTTTGTCAATGTGTTCCCTAGCAACGGCGGCCCACTTCTGGAGAGAGTCCAGGGCGTTCCAAGGCCGCGACATGTCAACCGTTATCAGGAGCAACGTGTTGTCGATAGAGTCCACCGGTACAGCTACTCCCTGTAGACCCTTATGGTAAAGGTCTCCGTCTAACACCCAAGCATTACATCTAGTGTGGTCTAAATACACAAACACACACAAAGCAGGTTCAAGTAAACATTCCGATACAGCCTCCTGATATATTCAGCGCTCGAGTTTACTCTGCAGTCACAAAAACAGAAGCACAGTAAGACTCTGTAATTTGTTTTGTGAACAGCAGGCGTTTGCAGGTTACCATCAATGTCATCGTCGTGAACACTGAAGTAGAGATATTCCAGGCCACGGCCTTTCATGTACTCTTCAACCCCTTGTAGCTTTGCAACCAAAGTGGTCTTTCCCGAGCCCACCTCACCTAAACACACATAAAGTCAGTACATAACATACAGTAAATATAACCAGTCAAACACAATATGCACCCCCCCCCAATCAGATACAACAACACAAGAACAGAAAATAAATAAATAAATTTGGAAAAAGCATTTTAAGTGGCATGAAAACTGAGGTCTACCAATACACTACAGGCCTGTTTCAGGTATACAATTTGATAATTAACCTCCATCTGGTGTTATGAGCTGCACATAAGGTAATACCTATAATATTAATATATAGGAAGCATTTTCCTATAGGGAAGGTGTGCCACAAAAATTGCTTTCTTTGCCTAACCAGCAAACTTCAAATGTATTATTAATAAGACAGGCGACAGGGTGGTTAGCACAGTCTCCTCACAGCAAGAAGCTCCTGGATTCTAGGGCCTTTCTGTGTGGAGTTTAGACTCACCGGTGTGTCTGTGTCTATGTTAGCCCTGTGACAGACTGGCAGGCTGCCCAGGGCATACCTTGCCTCTCGCCCTATGACAGCTGGGATAGGCTCCAGCCCCCCTGCAACCCTGACTCTAATAGGTGGAAGAAAATGAATGGATAGATGTTACAGAAAAGACAAAATGCATCAGCCTGATTAGAACACATTATATAGATTATGTGTTTTATGGTTCTTTTCTGCATGTTTACTACTAGTTTTAGTTTATTCCTCGAATGTGCCCCTCACTTTTGACTATAATCCCAACAACGTCTTATTGAAAGGATCACTGCATATAAACAGGTATGAATGATATATGATTAAATTTGTGTCCTTTATATCACGATATATACACTTATATTTAATGTGTGTTTTATGCAAATTGTGAAGAACTATGAAACTGTGTTTTTTAAAAAAAAATACTGTAAAAAATTAAATCCTTTTTTTAGCGTTTAAAATGTAATTTAACAATAACAGACATGAAATGGCATTAACTATTACCTTCATCAAATTAGTCTTTTTTTGTCATACATTTTCACTACGTTTTGTCTGGTAAATAAATAAATGCATAAAAACTCAATGGCACAAATAAGATTCCATTGAAACTACATTTAGAAAACTCTGAACTGAAACAAAAAAAAACTGTCTATGGTTAATATATATGTATTTTTTGCTTATGTCACAGAGGTTATTGTTTTAAAGAGCGATCTAAGGACGATACAATATGCTGTGCATATGTGGAGACATTTAAGCAGTTCCTGCTATCCTCTTAGCTGACACAAAAGCATTGTTATTGTATGTGATTAGGTCAGAGCTGCATCCATTCCTGCTCGCTGCCATATTAACTTACACCGACAGGGGGACTCAACGCATCATAAAGCAGTGCTGATGATGTTGTCACAGGTAGCATTATAGTCAAATGGCCTCTCGCCGTCATTGTACACGGGTATAGCTGTCTGATTAGCTGGAATGGGTGTGCGGGCTGCGGTTTATCCCGGACGGATGTGCCGACAGTGTGTTTTGTGTCGTGGCACGAGAACGGAGCGAGACAGGGAGGCACCCTGTCCGCTTCACCCACGCGGAGCTCTGTGGTCCTGCACAATAAAACAACAACACAGTCCGCTGGTCTGTCCCGTCCACTCACAATCATCTCTGCCCAGCTGCTGCTAGCATCGCTGACTGCTAGAATGACTTGCAGGCTTTCAAAGCGGCTGTATTAGCTTACATATCATCGTGTGTGTGTGTGTGTGTGTGTGTGTGTGTGTGTGTGTGCGCGCGCGCGCCAGTGCAGGCGCTCACAAAATACACCTGTCTCCACCTCTCCTCAGCTAGCCCACGCATCAACAACAAAGCCTCATCAGTCCAAAGAGATGCTAGCTTAGCAGGAAAATTAAGTCTAACTGCTCGGATGAGGTGATCACCAATTCCTTGGCTGTTGGAGCTAACGGTGCCTACTGGTTAGCCAGGAGAGTGCAGACAAACACAAATACCCACCCATGACCAGGACATTTTTCCCAGACGGTAGCTTTGATCTTGAATGGGTTGACACTTCGCTCAGGATTGTGGACCTGCACACAGAGCATCCCCGTTACAACACGCCCAAACATGCTTGTTCATTCATTCACAAACAAACGACTGACTGCGAGAAGCTAAAACAAGCTAGTAGTAATGCTGCTGCTGCTGTGTCACCAGTGCCCAGTCTGGTGCTGATGCTAGCTAGCCTCGTTAGCAGGCTAGCTGTCAAACCATCCTTATCCCAGCACAGTGGACTCTCCGCGCCCCCAAATTCTGCTCCCAATAAACCAGCTCTAATCAGCCATCGCCCACCATAAGTTCTGCCCATCATCCTCTTCTGGATTGGAGTTCTCCAGTGTGCTCCTAGGTCCAGTTGAATTGGAGGATAATAGTGCACTCCTCCCTGAAGTCGCCATCTTCGCAGGGCTTGGAAACCGAACGGAGCGCCCGGATGTAGCAGCAGAGCGCTAACCTAGCCCGGCCCGGGGCGTGGTCCGCCCGCACAAAGCTGCTGTCCCTGCTCCAGACATGAAATGATCTCAGCCACAGGGCAGTGTGACACAACCCCAGGCAAAGTCCACATGCAGTGTTTCTGCATTATTCAAAATAAATCTGTGTAAAACCAACAACACACATCATCATCAT
>NW_024582524.1:267971-272664 GCF_018398535.1 Haplochromis burtoni | reverse complement strand
TAATAATAATAATAATAATAATGATACAACAAGTATGGGCTGTACGGAAATAACTGGGTTTCTTTTTCTTGTCATTTTGTTCCAAATAAATAATCGTGTTTCCAAAAGAAGCTAAAAAAAAAACCCGTCTTTTAGACAAAATATCCTCTTAAATGTGCTGCATCCAGAATCAGTGCCTTGATTTGTGAATATTGGGGCATCAGGCCTAAGTCTATAAGGAGATAAAGCGATAATTCCGTGTAGGAATTGGATGGACTTCAAATCGACAGTTCAGGCCTTTAAAAGCTGTACAGCACAAAAATGAGCTAAACTAAACTAAACTAAGTTAAAACGACTTAGAGCTTATTATTTAAAAATTTCTTTTTAAATTAAATTTCACACGTTTATTAAGGCATTTAATTTACATATAACAAACGAATCGGCTCGAAGAAAAGGTGTGTTATACCACATTATATAAGTGAACTTCCACCTGAAAACGCTGCAAGGAGTTAAATCTTTATGCATTTGTAATTTCGTAAATAAAATAACATTTAAAAGCTAAAGTAATCGTGAGGATTTCTGCGTGCAATTCCCAGCAGGGAGAAGCAATAGTGGCCTGAATATAAAATGTGATTATTAGCAGCCAAACAGGGCTCACGCAGATTGAACGTCTCTCTGCTGGGCTCAGAGTGAACCTTCGACTGCCAAGCTGTCTCAGGTGTGTGGTCACCGCCACAACAAAACCAGCGAGGCGCATCAGAGCTGAGAACCGCGCATGCAGTTCACGAGTGCTGCAGTTCATCACAGCCACCGCAAGATGGCGCTGACACACTGCGGTGGAAAGCCGCAGATCCCCGGGCACGGCGCTCTCTCAGTGGCCCCCGATGGAGCCAACGGATTACAAACTCCTGTTAAGTGGCGCACCGTCCTCCTCCTCCCCATCTTTCACCTAGAGTAAAGCCAGGCGGACGGAGCGCCTCCTTACCGAGCTCGAACTGTGGGAACTGGGAATCAGCGTTGACTGTCAGCGACCAGCCGGTCGAGCTCTGCAGTGTAGGGGGATAGAGAAGGAGGTGGTGTGAGGAGGAGAACATTATAGACAAAGACAGTGAGATGGGTCCGGAGGCTGTGAGGTATTCGTGATTGTCAAGTAAACGGCGGTGAAGTTGTCCTGCTCCGCACGGATCTTTCCTTCAGGTGAGGTGAGTTTTCTCTCTCTGCCGGAGCACCCGGGTGGTTAATGTCTCACTCACGGGTGGTGTGTGTTACAAATATCCGCCCCCGAATAATTTTCTGTATTGTCCTGCAAGTGACATATACGATGCATGTGTTGGTGTTATAGAAAGAGGAGAAAATGAACAGCTTGCGGGACTCTGTGGGTGCATGAATTTGTTCTGAAGAATGAAACAACCAGGAAGAAACTAATAAACCTACAAATCCTATTAATTTTTTAACAAAATTGTTATTCTGAAAAAGGGAGTTGGGGTATTCTCTCTTTGAAATAGTGGAAACCACGGTGCAGGCTTCACTTATAAGCCTCTGCTTTAATTGTATTCTCCTGGTGTGCTATATGAGAAGATAACCTCTGTGAGAGGAAAAGATCCATCTCATTCCCCGGTCCCTCTCAATTTTCCTCTCTCCCCTCTGCTTCATTCTTCCTCACTTGCCTGCCTCACCATAGTTATTTCCCTCTAATCCTCCCCCCTTCTCACAACCTCTGTCTCCCTCACTCTCCCTAGTCCTCCTTCTCTGCCGGCTCTAATAACACTGCAAGTTTGCAGCACCAGAAATCTTCACTAGACTATAGCTTTTCCCAGTCCCAGCGAGCTTTTAGTTGAAAATGTCCCCTTCACCTCCAATGGTCGATGGTCTTTAATTGGTTGCATAACATGCCACATGCCTCTTTAGGTTGTGTTGCTTGTGCAGTGGCTGTTACTCCCTTTGCTTGATAATCGATACGTAACGGAGCAATTACAGCACTTGAGTGTCAGGGACCTTTATGTGACTGAATCATTGATGCCACATCAGTCACAGTCACTGTACACATGTGCATTTGTGGTGAGCAGCTACATGCACAGAGTCAAGAGTCATCAAGGCGCAAGCTCTAACGATGTTACTGTACATGCAGAAAAAGAGCTCGGAGTTCAAGGCTGCTATAAGTTAGGTGATTTTTGCTCATGTGCTTTCTGTTAAATATTTGAAACAAGTTTCAAATTCTTTATTTGAACAAACATGAAAAAATATTACTGTATTCAAAGTGGGCTCCGTAACACATAAACCTTGACAAAAACATTTGTATCACTCTGTGTTACCTTAATATCGCTGTAAAAAAAAAAGATGGCAAATCATCCAAGCCATACTGAAAAATCTTGAGGTGTGATATGAAAATTTGCTGTCACCTCTGGATATGTGCAACGCATGTGACAAGTGAGGCAGATTCTGCACGCCGCCCTCATACAGTGGATCTTGCTGAAGAAGTCTTCCACATCCACACTTCACTATCAGTGTCATCTGCTGTCAACCGGAACAGAGAGACATCTGCTCTTTCCCCCTCCCACACACACACACACACACACACACACACACACACACACACATTATCAGCCGGTTATACATACACAAATGCATGCCAGTGCACGCTGGCACGTACAGCTGACTACATGCCACTCACTCACGGGTCTGTTGTAAGTCACACACCTGCCCTTTGGCTCCCTCCTCCGTCCATTTGTCTGTGTACAGCCCATTCGCTGCACTCAGCTAAAAATAATCAGCACCACACACATGGAACATGAATTATGGAAGAAACGAAGGAAAGAGAGAGAGACATTCAGGTCAGAGTCAGACCCAATTCCAACAGCTTCACTCCCCAAGGACGACACTAGACCACTCCATTAATATGCCGTTTGTATCATCTACCGTATCAGACCTGTGGTTATCCAGTTTGGACTAAGTGGACCGAGGCTGCCCAACGGTTCGCCCTAAAGCTTTATGCACATTACAGGCTGCGAAGCTGGATCCATACAGTTTCATGAGATTAATTATGCATGTGATGCAGTGTTTCCAATATAGCAGTCATAAATCTAAAGCTTATTATAAATAAGTGTTAGCTTTACAACCAACATCAGCTGCTGTAACCTTTGAATAAAGAGCTTATATTGCTGCTTTGCATTTTCAATATGCTTGCTATTCTGTATATATATGTATATATGTATATCAAGAATGATTGAAGATTTTCAGAAACACTTTTCTTAAAAAAGTTGCCCTCCTACTGTATATCCCTATATAATGCGTGGGCTTAATAAAGATGATATAATGGGAGCTTCATTGCTTCATTGCTAAGCTAAGGTTGACCTGCCCTGGTTGTAGCTTAAAAGAGTGATATTGATCCTCTCATCAGACTATTGACAGGAAGGCAATTAGTTCCCAATATGTTGAAGTACTCCTTTAAAGACTCGGAAATGGTGAAAATGGGTGAAGAAATGCAGGGGAGTAAAGCCCACCATATCCCAGTATGCATACAGTACTGCAGGTTAGGTGTATTTGAAAGATGAGAGGGTTGTCATTTATTTAGTTATTTATTTACTAAACTACTGAGTACAGCTGTTTATTCTGCTTTTTGTGCCAGAGACAGTGTTGGCATTTCAACCAGTATAGTCAAAGCACTTATCCCGATCATCTTTTTCCACATTATCTTATGTAGAAAGTAAGAAAGTGCATATCAAACAGCACACATAAATGCTATTGTGGATATATGTGACATGCCAAATCAAGCCTCACTGATTTTGACTTTACAAGCTTTTACTTTAAGAACTTTAAAGGTGTAATTCCTCAAACAGGTTCAACACACTAATAACGAGTGGCAAATTGAGTCTGCAGAACCCACACAGTCCTGAGAGTAACTTTAAACAAAACACTTATGTGGGTGGTTGATTGATGCGTAGAGTTATCCCTTTGAACATGTTAAATATTATTCAGATCATTGCTGGTGTTGGAATAGAATAACTCACCTTGACTAAATGGAAGGTGGCAGATATATTTGGGCATTTTTTATTTATTTCTTTTTTTGGTGTAATGATGTGTCACATTCTTGCAGAGTGTAACTATAAGACGTGATTCATTATGAATGGTTCGTTTCACATGACTATGGCAAAAAAAGTTTTAAAAAATCTCTGTGTCACAGTAATTAGATACTTGACAATATTCTATTTAGGGATGTGAACATTATACACGTGGCGGAAACCTGAGGAGAAACCCGGCAATATATTCTGGTTACTCAGCATAGCTCACTGTATTCCTGTGAGCGTGCACACCGGTTTGTTTGCATGCATGTGCTTCCTTGTGTTCCTCAACATTATGCATACATACATACATACATAACGTTTGCATTAACATTTGTAAATGGACTTCCGTGCAAATGTGTGTTAATGCTACACAATATATGTGCATTTGTGTACATTTGTGGACCTTGCCTGTAATTCAGAGGTTTAGAGTCCCTGACCTTGAACGGTTTGAGAGCTGTTTGCTTAGTCAGGGCCATTGCATCTGCTCATGTCAAGGCAAAACAACAAGGATAATGCTCTGCAGTGCACGTGATTTTTTCCCCATCCATCCATCCATCCATCTATCTATCTATCTATCTATCTATCTATCTATCTATCTATCTATCTATCTATCTATCTATCTATCTATCTATCTATCTATCTATCTATCTATC
>NW_024582524.1:250051-267886 GCF_018398535.1 Haplochromis burtoni | reverse complement strand
ATCTTGTTACAAAGTACAAATCAACCCCATCTTTTCTTCTCTTTCTCTTTCATTTCAGTGTGTGATTGCGCGTTCAGCATGAGTAACATCTATGAGTCTGCAGAGGCCACGCTGGGCTTCATCAGCTCTCCGTGCCTGACCAAAGTGGAGCTGAGAGTGGCCTGCCGGGGCATCTCGGATCGTGACGCCCTTTCCAAACCCGACCCGTGTGTGGTGTTGAAGATGCAGTCACACGGCCAGTGGTTTGAGGTACAGTAATTGGATGGGAGGAGGGGTGAGAGGTACGGCGTGTAAATGTTTGATAGCCAGAAAATAGAGGTTTAATGGTCGGGCGGAGCCATCTGTGGAGTGTTTATTATTCTGAAGTGTCCTCTCTCGTGATGCTGATTCTACCCAGGGTAAGACACTCTGGTAAGAGCTGCAGGTGTCTGAGAGTCTGTACGAGTCTGTACGTGGGCGCAGTTTCATATCTCATTGTTGTTCTGTTATAAATTAGATCGCTATTTCAACTATTGCTTTGGTGGATTATTTTCCTTTTACTCTTGTTGTGGGGGTCCACAGAGATGATTGAACAGCCCAATGTTATTCACCTAGTAATATAACATTGTGACCTCTATATTTGGGCTTTGAACACTTTCACAAATACTTTAACTTTGGTCTCTGTATAATTTTCTTTTGCTTCTAATATACACTTGACACATTTTTCATTTTCAGTAAAAGCCATGGCACACTCTACGCAATTTGCCCATGACCTGATGTGTGTGACTGTGGGGCTCAAGTGCATTCATCATCTCTTCAGGTTCTGTGGCAAACAATTCCTTGTGAATTTCTCCGCAGACAGCACTTGAAATTACTCAAGCACGTAATTGAATTCATGTTTGACTAAATGATTGCGTGTAATCAAGAACCCGAGCTATCGTGCAGAGCTGTGATTGTGTCGCTAACCTTCCTCCTACTAAACTGAGAGTTATGTTTGGTTCTTATAAATTATGGATGTTAATCGTCAAAGAGGTCACCAGAAAGCATGACTATTGTCGGCTGGGCTAAAGAATTTATTTATCTATCCAAATATTTCTGTCATCTAGGAATTGAAAGCATGATCTTAAAGCATACTTTTTGCAGCATTTCCCAAAACAGCTCATACATGGAGCAACGTAATTAACCTTTAAAAGGCCGTATGTCATGGTTTGTCTGGCCGGCCTCAAACGTAGGACTCAGGAATGAAAGTTCATTGAGTTTATTTCCAGTTTTGGTGCAGCTAATGTTACATACAAAGTCTGTTTGAAGTGCTCAGTTCAAAAGTCCAATACGTAAAAAATCAAATGGAAGAAGGTTTCCCTGACTCCAAGGCCATCCTAAGAAGAGACACATTAGAAAGCTTTGGCAAGTAAAGTGAAACAGAGACTTACAGCAAGGCCACATGGAAGCTACTGCCTTTATAACGCTCAGGCGAAGACTGATTGTCAGGTCACAGCTTAAATAGCAAACAGCTGATTGCTAGATGATCCAGGAGGATCCTGTAAGGCAGGTAAACACACTCACACACAGAGGAGCAAGCACGCAGACAGAGAGAGAGAACAAAGGGGAGAAACAGTGGAGACGCAGAGGAGGACTGGAGGACCATGACACCGTAACTCACCCACAGCCTTTAATACATGTGTCAAAATGAGGCTTTTGTGTCAGTGAATGAGTCATCGCTACCAAAATAAAAAAAGTTCTTTTGATAATGTGAACAGCAAGGTGGTGAGAAGTTTAGATATTTTGTCAGGATGACGGTGGCCTTAAGAGGTGTCTTTTTCTCACCTTCACATTTCCTAACTGCCTGATTTTTTAAAAATATTTTCACATATCTTGACGTTGAAGGGCCACTGATAGAAACTTTTATTTTTCTGAGAATAACTGATTTCTTGTTGACAAAATGAATGCAGATGACAAGAGCACAGGTTTTACGTTCATTGTAAAATACATGTAATGTGAGAGGAAACATATGTTGTATTAATGTAGGGTCTTTATCTTACAATATAAAAGCACCTTGAGGCAACTGCTGTTGTGATTTGGCCCTATACACATAGGATTGGAGTGAAGTGTACAAAAATGAGACAAACTACGATGACAGTAACGGAACAAATGAACATTTACACAAAGCTGCGCAGATTAAAACATGTAAACTGTCTTTAAGTCTCAGCAAGTCTTGCCAATTAAATAAACAATTCTGCATGTAATGACTTTTACAATCATACAATTTGATCAAACTGTAGAACAAATAGTGTACTATTTGTGTACTGCTAAAAAAAATTAATGCAACTCTCTTTTATTGAAGTACAAGACAATTCTGGGAAGCATAAACCATTAAACCATTAAAACCATTTTACATGCTTCAGTGCAAATGAAAGCGACAACAGGTTTGCACCTGTTGGAGACACAACAAGAAGACCATTAAATGTAGCAGGAGGTAGCCACAGACTATTGCTCCCTTGTTATTCTTCCTGACTGATTTTTAGCTAGTTTTAAGTCCATCTCCTCTAGGATGGCACATTTAAGTTCATCCCTCAGCACAGTCTCAAGAGTGAGGAGGCGATAGCGGGAGACAGGCTGTTACATGTGGAGAGCTGGCCAGGGCTGTACAAGGGCATAAATCTAACCTTTGTGCACGGAGGACCATGAGGAGCACTGCCAGAGCCCTACAAAATGACCTCCAGTCAGGTACTCATGGATGTTTCTGACCAAACTGTCAGAAACAGACTACTTTTTTGTGGGAACTGTGCTCTCAGCCCAGCACTGTGCTGCTGGACAGCCCTTTTCAGCACTCCTCTTGCAATGGTCTGTCTCCTGTTATCGCTTCCACTCTCTTGAGATTGTGCCGGGAAATGCAGGAAACCTGGCATACATGTATGTGCCATCCCGAAGGACTACCCGTTCCTGAAGTTAAGGGCAGTTTTGCTTGTCTCTTTTACAATAAGAAAAAAAAAAGGATTGTTTAACTTTATGCTTTAAAGTGTTTTTTCTTTTCCCCCTCACGACTCAGATGCTTTTCAAGCCTTTCAAATGCCATCTCATACTCACACACAAAGCACTTCTACTGAAGCCAAAGACATGCTGAAGACTCGCAAGCGGCGGCATCAGCGTTGAGAATGAGGAATCAGGGCGATGTTGCAAAAAAGAGGATCTTTGGTTATTTTTAGTTTTCTTTCCTCTGCCTTTGGGATGGACAGACATACAGTATATGGAGTGAACAGTGTTCCTTTTAAAAATGTAGCTACGCACACCCACACATCCGTGCAGATCCTTCCACATTTAGTGCTACACTGTCCCACTCAGCAGATGTACGTTTACGTATGTAAATCCACACGTGTAACTCGTTTGCACAAACTGTCAGCGACACGGAAGCTGCACTCCCACACACACACACACACACACACACACACACACACACACACACACACACACACACACACCACTTTCCATTTCCACAGGGGCTCAAGATCGAGCGCTCTGAAAGTAGTGCAGCATTATTCCTCCTTTGGAGACGCCACAAAAAGCTTTTGTACGACACAGTGCTGCGTTTTTTGTGTCACGTCTGCGTGTCTGTGTCTTCATGAGTGAGTGTATGCGTTACAGTAAGCCCCTTTTGCAGAAGTGTGGGAATGGGCCGGGGGTATCATTGCCCATCAGATCCAGAGTGTCTTAATTGGATAATTGTTGCGAGAGAGCGTGTTTAGGCCGCTTGGCTAGTGTGTGTTTATGTATTCATATCTCTCGATGCTTTAATGAGTTGCCAGCCTATTGAGAAAAGCATCAGGATAAGGCCAGCATTTGTGTGTCTGTCGAGCCTGCTGGTGCGCTCTTCACTTTTGTCTGTGTTTGCGTGCGTTCGTGTGCCAGAGGGTTATCATCCATAAAAGGGAGCCAGTCATTGCTGCTAGTGTTAGATAGGTTTTGTTGACAACGTCGCAACATACTTTTCTTTTTGCTTCCTAATCCTTTGAGCAGTCAGGGGGCTTAAAATGTGAGATCAATGTTACAGCTGCAGTCAAATCTCTGTGCAATCAAACAGCTCGGGTGATTTTTAGTCATCACGAAAAATCAATAGCCGCAGTTCTCAAGTTGATAAGTGTAAACAATGTGGTAATGGCTATTTGTGGTTATTGCCGCAATTCTGAAAAGTCTGTTGAGGTTCGCAATCAATGCTCAGCGGCAGTGTTTCTGATGTACAATTTTCATACTTTAGTTCACTTTGGAAAGAGCATAAAAAATCCATTTAAAGTCAGACTGCCTGTAGTAAAAAGCACAGTGTTATGAAACTGCTTTTTCAGAAGAACCATAAATGATGTTCTTTAATGAAATTTTGTGAAAACTTGAATCCAGTGTCCACGTGAAGAAGAATAATCAGGTTTTGCCGAACGTCTTGATATTGGATTTCTTTTTTCACCAACGCACATAAAAGATCTCAGTGATATTGCTAAAGGTTACGAAGAGTTCATCAATTCAGATTCTGCGGTTTGAATAAATAAGTACTTATATAACTGAATCTGTAAAAAGGGGTACAACAAATATAAAAATCTTTTTACAGGTGAAGTATTTTTCTATTTTGTCTTACCTTTTCTCTTTATCAGCTCTTTTTTAATTTATACAGCCCTCTGGGTTCTTGCTGTGGCAAACATTTGCCAAGCATCTGTGTGGTTTTACAATAATCACTCTGGTGGGCTGCAGTGATTTTTACAGGAATCATTGCAGTCCATGATGATGTTTCTGAAACCAACTGAATTACCAAGTTTTCTGTTTTAAAGAAATTTGGAACCACCAGAAGTAGAAGTCAGTGTTTCTTTCTCTACCTTAAGCTTTGTTCTTTTAGGTGCCACAGATACTTTAAACGTAGCGTTGTGAAGCTGTTTGTGTCTGTTTGCAGGTGGACCGCACAGAGGTCATCCGCAGCAGCAGCAGCCCGGTTTTCTCCAAGATTTTCTTGGTGGATTATTACTTTGAGGAGGTCCAGAGGCTCCGCTTTGAACTTCACGATATCAGCTCCGGCAACAATGGCCTCCGTGATGCTGACTTCTTGGGAGCCATGGAGTGTACCCTAGGACAGGTCAGTGAGTCTCTTGATTGGATTGTGCACTCTAAAGGAAGAGCATGCACGAAGCAAGCAGGTCGATTGGGAAATCGGTGTGACTGATGAGTGCAAACATAAGTGAAACAGTCACAATACTTTACAAACTGTTATTCCTTCTCTCACCCCCACGGAAGTTAAAAAAATAACACATAGCTCCTATAAGTCAAGCTTAAACTGAAAATTAAAGAGTGTGAGGTAGGTCAGTGAATGTGAGAGGAGTTCAGAAACAATCAGAAATGTGTGTGATGTGAGTGTTTCTGGAGGCGAAAGCATGACAGAAATGCGCTTGTAACCTCCGAACTGGATTCACCTTGTGCATTGCAAACAGTAGGTGCAGTAAAAAAGCATACAAATCTTCCTCAGAGCAGCATGCTGTTGGGATAAGAATCGTCTACTTCAGTATGCTCAGTCAGCTACTTCGTTAAAACCACGGCAGGTGAAGTAAATAATACTGATGATATCGTAATAAGGCTATTTTTTCTCAGGAAACATCAGGCCTTGGCATTTATGTGAGTGTAACTAAATAAGATTATTATTTTAGACCAAGGACGCCCACAGTGTCGGCAGCACTTCTTCCCCCCAGAGGATAATTGCCCCAAACGCACCACAAAACCTGCTTAGAAACGGTTAAAGGAACAAAACAAAGAGCCTTAGACATTGACCTGGCATCCAAAACTCCCCAGATCCCAATCCAATTGGGCAACCATGCCATACATATGGAGGTCAAACTCAGCACACAACCTGCATGACGCTAAAGATACGCTGCCTACACTTTGGCACCAGATGCCGCAGGCCATCCTTACAGGCCCTGTATGCATGCCACAAAGAGTGGCAGCTGTTTTGGAGGCATGAGGGAGACCTACACAGTATTAGGTTTCAATGACTAAAAAACAACTTCAGTTGTGGAAGGATGTCAGCTTTCAGCCTGAGTTCAGTTGATGCACTGTCTGCATTAACATGCTTTCTCCGTCCATGAGTGCTTCTGATAAAAAGCCCTGAGGGTGCCTGAACTGTTTTCAAAGCCTTTATATGTGCTTGTGCTAAACTGTATAGCCTTGTTATTCACTTAATGGATTTGTGCCTCTTTAATGAAGAAGTTTTAATCAATATTTAAAGATTTGGTTTATTTGCATTTTTCACTCAATATCCAAGAGCATTTAAAAGAAAATTGTTATTGCACTACTACTCATTAACAATTTGAATAAGTGCATTTGAGGGAATTGCTATCTAATGTAATATTGAATGAAAGGAAATAGGACGTGCAGCCCAGTGTTTCCCTTATCTTTAATGTCAGGTCTGCAGTTAAAGGAAGTGTTTACTTTTTACTACTCATCAGAGACAGCACAGAGCTGGTGGATGTATAACACTGACTTAAGGGTGTGAAAGCTTCTTGGAGAGGTTGTTTGGAAGCTATTGTTTATATAATCATATTATAACTCTGTTAATAACTGTATTTGAAAAAATAGAGGTTATGTTTATCTTCCATCATATCATTTGAAGCAATAGTGTGATCATTTTCCTTTTTCTGTGTACGATAGAAGCCCTGAATAGCTGCTAGAGGAAACGCTTGTTGCAGACGCATTGCATCAGTAATATTGTAACAGATATTGACATGTTGCATGTAAGCATTTATACCTGCTGTAAGACTTAATTCTGTTATAATCAATGTTGTTGTTTTTTTTTCTGCTTTATTGGCAGAACAAAAAACAAAACCCAAAAAAAGAAACCGTGACAGCACATTGTAGGGAAACGGAAACAATGAATAAATAAGGACAATGAATGAGATTCTAATTACTAAATGCCTCAGTAGTGCCAGTTAATGGTGTCTAAGGATCAGACCAAACGTCCGAGTGCATGCCAATAATTTTCAGTAGACTCACAATGGACACACCGGCATTGCACATAAATGCCGTGTAGGTGTCACACAGGCGTGGATGGTTTCTTTAGTTGTGGCATTAGCATGCAGTGACAGTGTGATTGCAGTAGGTTGTCCACCTGATTTAATGCATTATATTTCATACCAGTCTATATGTCTATACGTCTGTACACGCTGCACCTCCATTAATATCTACAACAGTGCCTGTGTGCATCCGTGCATCAGGGTATTTGATGTAAGTGCAGCGCCTAGTATATTAGGTGCAGTAATCACCTGCGTGCCTAAAATATAATTTACTTTTTATCAACAATTCAGAGGAAGTCTGGGGTTTGACAAAAACACGAGCTGAAGTTTTGTTTGTTGTTTCCAGCTGCGAAGCAGTCTTTCCTCTGAGTTTATTAACAGCTTCATCCCGGCACCAGATCGGTCACGTCAGTGATTACTTATAATCATCTGTTACCCCTGACATGGAGATAGGATCTGCCAGGATCTATGTGAACCTTCTTTGTCAGCAACACAGACAGACTACATGGTCTACTTGCATTGGGAACACACAATAAGCTTTCTTGATACAAAGGAAATTCTAAGTTGGGGATGTAGATGTTTTTAATGTGCTTGTATGTACGTGTACAAATGCCTTAGCTGTAGCAGGAAGAGGCTGTGTGTTAGTCGGTTGGTGTGTTTGACACATCATCGTGAGTGTGCATGCACTTGTCTGCCTGTGTAGCACGTTGTCAGGCTATGAAAGAGACTATGAAGTGCAGCTGAAGTAGAAAAAGGGAGAAATTGTGGTACCTTTGAAAGTCCTTGACAAAATAACACTACTATAAGATTTTCTGCTGGTATTACGACCACCATCATCGCCATCTTCACCACAGCAAATAACAATAAGGATAAATTGGTCTGGGAGAGTGCAAGCAGCAATCACTGCCACTTGCAGTGAAGCGGCGACAGAGCACCACCCAGGAGGCTCCAGAACTGGCTGGCAAAGTCAGTCACCCCAGGTCGACAGTATGTCTTTTGCCACCTTGTAATATTTTAATCATGAATACTATTCATATTACCATAGTTTAATCCTATCATCTTGTTACTTCGTTTAATTTTTTAAACATTTTAATTTATTGCACCAGATGTTGGTCCTGTTGTGAATCATCCCCACACCCTGGAGGTTTGCTCGATGTCACTTTGCTCCTGTTCTTAAATGCTCTGAGATCCTGAGCAGTGAAGTTATTTTTTAGGGCTAAATTTATACGAAATAGCCAGATTAAGTTGATAACTATGGTATAAGGGGAGCAACATGGTGGCACAACCTTGTAAAGTCTATGAACAAAAAAAAATAGTTAATGTACAATATATTGACAGTTTAATAATATTAGTGCCAAATGGGGCAGCTGTGGTTCAGGCGGCAGAGAAAGTCATCCAATAATCAGAAGCTTGCTGGCTTAATCCCCAGCTCCTCTAGTCTCCATGTGGATGCGTCCCAAATTGCCCCTGGTACATTCACTGGCGTCTGAGTGCGTATGTGTAATAAATCAAACTGTATGGGTGTGTGTGAAAATTGGAAAATGTGGGTTATAGTGTAAAGCGAGTGGAAAGGCAGAATATAAATGCCAGCCAGATAAAAAGTCAGATGTTTCAGTTTTTAGAGACTAAAGTCAGTGTAGAGTAGAGTGAATATTTGACTTGCGTTCTCCAGACAGATGCAAACTCTAAGTGGAGGCTGGAACATCTGAGGTGATTTTTTCTTTCTTTTTGTTTCAGATTGTTTCACAGAGGAAACTGACTAAAGCTCTTCTCAAACAGGGAAACACTGCTGGAAAGTCTTCTATCACGGTATGGTATGGCACGGGTTCCAAAGTCAACCGAACCACGTTAAACACTCCTACACATGCAAAAATCACACACACACATAGACACGCACACACACACACCACCTCTGTGCACTCAGACACCCTGAAGATAATTAATTTGATGATGTTGCCTGTTCAATCTGTGCTGTAGCTCATTTCCATCTCATTTTCTCTCACCTCCTTCTTACATCTCCGTGTCGATCTCTCTCGCTCTCTCTGTCTGTCTCCTTTCGCCTCTCAACCTTCCCTCTCCACCTTCACTCTCTGCCCCGCTGTATAGGTGACAGCTGAGGAATTGTCTGGAAATGACGATTACGTTGAACTCTCATTCAGTGCACGTAAGCTGGACGATAAGGTTTGTGCACTTTCAAAAATACTCAGAAATGTTGAAGTTTTCCTTAAGATATGAGGGTAATTAATACTGAAGATGTGGGTCTGTGTGTGCATGCTGCCTGGTTGGTGTGTTTGTGTGTGCGTGTGCTTGGAGAAGTATGTGGGCAGAGCTGTGGGACTTGATTATGAAGAAACACGCACAATACACACTAGTACAAGCTGGTATTAAAGGAGGCCTGCTGAGATAGGTGGGCACCCCCTTTCCCAATAACCCTCTTTTATCTCACCACCCCAACCACACACACCGATAACTGTATTAATTTTCCAGCCGGCACATGTGCGCGCACACACACACACACACACACACACACAGACATGGATGACTAATCCAAACAAGTAGTGCCCTGGGGAAAAGATGGAAGAAAGCATGGGAGTGGTGGATAAATTGGAGAGGACGGGAAAGGGATAGGTGGAAGAAACAAAGAAGAAAAGGAGTTTAAAGGGGGCGAAATAATGATTCTGTTAGTGTTCGAATGATTTATGGTGATCAAAGGGAGTTCTGAGGGAATGCCTCACATGCGTGTTTTCTCTCTGAAGGATTTCTTCAGCAAGTCAGACCCTTTCCTGGAGATTTTTAGAATAAATGATGACGGCACTGAGTCGCTTGTGCACAGAACCGAGGTAACTGCGCTCGCACATCCGTGGAGATGTAGGCAGCTGTTTTAGTTTGGAAATAAACAACAAGCGTGAACTGTCTTTGTATTTATTGTGCACAGACGGTCATGAACAACCTGAGCCCAGTTTGGAAATCCTTCAAAGTTTCCTTAAACACACTCTGCAGTGGAGACCAAGACAGGGAGCTTAAGGTGAGTCTGGGGATATTTTTTCTGCAACAATCATAGTGGCAATGCAACTATTTAAGTTCCTCCAGTAAAATGCAAGGCTCATTAAGAGGGCCGAAGCCAAGCAGCACCCGAGTGCTTCCACAGCATCATCACCAGCCTCCATTTTATTTATTTAAAACATAAAAAAACACAAAAAAGAAATGCCGTTCATTCAATAAATGCGGACAAAAACGTAAAATGACAATAAATAAAATAGTTTTACCCTTTTTCACCTACATACAAAACATGACATTAATGCAAAGGACAGCGGCACGTACAAAAAGCCTTTGTCCCTTTCTCTTTTCAGTTCCAGGAGTTAAGTTCAGGTCAGGCGTTTTTATGATATCATTGTGCTATTTAAAAAGTCAGATGGGCGTTAAGGAGCTCAGTGGTTATCTTAAACTCTCGCCTTTACTTGTCAGAGGAGATCTCTTCGCCTTTTTGGAAGCAGTGGCCGCCACGTTCGCAGAGAACAGTTATTCTTTGGCATGAATAAACATGAGATTGTTCATTAAATATTCAGAGGTATCTTAACTCTGCGTGGCTCCTGACAGCGGGAGAAAGGGCTCGCACGCGCACGCACGCCGTCGGCTATGGTTTCCAGGGCTACCTGTTTCGAACAGTCAGAGCTTTAGTGAGAAATGGCAGGGCAGAGATTTCTATTCAGACAAGTGCTTTCTTTTCACCAGACTCTTAACTGACCAATGCATAAATGCATAACCCTCCTCTGCAGTGTCTCGCCGTCTCTTCCTTTGTACTTGAAATCGGCAAGGAGCCCATTTCTCCACCTCTTTACTTTTCTTTCTGTCCTTTCGCTGGTCTCTCTCTCTCTTTGTCAAACAGTTAGTATTCAGTGAATGGAACAGAGCTTCTTAATTTTTTCATTACTCTCTAGCACAGCTCTCAGCAGTTTGAAGTGGAAGCAAGGCTGCAAAAGCGAGCGCTCGCTACCTCGCACGCGCACAAATTACTTTCACAAACACAAACATGCATGCGGTCCGCAAACGATCACACACAAACATGCACGCACGCTTTAGGTGCGGGCTGTGAACAGCTTAAGTGGGAGACAGGAAATTAGGGGATTACAGTGAGTCATTGTTTTTAATCAAGCATTGCTGGATTGCTTCTGATCGCTAGTTGCTTGGGTGACCTCATGCAAGGAGGTTACAATGCAAAACTGCACCGCTGAAGGACTCGTTCACAGGCATTAGAGCTTCACAAAAGACCCGATTTTTTTCAGTCCGTGTTAACATGTGTCTCTATTGACAAACCTTTTTGAATATCATTGATTGTAGTGACTTTGCAGGACAGCCTACACATGAGAGCCTTGTGCCATCCTTTGAAATGAAAGGACTGAGTCTTTATGATGTGCTTAGCTTTGCCCCGCTGACCCTCACTTGATTGAGGCAATTTGTCTTGCTTACTAGCTCCCAAGAGCGAGTCAAACTATTATGTCGAAAAACACACACACAAGCGTAAAGCTGTCGCTTAAGCCGCGTACCTCTCAGCATCCTCAGATTAATATTTCACCGCTCCGTTGCCCCCCCACCAACACCGCCTTATCAATCATTCAGCATGGCATTTCCCTGCATGCCTGCGAGTGCCTGTGTGTGTTCGTTTAGGTAACGGTGTTGCAGCTGTGCTCTAAATGAGTGAACGTGTGTGTGTCTCTTCCAGTGCACAGTTTGGGACTGGGACTCCAATGGAAAACATGACTTCATCGGGGAGTTTCATACCACGTTTAAGGAGATGAGGGTAGAGCAGGAGGGCAAACAGGTGAGAAAATGCGCGCTCGAGCTCCTGCACATGCTCACACGAGAGGAATAAAACAAGTAATGTTTACTCACTGACTCAGGGCCATAAATTCATTTATGCACTGTGAGCCCATTTGCATCTCTGTCAGTGCTTTTATTCACATATCCAAAATAATCCTCATTTAAATAAAAGCAGAGCTCCTTTTTAATAGCTTCGCATCATTATGTAGCAAATACATAACGAGTCAAGCAAATTCCTTCTGTGTTCCCTTGATACCATCTGCATTAATTGTGTGTATCTGTGCGCCTAGATCCAATGGGAATGCATCAACCCTAAATATCAAATGAAGAAGAAGAATTACAGAAACTCTGGTGTTGTCATTCTCAACCACTGTAAGGTAAGGTAAAGCCTTTTCTGTCTGCGTTCCTTCTTTTTTGTGCAACAAATGCTTATTTTCATTGTTAATTTAAATCTCAACTGACTGTTTGGGGGATTAATTGTTTGACTTTTAAAGCATGAGATAACAGTGAAAAAAAGACGTGCCTTCTAATTGCTACTTTTGTCCCATTAATATTCATGGACCTAAATACACTATTTTTTATAATTATATTAAACAGAGAAAAGAACGATAAATGCACAAACCTTATTATCATTGTGTTTCTGACTATAAATACATTTTATTTTGCTAGGAAAATGGGAAAAGTGGGCAGCAATTTATTGAAATTTGCAAATTTACGTGGAAATGCACATATAAAGCAAAAACAGAGTTTGTGCTATTCAATATTTGACCATCTTTTTTTCCTTTAACACAGCCTGAACTCTCTTAGTCAAGCTTTCTTGTAATTTCTTTAAGTAGTCTTCAGGAATAGCTCTTCTTCTTCTTCTTGAAGGGCATTTCAAAGCTCTTCTTTGGATGTTGACTGCCTTTTATTCCGTTCTCTGTCAAGATGATCCCACACTGCTTCAGTAATGTTGAGGTCTGGGCACTGGAGGCCAGTTCATAACTGATGGTGCTTTATTGTGTGTTTCTACCCTTGTATCCTTTACTGCATTAGCAGTGTGTTTTGGATCATTGTCATGCTGAAAAATAAAACTGTTACCAATCAAATGTTTTGATGGCACTCTTCTGTGTTCATAATTCCTTGGATTTTGAGCCATGAGCCTCCTCAATGTTTTACAGAGGGTTGTAAACACTCACTGTTGTACCTCTCACCTGGCCTGATTACTTGAACTAAAACCTTCCAATCTGAATTCATCACTTGAACCTGTTGCCACTGATTTTCAATCTACTTCTTTTGTAATTTGGCACAACTCAGCCTTTTCACCCTATTTCGCTTCCTTAAGTTTGGCTTCTTGGCAGTGATCCTTCCACTTAGACCATTTCTGATGAGGTCTAAGTGAACATTAGATGGATCAACCACAGGGCCAGATGCATTTCTTGGGTCCTGGGTCAGGTCTTTGCTGGATTTTTTTCATACTTTTTAAAGACAAAAATTTTAGCTACTGTTCATATGCAGATTTTAATGCCTCTTTGAAAATCCTGGAGAAGTGTGAGAGAAACACATAAGAAAATCTGGCTACTTGTAACAAAATATATAGACATGACAGGTTTTGACTTTTGCACAGTACTGTAACTATACAGACAAATGTCATCGAAATTGCTATATTTGTATATAAAATGTATTTGTTTATTTTTTTAAATTATTTTCCCATTTAACAGCACTGACTGCATTATGTCCAATAATTTCTGTAGTGATCACCTGACTAGGTAGCACTTTCTGTCATAATCGGGCTGTCAGTTCATTAATATAGGGAAAGGGCCCATTACATACTTTTAATAAGAAGCTTCTAGTTCAATATAAATAAAAACAAACAAACAAACAAAAGAAATAACTGGAAAATGGGTGGGAAAAATGGAAAATAAATAAATGAATAAATAAAAATGGGTAAATCCGATGGAGAAATTACTAGAAAAGTAAATAAATAGTATTAGTAAACTAGTAATCAATAATATTATGGGTTCTTTTTTTCCTGACAGATTATTAAAATGTATTCCTTCCTGGATTACATCATGGGAGGCTGCCAGATTCAGTTCACAGTAAGTTCCTTCAAATGTAATCTCTTTAATGTTTACATCAATGTGCCTGTTTGTGTCCGTCCATGCTGTGTGAGCGTACATGTTTCCATCTCAGGTGGCGATAGATTTTACAGCATCCAATGGAGATCCTAGAAACAGCTGCTCCCTCCACTACATCCACCCCTACCAGCCCAATGAGTACCTCAAAGCGCTGGTGGCTGTAGGAGAGATATGCCAAGACTATGACAGGTAGAATCCACTCCATCAATCATCGTTCCACCTAATGCTGACACAAGGGCACGCATCCAAACACAGACACACTCTGGATTTTCCCTCTGAGAATCAAATCCTTCCACAAAAGTCAGGATGAAAAAAACCTCTTCCTTTGCTTTATGAGCCTTACAAAGCTTTTGTCCATTATTTTTACCCTTCTCTTTTTTCCTTATATTTATTTCTTTTTCCCAATGAAATATGTCTGTCTCTTTTTCTCCAGTGATAAGATGTTCCCTGCATTTGGATTTGGAGCTCTGATACCCCCTGACTTCAAGGTAGGACATTTGGGAGCATGCACATGTGTGCAAAAGCAAAGGGCAGAGTGGGTGGGGTGGGTCTGGAGAATTTATATTTAGATTTGAGATCTTTTTGGAGGCTCAGCTTGCTTTTGATCAACATGAAAGGGGAATACATCTGTCAACCTGTAAATTGGACTGAATGCATCGTGCTGAGTGTGAGTGGTGTGTTGTGGCAGTAAAAAGGCCTTGTCTTTTCTGCCCTGCCTGAAGGTTTCACACGATTTTGCTGTGAACTTTGATGAGGACAATCCTGAATGTGCAGGTGAGCTACCCACACCCTTCCCGTCCCCCAAACACGGACACAGAGACATACACACACTACTTCGCTTACTCAGGCTCGCGCAAACATTCGCATGCACAACCAAAGCAGTCCCCTGCATGCCTCTCATATCTCCCTTGCTGTCGGTCCCATATTCCACCCTTTATATTTTTCCCTGATTTTTTTTTTACTCCTCCTTTTTTTGCTCCTCACAAATATGCACAGACATACGCACGCGTTCGAACACGCACGGACGCACACGCAGCTGGGAGGTTTGTCACTATGCTGCTGGAAGTATTTCAGGCTCGCGTACACAGAGAAAAACAACACTAATCTGTATGTGTGAAATGGGCTTCTGTGCTCCTGTCTTCACATAGCTGACGTTCCCGCCGTGACGGCGTGTGTGTGTGAGGATAATACGGGAATATTTTGCACAAAATGCTCGGTCACCTCACAGTGCGGTCACATACACAGACTCTGATTCATCTTAGCAGATGCTTTTGCAAGTATGAGAACTTTTGGCTCTCCAGGGTCAGGCAATAAACAGAAGAATGGCAGCAAAAACAACCCACGTGTGTGTGTGTGTGTGTTGCAGGGATCCAAGGTGTGGTGGAGGCCTATCAAAATTGCCTCCCTAAGATCCAGCTGTACGGGCCCACCAACATCGCTCCAATCATTCAGAAAGTGGCCTCCTCTGCCTCAGAGGAAATGCACACCAAAGAAGCCATGGTGAGAGAGAGAAAGAGAAAGATGGAGAGAAAAAACAAACTCATTTGGTCTTGTTATTGTGTCTGTTGATGTTTGCACTGGCACACATGGAGAGAAGCAAAAGACAAATAGTAATAAAAAGACAAAAAGAAATTAAAGGATGAATCAAAAAAGAAAAAAAAAGATGAATCGAAAATAACTTGGAGCCATTGATATTAATTTAATTCTGGTCATAAATTTTAGAGCAGAAATTCGTCTCTGACTTAATGCCTACTGCTTCTCTCTGGTGGATTAAAATGAGTTTTATTCAAATTAGCCCCTGACAAGAAGCCATTTTTAAAACACAAATTTAATTGAACATGTATTCTTCATTTCTCCCCCTTCCACCCACAAATACCCCTCCTTCCCCTCACCCCCTTTACCTATGTCTCACCAGGAATACTTCATCCTGCTGATCCTGACGGACGGCGTCATCACTGACATGGCCGACACGCGAGAGGCCATCGTGCACGCCTCTCACCTGCCCATGTCTGTCATCATTGTTGGTGTGGGCAACGCAGACTTCACAGACATGCAGATCCTGGACGGCGACGACGGGATTCTGCGTTCGCCCAAGGGCGAGCCTGTCCTCCGCGACATCGTCCAGTTTGTCCCTTTCAAGGACTTTAAGCATGTAGGTGGTGGTTGAGAGGGTTTTGGTCAAAAAGCTCTGACTGGTTAATTTAGTACACAGGTGTCAAACTCCAGTCCTCGAGGACCGGTGTCCTCAAACCTTAACATGTGTCCCTGCTGCAGCACTCCTGAATAAAATTAGTAGGTCATCGGCAACTTAACTCCACGCTGAGGTGGCATGCAGTCAACCCTAGTCAAGTAAATTCAAATACATGTATAAATGTAAGTGTTTGGAAAATTGTACTGCTAAAAGGATTTTTATTGCACCATGTTCATTCACTCATGAGCTGATGTAACATGAATGAAATTGCTGAATTGCCACCTCAGCATGCAGTCAAGTTCTACAGTCTTGCTAATGAACTGCTAATTTTATTCAGGTGTGTTGCAGCAGGGACACGTGTAAAAGTTTGAGGACAACGAACCTCGAGGACTGGAGTTTGACGCCCCTGATTTAGCACATTAAAGCTTTCTCAGCAACATTAAAGCACTGGAAATTTAAGGAGGTTACTGACATGGAGGGAAGATGTTTTGATCACTACTAAAAAGGCTATAACTATCACTCAGCTGGATATCCAGCTGTACTACTCCAACATTCAGTTATCCACAAGTCCCATTCAATTTCATGCCTCGTGTCTAAAAGATCTTAATTATGATAGGGCTGTTTTACAGCAGACATTTAGAAAAAGAAACAGCAGGGAAGCACTAATGAGATTAATGGTAGTTTTGTTGTATTTGGGCACAGAGCCTTAATGTGATTAGTAACACCTGTGTATCCCTACTATTTCAAGTCAAAACGGTTGCTTTGACGAGAGCCTATTTAAAGCACTGATGTTTTTTTAATTTGTTTTTGTTTTTGTTTTGTACATTGCGAGGTATACGGGTCAGTCATGTCACATGCAGTATTAAATTAATGACTTGTAACAGTTTATTCTATAAAAGCTTTTAAGTTTAAAGACATTTCAGTGGTGGCACGTCGATGTTTAGCGGTTTACCGCTCACCTCACAGCAAGAAGGTCCTGGCCTGGAATCCTGGGGCCTTTGTGTGGATTGTAGACATGTTCTCCTCACATCAGCATGGGCTTCCTCCCACAGTTCAAAGACATGCCTGGGGTTAGGCTAATTGGTGATTCTAAACTGGCTGTAGGTTGTTTGTCTCTGACTGCGCTGCAACAGACTGTGCTACCTGTCCAGGAAGTACACCCCTCTCACCCAATGACAGACTACAGCCCCTAGATTCCATCCAGGGAGTCTAGGGTTCAATACATTTCCAGTGCATTTAAATAATATATAATATAATATATATCATATGCTATCTAAAACTCAAAATTAAGTCTTTTAAGAAGATTTAAAAAATGTTGTTTAAACTCTGGCAGAATTTTCTTTTTAGCTGTTGAAATAATCAAATACATAAATATCTTCTACTGAATATGCGCATATTTGATGTGGCACATTTTTACACTGGATGCCCTTCCTCTCTTCCTAACCCTCCAAGGGATGTGTACCTCCTCTGGGTGTTAGGTAAATGTGTTAACCTCTGCACTACAGTGCCACTCAGCATACATAATTACCAAAAGTTTGCTGTTGAGACAAGTAAAACTGTTTTGACCATTCAGTTTTATTGTTCTCAAATCCCAGGGTTCGCACAGTCTGGCATATTTCATCGAACACAGGATCAAACAGAAAGAAATGTCACTTATTTTTATTTTATTAGTTAATACATTTAATTAATTTATTGTTAT
>NW_024582524.1:203388-249623 GCF_018398535.1 Haplochromis burtoni | reverse complement strand
TATATATATATATATGCACATATATATACTGAAATATGCATGTCACGTCACTGACCTACATATGCATGTTTTTAAAGTAGCTATAAGTACTGAATTGGTCTCAAGACACATTAATACTAAAAGATTTGGATCATGGCAATAAAAAAAACTGTTTGGGATATCACTAATTATCCCCACATGAAGACAAGCTTCAGAACCTCAGCAGCTGTGCCTCCTTCTGAATAAATTATAGTTAATAAACATTTCCACTTCATTCCAATGAAAATGAATTCAATTCATAGTTCTGTTATATTGCTGTATTCGATCTGACCAAAACAGACTTGAGACTCAAAAACAAATATACGGTAAATGGCAATTAATCTCAAATAGCATGCAGATTGCAACAGTAACTTTCAAATAAAATCAGACGTCTCTCCCACTTTATGTGGTTTAAAAAAGCGAGGGGATATAAAATTCTCATATTAAATTATATTTTATGTAGTATAATATGCAAAGGCAAGTGCAAACTGAGAAAGTACGACAAGTAACAAAATCGCACAATAATAAAATGTAATTTAAGACTAAACAAAACAAAAACACAATCAGAAGAACACAAATGTTGTGTATATATTTGTGAACACCAATTTCAGTGTTAGGTGTTGGGATTTTATTTGTACTCTGAATTTCTGTCTTGTGTGTGGGGAATATGATTACAGTATTCAGGGGATTGAAAGTGTGACTGTGTGGGCGTAACGTGCTCGGTTTGCTCGTCAGAACTCATCAACTATTGGCTATCGGCCCTCTCTGTGTGTTTTTATGTGCGTGTTTGTGTGTGTCTCTGTCTTGGCATTAATTTTGCCTGCCTTTTACCAGATGTGTTTGGCTGGGTTCGTTATGGTGAGCTTGATCTATGACAAGTCAGGAAATTAAACAATTACGCAGTAATAGAAAGGGAGGAAGGAGTATGAACATGCCGCACGGACGCGTATGAAGACAGACAGAGACATACTGAGAGGAGAAGGAAGGGTGATGATGGGTGGAGGATGTGAGACAGCCCATGGGTGGTGGTGCTGGTGTTGGAAGGAGGTCAGCAGGAGACCGGAGCTAAAGACAAAAGGGAGCGAGGGAGTGTGTGACAGAGGTGGAGAGGTGATTTTCTGCTCTGTCGTTTCTTTTCAGAGGGGATTAGCAGGACGGAGCTGCTGGGTGACAGGCAGAGTGGGGGATAACAGGTAGATAGGAGCAGAGAGGAGAAAGCATGAGGCAGGGTGGAAATGAGAGGAGGAGGAGGAAGGGTGAGGAGGTTGGGGTGGGAGCACTTTGATGATGCATTGTCTCGGGGAATTATGTGAGACGGAGTACGACAGACTCTCTGACTTTGAGGATTCTGAAGTGTGAGTGCTGTGGCAGTATGTGTGTGTGCCCGTGTGTAACAATGTGTGTTAATACATGTGCTGGAGGAAAGGATAAGGATTTCTTTTCATTCTTTCTTCAGTAATATACACGACTATTGTATATTTTACACATTTTTAAAAGACTTAGTCAACTATCTATTCTTGTCATTCTTTATTAAGCATCTTCTTAATCTTTTTAATTTAGGGATTCACTTAATTAGACACAACCATGTAACTGTTGGTTAACATGAATATCTAATCGGCCAATCACATAGCAGCAACCCAATGCATTTACGCATGTAAACATGGTCAAGACAGCTTGCTGAAGTTCAAACTCAGCATCAGAATGTGGGGAAAAAAGGTGACTTTGAACCTGGCAAGGTTGTTGGTGCCAGACAGGCTGGTCTGAGTATTTTGGAAACTGCTCATCTTCTGGGGTTTACTTGCACAGCGATCTCTAGGGTTTACAGAGAATAGTCTGAAAAAGAGAAAATATTCAGAACGGCCACAATGCTTCGAGCCGAGATGAACGTAACTTAAATAAGCACTTGTTACAGAACAGGTCTGCAGAAGAACGGTGTTCATTTTGATTTAGTTTTATTCATATTCTTTTGAGTATTAAGCTATTTAGTTTTAGTCATAATTTAGTCTATTTTTCTTATAGTCTTAGTCTAGTTTTAGTCAACTAAATATCATATGGTTATTGTAGACTAACTCTAAAGTGGATTCAGTTGACTAAAATATAAAGTGTAAAAGTTTGTCATGCTGTTGCTGTGAAAGTTGCTCCACACGGTTTACAAAGCGTCTTATTTTCCTTGACATTAAATGCTTAATACCGACTGTGCACCATTTAAATACCGAAGCCTGCCTGGTCTCCAGTAGAGCACCTTTGGGATGTGGTGCAACAGGATATTTGTATCATGGATGTATAACCCACAAATCTGCAGTAACTGTTTCATGTCAATACAGACCAAAATGTCTGAAGAATGTTTTCAGCACCTTGTTGAGTCCACGCCATTGAGAATTAAGACAATTCTGAAGGAAAAATGGGGTTTCAACCCAGTACTAGCACAATGTACCTAATGAAGTGGAATTAAGAGTGTATATGTTGAGCAGTAAGTAAAAAGGTCAAATAGAGATTTAAAAGCGCTGTCAGTAGCTGACATGTCATGAACTACTCACCAAATCCCTTCGTATAACCTAACATCCCATCTAATCCCCACTTTGAATTTGGAGGAAATAAGATGATGACAGTCACGGTTTGACTTTTATGACTTTTACAGCAGGCATCTTCACAGCTCACATTAATTTAATAATGTCAAGTAAGTGAATTTGGCTTTGTTTGAAAATGTATTTCCACTCAGATTTTTTAAGTGCTTCTCAGGAAGTTGCCACAGACTTTTGTCAGCCGACCCAAATTTAAAAAAAAGTAATTAAATCACAACATTGGAACAACTGGACTGTTTTCCACTGGTGTACTTAGCAAGGTCTAATGCAAATAGTTGCTTATTGTTGCAGCCTACTGAGTCCTTTAGTACAGGATGTGATGTACTTGCCTCTTAGGCGTTTTACAGCATGGATGCAGAAAATATAAACCAGGCCAGGGTGTAACGGAACAGAAAGGTGAGGAGGGATGTTTTGAGGTTTTCAGATGAGCTTGTCTGGTCACATCAGTCTCACTGGTCTAAACCTTTGTCAGCATCAAACTCAGCAGCATCCTCGACTCAGGCATGCGTGGTGTTACTGGTGTATTAGTGACCTGTCTCCTCTTGTGTCTCTGTTTGTTTTTCCAGGCCTCCCCTGCTGCCCTCGCTAAGAGTGTTTTGGCAGAAGTCCCTAACCAGGTGGTAGATTACTACAACGCGAAAGGAATTAAACCCAAGTGCATGTCAGATTATGAGTCCACAAGAACCTTCAGCCCCTGACAATGGACTGAGTGCACACATACATACAATTACATATACATGTATGAATCCTATATCTACATTTAAGTACTGTATAAAACGTATACATGTCCAAAAGCACAAGCACACACATACGCAAACAAACATGTACACAAAACAATACTACATACAGTAGACTAGCTCAGAGAATTAGCTCGTTCTGGTGATACAAATTGAACTACTCTATTGGTGACTATTGCATGTTTGGCCACAGTGGCATCACCTGGGAAATTAACTGCTGTATTATCTACTGTACATTAAAAAAGGTATTTATAGAAATAAGAACAGTCTTCTGAAACAGCATGCATATGCAGACCTTAGCTCACTGGGGGAAAGAATGACACTCTTACCTTATTTAGATAACTAGCAAGTGCATAGACCAAACTATCTGTCATCATAGAACCTAATATGTGCGATGCATAACCCGAAATGCTTAGAATTAGCATTGCAAATGTTATTTATAGGATTGATAGCATTTCTGTTTGTGTACTGCATAAATGCATGCATTATTCAGCTCCTGTTAATTCCCCTTTTCTAGTAGTTGCTTGCTAGTTATGAAATAAAGTATCTTGTCATTTGTGTGAGATTTGGGGTTGTCTTTGGTGTTTGGGGTTCTTTTCTACAGATTTGTTTGACATTTTGCTAAATGGAATGAACAACTGAATAATTGTAATAATTTCTTAATAACCTTCTTACATTGTAAAGAGTTTTGGGAGGATAGAAACGCTTGTGTGGTAGATACTCATCTGTGAGCTGAAAATGTTTTTTTTCTTCTGTGTTCTGCATGTTGATTATAATAAAGACCCTTTGGTTTTCTCATTTTAGTGTGATCTTTTATGACGGGATGTCTTCCTTATAGTGACAAAAAACAAGAACATATGGTGTAAATGTCAAATACTATGTAGCAGTTCTGATAACCCCTGCCAAAGATCTGGATTTATAATAAAATCCACATGGCCAGCCGTGTTATTAAGTTAGCTCGTACTCCACAACAGCTCCAAATGCCACACACTTTTCACACACTGATAAAAACCATCAGCCCACAGACACCTACACTGACATGTCTGCCTTTCCTTCACTCGTTCCTAGACAGACATTAAAATGCTAGAATAAATTATTTCACTAATCTCCATACAGTTTAATTAATGCGAGCCAAAGTTGGGCTGTCCTAAGAGGACACTCCAAGCGTGCCTCGGGCTCTGGTAGTCAGATCTGTATTCAGCTCATGAACCTTTAATATCTCTTTCCCTATCATAGATAAGCCCCATCAGAAGAGACCAGAAATATCAGCTTCACAGCATAGGAGTCACATAAAAACTTCTTTTTTCCTTGGCATTTTGCCTGTCTGTTAGACTTCCAGTGAAGTAAGACAGGAAATCTGGAAAAGACAGCACGGGAATGACAAACAGCAGCGGTTCAGCTCCGCTCTTAACCAGGGAGTCTGCAGCCATGGACAATCAACAACAACTGTGGTATTGGCTTCTGAAAGTAACCACTTAAAAATGTCTAGTCCAGTACTTTAGCTGACCTGAATTATAACAAGTAGCAATACTGCTACTACTACTACTAATAATAATAATAATTATAATAATAATAATTATTATTATTATTATTATTTGATATTTTTGCACTTCACTGAACATCAACATTTAAATGAAAACTAGACAAAGCCTGCTAGCATAACTGAACAACTATGTAAGGTGAAAGTGAAATTTAGCATTTTAAAAAAATTATCTTTATTATTATTATTTTGTCCTGTGTTCATGTTCATTCTTCAACAGGTGGGATATTAAAGAGATATCCACATATCAGTGAATCAGTAATTATCCATCCATTCATTTCCTTCATAGTCCTCATCTACATCACACATTGGTTTGGTTTTGGTTTCATGACTATCAACTTCAAGCCTATCTCAGCTGTCAGACTGCGAGAGGCGGGCTACACTCTGGACAGTTAGTCAAGGATAAATAATTATGATCCAATAATAAATACAGTATATAAATGGCACTGTATGGTTACTTTAGCTACTTTAACATAACTTTTAATTTTACTTGAAGCCTGAATACTTGTTTTTTCCACTTGCCACCCAAATAAAATAAATAAATAACAATTAATCTGGATACGCCCCTGTTTATTGTGTTATCCCGTTAGGATGGCTGCCATGAGCGGAACCTTTGCCCTGAGCACCGGTTCTACGGAGCTGTTATGATTGAGCACCGGAAGTATGCAGGGTGACATTTACACAGAAAACTAAGGCGTGTATGAGAGTCCTCAGTGAAGGCTTGTCATCCTTCTGTAGGTTTAATTTTATATGTATAAGTGTGTAGTTTAGAGAGCGCAATGGCCGCGTGGAGCTGCCGGTTTCTTTTTCTTCTGCGGGGTACTCGTGTCATCCCTCCTCGTGCAACAGCAGAACGGTAAGGATGCTAACGGGCTAGCCATGCTAACATAAGCTGCAGTTTGAAGCTTGGACACCACAGGGTGACATTGCTGTTTAATTTTGCAATTTCATAAGCTTTAAGCTTAATATCTCGAGTTTGTCTCTTTAAAATAGTAACGTAATAAACCGCCTCTGTTCCTAGGAATGAGATTTATCATCTCCTGTCGTTTCTGAGATTCCCCCGTTTGATCTAACATACTGTTTGACTTTCACTTAATGGTTTATAAAGAAAGTAGTCTTTTCCCATCTTTAATGCTCTACATGACATGCTTGATAATGAGCGGTTGTTATAGAGAGCATAAAATTACTCCACAGTCCCAGCCAGTACAGTAACATATTCATCAACATTGTAAGGCAAGGCAAGTTTATTTGTGTAGCACAATTCAGCAACAAGGTGATTCAAAGTGCTTTACGGAGACATTAGAAACAAAAACAAATAAAAAGCATGATTTAAAATTGATTAAAACAAGCAAATAAACTAACTAACTAATTAACAAACAAACAAACAAACAAAACAGTATATAAAATCAAAACAGATAAAATCAGAACAATAGATAAAATCAGTAGTTAAAATGTTAGTTTTGTAGTTGTAAAAACACTAAATTTACTCTCTGTATGAAGTTAAAGTATTAATATCCTCAGTATTTTACTTTTGTGATGCTCCTGTAGCGCCTTTTTACTCATGTTGAGCACTCAATGCGTTTCATATTACAAATAATATTCACCCAGTCACACAAACATTCAGACAGCGATTTTTTTTCTAACACTCACACACACACAACGACATCCATACTTAAGGACCTCCTCACCACCTCTGCCACAACTGCCTTAACTGCCATCACCTGAAATTAAACCCCAATAAACAGAAACATGTCAATAGAGACACCTGCCTACTTTACAGAGCAGGGAATTTCTAGGCAATACAGCTATTGTACTGTTTGTTTGTTTGTTTGTTTTTGTTTTTTGTGATATCTTGGTATCTTGGTATATCCTCCTTATGAGCCAGAGGAATAAAGTAATCTTATTTATAGATAAATATCAAGAGTCTGGTTAATATAGCAGTGGTTAACAAAGATGTCTGATACCAACCTTTGTTTGAAATATTATATTTAATACCAAAAAGCAAAGTTTAAGGAAATATCAACATTTCCTTTATTCTGTATGATGCTATAAGCCTCTTCATTTTGCTTTTGTCCTTTTTTCCTATGAAAGTGCAGGTTTCAAGAAGACCTTCTGTAAAAATATACCTTTTTTGATTAATAGCTATGTTATGTGATTGCTGAATTTGGGAACAAAAGTCTTTTATGACTGTTAGAGACAGATTTCATCATTACAGTTGCACATTAACCTGTAACACTGCAGATCAGGAATATTGATGTCCCTCTGCAGGCAGGCAAGAATACTTTGAACTAACAACGAGCCACCAGGCTTCACTCAGTCCCATGTGACACTTGATATTCTCAAACTGTCTATGTAAATGTCCGGACCTGTTTGTTAATGCATCAGCAAGGACACTGCAATGACCCGACTCACTGCAGCAGCAGACTGATGAGTGTTTTTTGTTGTGTTTTTTTAGCTAAGTAAACTAAAATTGAGGAGTAGTTTGAGATCTGAAGCAGTGAGGCAAATTTCAGTGTAGATTATCCAGTGGTGCTTTAAGGATTTTCAGTGCATTAATGTGGATCTATTGTGGACCTATTTCTATCAGAGAAGCTTTGAATGAATCATTGTTTTGTATGTACTGGGCTTTGGTGCTGTCCCAGTTCATCCATTGTCAGAAGCAAGTCATTTAGTTCTTTTTTCCTTAAACCAGCTTTCTTCTTGTTGGCTGCACCTCATAAACAGAAAGTCTGAGCAGAAGACAGGTGGACATTTTTTTTCTGCCACTAAAAGTTTTTTATTTTTTTTTAGCATTCATAACTCAGAGTTTGGGGTTTTCCAAAAATTCCAGCTTATTAATGCAAACCTCTGAGGAAATAACTTGAAATCTTGAGTTATCAAGTTGAAATTTTGAGATAGTGATTCAGAAATTAAACTGAAACTTAAAATGATTTTTCAGTGGCATAGGGTGGGACGTTTATGCTCAGAGTTAGTGCTGATTGCCTGAGATGACTTTATTAGGGATATGTGCTATTGCTGAAATCGTACAGGGCCAAGTGTGGGGAAAATTGAGTGTTTAGGGCAATCTGAAGCCTGAGGGTCTTTTTTCCTTACAGGGATTACTTGTAGATCTTGTCGCGTCTCATGGTTTGAGACTCATGGATGTTGAGTCTCAAACCATGAGATGCACCTGGCCGATCATAGTTTGAGACTCAACATCAAGAAGATCAAGTACATGGAAGCTTATCCCCAAACTGATGGCACCATTAACATCGACGGTGAAGACCTGAAGAAGGCCGACCGATTCACGTACTTGGGATCGATGATCAGTGGCGACGGGGATATTCTTCCAGACGTGGGAGCTGGGGTCAATGCCGCATGAAGTGGCGTCAAGTGACGGATGTGCTATGCAACCGTCGAATGCCAGACCATCTCAAGGTGATGATTTACAAGACTGTAGTCTGCCCAGTTGCCCTGTATGGATGGTGTCAAGGCCTCGCGCATTGGGACCAAGTCATGAATGAAGACGTCAGAAAGCGGCTCGGCATCGCACCAATCACGGAGAAAATGCACAAGGCACAGCTACGGTGGTACGGACACGTATTACGCTCAGGCGACAGCTCAGTGGCAAAAACGGCAATGAGGCTTGAGCCCGGTGGCCAGCGACCCCGTGGCAGGCCGAAGAAACGGTGGATGGATAGAATAAAGGAAGACGCCCTCGGTCGTGCCAAATGGAGACGGATTTGCCGCAAAGTGGACCCTGCCATGCGGGACAAACGCTAGAAGGAAGAGGATTACTTGTAGATCTTGTCATTTAAAGCTTAAAACAGTTACTGCTTAATATGAGCATACACCAACATAACAGTATTAAAATGATTATTTTCTTGCTATTTTAAAATATTTGGCTGTGGTAATGTTGTTAGGAAGCAAGTGTGTCTGACCATTGTTGTTCTAACTGTGGGCGTTACATGGCTTGTTTTCTCTTTCAGTCCTGCCCTGCTGGTTGGTTGTATCAGGACAGCGAAAACCACAACATGGTTTGAGGAAAACCTAACAGAGGACAACCAGGAGTACATGAGGAAGAGCATGGCAGAGGAATACAGACGGCAAACGGCTGAAAAGCTCAACCCACTCAAAGACGAGCCGTGGCCTCGACATGAGTGGACAGAAGGTGGGTGCAACCATTAGTTAGAGCCGTGTTCGTTATGGTTCTCGTTTCCATCCACTTGGCAACTTCAGCACGTTTTCCTCTGTTCTCTCACCAGGGAGCCGAAGAGTCGGGTTAGTTGCTGTGAAGTTGGGGATGGTGCCTGTCTGGACGAAAACAGGCGAAAGACATGTAGTCACCATGTTACAGGTATCACACTTCCGCTGTGGCTTAGCTTTGATCCATAATAGCTGCAGATAGTCTTCAGGTGTTCAGGAGTGATAACGGGCATTTATGTTTATTATGTATGTGTGAACTTAATAAATTGGATTATTCAATATAGTGGAGAGAAAGCATAGCAAAGTTAGGACTCAAAATCTCACCTTCAGACTTTGATGTTACATTTAAAACAAGCTCGTCCTCTTTTACAGCAAGGTGTGAGGAGCAGATACTAAATGTTTGCTTTATTCAGACCACGTTTTATTCCCATCGATTTATCTGTCATTAAAGTAAACTGAAGCGACCACTGGCTGCTTGTGCTCATTTTGCTCTTTATTGATCACGACTTGCATTTTACTTTCAGTGAAATGTCAGTGGCAACAGTTGGACAGATATTTGAATTTTGTCATCGCCTCTCTTTAATATGAGATTCAAGGCAATCAAGAAACTCATATCCCCATCTGCTGACTCACTTCGGTCACAGTTAGTCATTTTCTCTTCAGCTGAAATGTTAATGGTCTACACAAAAAAAGAGAAGATGACAAGTTGAATATTGAAATTACTCCCACCACTTTAGCTTTTGGGTTCATGTTTTTATCTGAACTGAAGCTGAAGGCTCGTCATAACAAATGGAACGAGAGCAGGAGGGCAGGTTAAAATGGTGGGTTTTAAAAGACGTTATGAAACTTTAACGTGGTGTATGTCCTTCATCAGTTGTGCAGATATCGCACACACTGTACAATGTGCGTAATGATGCGAAGTTGTTGTTACAGTAATGTATCTTGATGAATTTATCTCTTTGCTGATTGTTATTGTTATATTGCACCAGACTCTTCCACCATCTATTTCTATCATCGTTCATCACGACTGTGGCCCTGGCTCTTATTAGATTAAGTACAGCGGCAGCGCTGTCTACCTGATTGATAATGCAGCATCTGTTTTCTCCAGGTGCAGGATTGTCACATAATAAAGTGCCTGTCCAAAGAAGAATACGATGGACACTCTGCTGCTCTCATTGTAGGAGGAAAAAATGTGTCCCCATTCCACGTAAGTAGAAGAAGTGTGGTTGAATTTGTGCATTTGACAGCGCTTCACGCTGGTTATGCTTTCGGAGAACAATCCTGCAAAGGTGGCCACTGGCCTTTTAAAACGGCAATTCATGTTAAGTGTTTCATACTTTTCACAAAGCATATTTTTTTCATTCTGTCAAGCTGTGGTGAGTGTTCACACGAGGGCTGAGCTGGTGATAAAGTGTTGAGTTTGTACTGAATTGTAACACCACCAGCCTCTGCTGCCAAACACTTTATCCTGTCAAAGTGTTGAGTGTCCACGACTGAACGATGTGTGCCACATGCAGCTGACTCACGAGTTGAGTTGCTATATTTCATCAGTGCGACAGCTTTATGGATGCATAACTTTGTCATCCCCTTCCCCCCCAAATGGAAATGAATTGGTAATTTCATATGGAAATTCCAGTTAACAATCAATGATTGTATTTTGCACCCATCAAACACATTATTAATAAACAAGATGGGTGTAAATGAGTGACATCACTCACCTCATTACTATGCAGTGTTCTGCTGGGGAGAGAACGCTAAACTTTGCTTTAGACTGTGTGTTGACACTTCCGGATGTGTTGCCATCATGGCATAAAGAGGACACACAGCAGGGATTTTCATGGGGATTCATTTCTTAGTCGACTAAACAAGGAAACACGTAGACTAACAGACTAGTTTAAAGGTAAGAAACGCTGAAAAGTATGACGCATTACAAATGACGCATTGTTTTACGATTCATGACAGCCATCTCAATCAAAGTTAAAATCTTCCATCCATAATTTCTTCCGCTTATCCCGTGGCAGCAACCTAAACAGAGAGCCCAGACCTCCAGCTCCCCAGGCACATCTTCCAGCTTATCCGGGGTAACACCAATGCCCCCTAGTTACTCCAGTGTGTCCTGGGTCTACCGTGTGGCCTTCTCCCTATAGGACCTGCCTCCTTTCGATGTGGAGGAGCAGCTATACTTGAGTTCCTCCTAAATAACTGCACTCTTCACTCTATATCAGACAGTTTTCAACAATGATGTCAGGGCTGCAGCTACATGTGGTTGAAGATGGCTGCATAACATCAATTAAACTGTTAACAATTAAATTAAATGACAATTATGTCTGGTAACAACTAGTGTAATAAACTTTAAGGCCCCATGACTGCTCTCAGAAGTCAATAATACGATTAATTGAAAAGCAAGACAGCATCACTGGCTGATAAACATATACTGCAATCTAACCTGCCTCCTACAAAACAGGTTTAAAAAGAATCTCCTCTTAAGGAGGATTTTGGCTTTAAAATGCTCGAAATGTTCCTTCTTTTAAATGAAAAACAAAGGAACAAGTGCGAATACATTAGGGTGTCATTTATTTTTCTGGGCCTCAGTACATGCTCAATGGGCCAGTGTCAGGATTTCACTTGTCCAACGTGAAGTTGTTTTTGAATCCTTTTCACACAGCCGCATCACTCTTTATTCAGAAGCAGAGTTTGTTGGAGTGAGAGGCTTTGGCAGACGGATTTTCAGTCAACAGAAGGGGGGGAGAGAGAGAGAGTTTAGAGTGACTGGAGGCGCTAAGATGAGAGCGAGCCGAGTGAAAGCAAATGTCAAAGACTCTCAGTGCCAAGTGTGTGCGCGTACGCTTGTTAGAGTGCGTTTTGTGTGCGAGTGTGTTTGGCTCCCATACAGTCATAACAGGCCCGTGGTTAATTTGAAAACGCTAAAGTCCAGCTGCTTCTTACTGCATTTACTTCTTTTAACACCTTATTTCCTTGCTTCTTATTTTTCTCTTGCGCTCCGTCACTATGCCTGACAGAGGTCTGAAAAACAAATGGAGGTATTCAGGAACGCAGGAGTGCCTCCAAAGCAGAAAGTCACTGCCTTTAAAGTCTCCGACAGTGCCATCATCAAGCCAGGTATGAAATGACATTGAATTTTGCAAAGAAAGATCACTTATTAGGTTTTTGTGCGTGATTGGTAATGCAGGCTTGTTTGTTGCATGTTCAGGCACTCCTCTGTATGCAGCACATTTCCGTCCTGGCCAGTATGTGGACGTCACGGGCAAATCGTAAGTTATGTTCTGCCAGCTCCTCATTGGCGCTCCTCTGCTTGGCTCCTGTTCCTGCTTCTTACCCTTTCCCAGCGTCACGTTTTGAAGAGAGTTCAGTTTTTGACTTTACAAGAAATTCCATGTCTGTCCTTTTTTCTTTCCTTTTTTAAATATTGTTACCTTCTGGAGAAATATGTCAACATAAAAGTAATCTGGAAATCTGAGCGTGTGTAAATAAACTTTGTGGTGCGTGTTTGTTTGTAGAATCGGTAAGGGTTTTCAAGGTGTAATGAAGAGATGGGGATTTAAAGGTCAACCAGCCACCCACGGCCAAACCAAAACTCATCGCAGACCGGGAGCTTCTGGACCAGGAGGGGTTAGACAAACACACACGCTTGTTAAGATGTTCATCCATGCCAAACGTGAACATTTGGTTCCCCAAAATCCATTAATATGAACATGTGTGATATTCATCGTCTGCTTCCAGGATCCAGCTAAAGTTTTCAAAGGGAAGAAGATGCCCGGCCAAATGGGCAACAGCTACATCACTGCTTATGGACTGAAGGTACACACACACACACACACACACACACACACACACACATAAACTTAAAGAGCCTTAGTTTTAAACTTGGTTGTCCTTGCCTGCAATTTCAGCTCAATATTCTTTCATCTGCCTCTTCTCTATCCCGCTTCCAGATATGGAGGGTCAATACCAAGTACAATGTGCTGTACGTTAACGGCTCTGTCCCCGGGCACAAGAACTGCTTACTGAAGGTAAATATAATCATACACAGTCAAAGTGGAGTGTGAAGTCGAAGGTCAACCCCAGCATGCTTAGTGTTCATACAGAGACAAGTGACCTTGCACCTGTAAAACACCGTCACACCTGCAAGACGGTGTGATCAGTCTTCATCGACGCAGTGCTGGATCAGCAGTGTGTGTGTGTGTGTGTGTGTGTGTGTGTGTGTGTGTGTGTGTGTGTGTGTGTGTGTGTGTGTGTGTGTGTGTGTGTGTGTTTTGTGGGGGAATGGGAGCATGCTCCTTAACGATGTTAGGATTACCCAAAGCATCCATCTCCATACTCAGCATGTTGTGCTTTCTGTGTGTGTGTGTATTGCTGAAACATAGATGCAGGCTATTATTTGTTTTGCAGACAAGCGATAATGAATACAAATGCGTGTTGCATTTCACCCAGCTCAGCTGTGTGCAACACAAACACACGCCTGGATTCATTATAGATTATAGAGCCCCAAAGGACACACATGCAGGTTATTAATGCTTGTTCATGGTTTTTTTTAATCATTCAGAGGGGCCCTAATGTCCCTTTGTACATGAGGACCAGTCATGGTTTATTAATTTAAATTAAATCTGGCTGCAATTAATGATAATTTTTATTATTGGTTTCAGTGCTGACTGTTTGATTAATCACTTAGGACACTGGTTTCTATGTTGGGGTCAGGAGAGTAGGCGGTGGAGGGATGGAAAGGTGCTGTCAAAAGGTTTTGTGGCTGCAGGAAATTTTAAATTTTGGCAACTGCAAAGTGCTGTGAGCATTTCAGCATTCCTGTTCACTCCGAGGAAATCCCGTTCTGACCACCTGCATGAGTTCATCTGTGGCCAGACTATCAATGCAGACTTCCAAGCTGGGGTGTGTGAGGACAACATCTGCCCATTCACATTGCATTGAAAAGTTTTTGTCCACATCTGCACAATCAGTGCTCACCACCTACTGTACTTTGTAGATCTGGATCCCCATGATTGTCCTTTTTACCAAAACAGTTTTAAAGTGAAACTTTTATGTAACACACTTAAGGGAGATCCAGTGTGTAAAAACCATGCACAGGTGAATGTGGAGTAGGAGACTGACAGATGTTTTGGTGCATCGCCAGCTGTGATGCAAATGTCTGCTGGTCTGTGGTGGTGAAGACAGCTGAGCTTAAAAGTGAAGCTGTGATTTACCGGTCAGTCTGTGTTTCCACTCTCACCAAACGCCGTGACCTCTAGTTAGTGACAGAAAGAATGAGATCACGAATACAAGCGATAAAAACAAGTTTCCTTCAAAGGGTTGCTTTGAAAAGCCGATATTGAGCCAGTGGAGGTGATTCAGGGATCTTACTAGAATACTTCCTGAATGCCTCCTAAACGAGGTATTTCGGGCTTGTACTACAGGGAGGGAGTTTTGTGGCAAACGCAGGACACACTGGAGAGATTTTATTTCTCAGCTGGCTTGGAAATCACTCACTGTACTACCAGATGAGATGGAAGAGGTGATGGAGGAAGAGTGGGTTTCTTGATGGATGGATGCGGTTGGAACGCGACTAGAAGTGATGTGAAGGTGCACAATGACGTGATCTTAAAGGGGAGATCAAGCTTAGTTTTGATTTTTATGGGCACAGGTGCCGAAGTCTTTGATTGCAATTCGTACATCTGTATACACACTGTGTTTCAGGGTTCAGTGAGACTGATGGTAAACACTAAATAGAACAACTAGTCAGTCAGAAATAATTCCAAGCGTGATTTATTTAATGCTCCTCGTGGAGCAAATTGTTTTCAAGCAGAGTACACGACCGACCGCTAATTATAAATGACTAAAGGAGGTAATTTGTACAGCGGTGTATTAGCTCCAGTCTAGGTGAAATTTTAAAAAAAAGGTTGAAGAGCCAGGGGAGAAAAGTTATGTTCTGAGGAACAACAATGAATTTAAAGCTAGTAATACATTCGCCCCGATATTTTCAGAGTAGAAAAGCATGGAAGGACACTGCCATGAGCTGAGATGATGGCGTTTGTGTATGAGTTACTGATGCACTTCCTCTTGCGCGTTTGCTGTTTCATGTTTTAACCTCACATCTCTCCCTAGCTCAGTTTCGACGATCATCTGTGAAAGCTCGTGCATTCTGGTAGCGTGGTGTTTACTTGCATGAAGTAAAAAAAACAGGAGGATACAAAATAACTGGCCATCTTTAAAAACGAGGAAGAGACTTTGAAACTAGCGATTATTGATCTAGAATGTAGACCCATTCGATAACTACATGGCTTATTACTCTCCTCAAATGCTTTCATTTTACGGACTAGTTTTGAAAGTTTCGGGAGAAGCTGCCATGTTGGTTTCAGTTAAAGATCAAGGAGCAGACAGCCCACGCGAGGCATTTGTCCAGTCTGTCTTTGCACAGTTTCAGGAGGCTGGAGGAGAAGATAAGAGACTCTAAATCACGTATCAGATACCGTCGTGCAGCTCGTCCATCACACTAAAAAGCTGCTCGATCGCTCACAAAACAAAACACCTCACTGCACGTGTAACGTTATCTTCAGTAGCCTGACTTTTGCTTTTTTATATATATTTATATTTTTGCTTCATAAATAAGTTTTTAGTCACTAAGAAAATTAAGTAGCGGTGTTTCTATGTGTTCCAGGTAAGAGACACTGTGCTACCGAGCAGAAGGTCCACCCTGCTCAACCCTCCTTTTCCGACCTACTTCACAGAAGAGGACGGTGACCTGGACGAAGACCTGTACGACGAAGACTTGTTCGTTCACACAGAGCCATCGTTAACACTGACCTGACCTCTCAAACACACGACTGTTTCACACAAACCTGCTAACTGTACCTTGATCCTGTAATAAAAGAGTATTTCCTTGTATTCTCTCCAGCCTTGTCTTTGTGTGTGTGTGTGTGTGAGTGTGTGTGTGAGAGAGAGATGCGCTGGCACAAAGAATGTCTGTCTGATCCAAACAGTTATTACATCTCTCTTGGTTTTTTTTCTCCTCTCAGAAACCATGGTAACTGTAGGAGTGATGATGTCACTAGAGGATCCCCAAGTAGAGAGAGGGAGAGAAATGGGGAGGAAAAAAAGACAATGAAACAAAAACAAGGGAGAAGTGAGGCAGGCCTGCTGGAGAACTGTGCAATATCTATGCAGAGGAGGAGGGAGGGATGGAAATGAGTGTGTGAAACAGTGAGGGGAATACAGACGGGAGGCAAGGAATAGGCTGGTATGGGAGAAGTAATGAATTGGGTATAAAGCAGGGAAGCAAATACAAAGGAGTTTTATTTTTGTTTTGTTTTTTTAGGTGGGGATGAGCCAGTGAAGGAGTGGAGGGCAGCTAAAGGTGGCAGAGAGGGAGAGGCAGGGATGAAGGCTAACAAAGGTTGACATTTGTGCATAAGAGGATAAATGAGGACATTAATGTTGCAGGAGGAACTGCTGGGTGCTTAAGCCTGTGCTTGTGTGTTTGTGTTCAGCAGTATTTAAATGAGGCAGACTGTTTGTGGGTTAACGGAGCTCCTTAGGCACAGTGTGGACGCCTCTTTTTGTGGGTAGCAAGTTATCAGATGAAAATCATGTCCTCCTAACTGTTTGACTGTTGTTTAGTGTGTATCTTCAGAGGCCTGTAGTCCTTCTCTGCTCCATATCTGCCATGTAATTGACAACAGCAGAAAAAAAACAAAACAGGCTTTTGTTTGAAACACTGACAAGAAGCAGCGATGCTTCACAGGATCCACTGCAACAATTGCGGATGCGCACAGCATCGATTTCTTTTCCCTAATTGCAACGCTGCACTGCCCTCCCACTGTCTGACATGTGTAACATGCAGGAGCTGGCCATCATTTAGCTATAAAACAGTACAAAGTGATGACGCAGTTTGTGGCAATAGCTATACCATACCACGGCTTGTAGGTCTGTAAGACAGCGGCAGGTTCTTTGAAATGGTAATGATATCGTTTGAAAGTCCTGCTCTGTGGAGCCTGCACATCATCTGGCTTTTGTGGGGGTGGACGAGAGGAGAGCAGAGCGGGGAGGGAAAGAAAAAGGGTGGGGTGGTCTTTGCCTGTCAAAGCAGCAGAGCAGAAAGAGAAGACGATGAAGTCCGGCCAGGATTGGGAAGCCGCGGTCTCCCCTGACTTTCACAAGACTCTTCCTTCACCTGAGGAGGTGTGCTGGACTGTAAACTGCTTGTTTATGCAGAGCTTTGCCTGTGAAACAAGACCAGGCTGTTTTTCACATGGTAAGCAGTCCAATAAGTCAGCAACCCTATTAAAACTATATTAGAATTTATGTATTAAAAAAGACCTCCAGTATATGATTATGTATTTTGAATAGTCAATAAATATGCCCGGACTGTGTTGCAAAAAAAATAACATCCACACTATTACACCAACTCCAGCCTGAACCAGTCGTACGAGGCGGGATGGATCCATGCTTTCACGTTATTTATTCCAAATTCTGACCCTAACATCTGAACATTTCAGCAGAAATCGAGACTCATCAGACCAAACAATGTTTTTCCAGTCTCCTGTTAAGTTCTGGTGAGCCCGTGTGTATTGTAGGTTCAGTTTCTTGTTCTAAGGTGACAGGAGTGACACCCAGTGTGATCTTCTGCTGCCATCTTCAAGTCGATGTGTCGATCCAGAGACGTACTTTGGCTGTAACAAGTGGTTATTTTAGTTCTAATCTGCTTGAGGTAATCTGGCCATTCTCCTCTGACTCCTGATATTAAGAGGGCATAGAACTGCCACTCGATGGGTATTTTCTCTTTCATAGATCATTCTCAAGAATTCTCACTCACAAGAAAGCACTTTAAAAATGACTTGGACCTGAATTTATTGAGATTTACTGCTAAACTACGACTTAGCTTATGGGTAGAAAATGTGACCTTAAAAAAAGACAGAGAAAAAAAGACAGCCAAGCCCTGAAAACTTGTCAGTAAATAATGCGATTGGCCTCGGGCTGCAGCGAAAAAATTTCACGAGTGATATTTCTACACATTTGTTTGATTCATCCCAGAAAACGGTGGGAAAGTTGCACTGTTAGGTTTTGAGAGGGCATGCATAACCAAAAATCACTTGGGACCAAAAATAGTAATTCATTCAAATCAGAATAGTTTCTATAATTGATTAGCGCTGAAAGAGTCGTTGACCGTGCATGTAACTTTGACTAATGAAGAAATAGTGCTCAATTCCACTTTGCTAATCAGGACTTTTGTCTTTATTTGGACTCGATTCAAGACTTATTATTCAACGACTCTCTTAAAACAGCGTACAGGAGTGTAGCTATCGCTGGGGAGAAAAGCACAAGTTTGCAAATGTAGATATTTAAGTGCTCTGACCAGCCACGCTCACCAGTTTTCTTGCCTGTGTAACAATCTTGCATCTGATCTCAAAATGCCCTTCTATTAGTTAATTAAAGAGCTGAGTTTTGGCTGAATCTAAACATTTCGGGGAAATTACTTGGAGAGTGTGTGAGAGGTTTGGCCTGCTACTTTGACCCGGGTCTGACATGATGGATCTCCTGCTCTACTTCTGCTGGCTCAACACATGAGAGATCTGATTTCCATTAGTAAAGAGGGCACACGCACATACACACACAGCCTCTCCTTGTATACACACCTAAAGTGACCATCACTATCTCTTTTGCACAAACACACACACAAACACACACTTTTAATGCCTCTTTAGCGAGCAAAGATTCCCTCTCCTAGGCTGGTCAGCACTTATGTTGTTGCCTCCTTGCCGAGTTTACACACAAACTCCGGGTCTGACCTGCATCTTAACAACACGCACGCACAAAGGCGCATGCAGCGAGTATGTGTGTGGTGGCGTGCGCCGCGCAATATGAATTATTGAGTGTGTTATTTGAGGGACAGCTGGCTCTTGAGCACATTAAGTGCCTCAGTTAGACAGCCAGTTACAGCAGTCTACAGTGACAGCAGTGAAGAGTCACTAAACAGAAGTGAAGAGGGGAAAGAAAGAATGCTAATGCAATTTCACACCGGCTTGTATCAGCAGGCAATTATAAAAGTGTTTATATAAGCTCTCGCGTCAGGGATAAAACAAATGAATCTTTTAAACAGAAACAGAGCAGTAAAATCATTTTCTAATAGTCTAGCTACAATCCTAGTCTGCAAATACATGCATCTAAATGACATTTGAACTTTACAGAGGAAATCATCTGAGCACTGTATCATGGACGCCTTGGCACATTTACTGAGAGAAAACTGCACCAGTTGCTCAGCCTACATTTGGCAGCGTCGTGCAGAACTTCTAAATATAAATATTTGTATATGTGTTGTTAATTATAATTTGATCCAATAAGAATTGATGGCTAAATGTGGAAAGAGAGACGCACCCTGCTAGTAATTTCACATGCACAATTATCGCCGCACATCCCTTTAAGCCGCTCTGCTGGTGGTCCTGCTGGTGCGGGCCCCTCCCAGTTGTGCACACCTGGGTCTCAGGGGTGTGTGTGTGTGTGATGATTCCCACCCGTGTAGGTAAATTTGGGTTCCTTCCTTCCAGCACCACTGGGTGAGAGCAGGGTGCATCCTTTGTGTCCCCGCCTTCCCTCTCCACAGGTGTTCCTATCCTGCTTTTAGATGTGATGGTGTGTGTGTGTGTGTGTGTGTGTTGCAGTTATGATCCCACAAAGCAGTGTTTATAACTGCCTTTCACCATTCCTTGCTTAGTTTCCCTCAATTCTTTTTAAGGATTCATGGAGGAATGATGGAGACAGAAGGGAAGAGTGGAGAGAGATTTTGGTACTCTGTGTCAACATGTAGCAAAGGGAATACGCCGATAGCCTCAGCATTTTGTGTGCCATCGGTTAAAACCTTAGCAGTGTGCTTGACCACTCAAAATGCAGTATCCTAAGAAAGTTTAAGTTGAGAAACCAGTTACATAAAAGTAAAACTTTGAATTTAATTATTAATTAGATTCTCCTTTATGCTGATTTTGTTAGTGTTCATTAAATAAATATTTACATTTACAGCTCGTCTACAGTTCTGAAACGGCAAAATGTCTTGCTGCGTCTCAAGGACTGAGATAAACGCAGAACAAGAAGATGCAGTAGTTTTAACTTAAGTTGAAACTTTTGATGAAACATCAATATCCACAGATCACAGGAAAGAGATTTACAGAGGAATTAAAACCAAAGGTTCAACACAACTGCTGGAAATTATATTTGGCAAAAGATTATCTGACTATACTGCTTAAAAGCCACAAATTAAAACAATTAAATAATTAGAATTCATCATTGGGTTACAACATATTCTTAGATGAACATCTTGTTTACCCCCAAGGTTCTAGCTAATTTTGCCCCAAAACTGTAAATAAAAGATGAACACAGCCACCATGCTATCATCTGGTGACCTCTGAACTATTGCCACGCTGTTTTGTTGGGGTTTTCCCTCCCTCTTGCTCTCTCTCAGAGACACAGACTATCAACTATCAGCTAACAAAACCAGGCTGAATACTGAATTCTGTTTTCAACATTTTTTCACATTGGAGTCTGTGGGAATTGACTCACTTTTGTAGTCAGTCTCAAGTGGCCATTGGAGAAGGTGCAGATTCTGGCACTTCCATCTTGGCTTAGTTTCTCAGCTCGAGATGTTGCTGTTTGATTTTAACTGAGAACATAATATAAAGGCAAAAGAGCTCTGACAGACCAAAAAATACCAAACTAAACCAAAAAAACCCCCAAAAGACAAAATACAAATAAAATAGAATTGAATAGAATTCCTTTTATTGTCACTATACACATGTACAATGAGATACAGAGCATCTCCTTCCTTCTGCAGACATGTGGGAAAAGAAAAGGGTGGGGGGGCGGGGGTGCACAGTTCTGCAGTACTATATATATATTACTACTATATACTATATTATACTATACTATACTATATATATATGGTATTCAAAAAATATAAACTGCATTCAAAAAAACATCAAATGTACAAATATACAATTGGGGAAAAAAATTATGCTTCACCCATCCGGTTCTTCCTTTTACAGCAAAGTGAAAATCTAAACTCCAACATTAGGGTCACAAACTGTGAGTGGTTGCCCGGATACAGGAGATGACTTATCGTCAAAGCATTCAGCCTTTTGCCTCACTTTTCACATATAGGTAAGTGGTTCGTTAGCCCATTCCCTGTTAAAATGTCTGACATCATCCTGTACATTTCACAGCCACTGCAGGTACCCTAAATGTGTGCACTTCTGTGGGGCTTAAATGAGCCATGTTGAGACTGGGAGGTAAATGTCAGCGGTTTTCAGCCGGAAACCTTCGCCACAAGAATGTGACCACGGGATGTCGAGTAAATCAATATGAAAGCCGAGGGAGAGGGCTGAGAGCGGGGGGAGGGACGTTACTGCCAAATTATCACTGCAAAACCAAAGAAAATGAGAAGGGGAAGCGGAGACTGATGAAGGAAGTGAAAGTTGATTTTCAGAGGTTAATTTAACTTCTTTCCTGACTTTGAGGTTAATCTGTGACATTATACTGTGCGTGTAGGTGTGTAGATGTGTAAGTGCCCTAAAGGACAAGGCTGCTGATAACTCACGACTTTGTTATCCCATGAAAAGCAAACAAACCCAGCAATATGTCAGACTATTTTCTCTGGGGACTATTTTCTGGGAACATTTTGTACATTGTGAGTATAATAGACTGTATATAAAAGGTGGATGTAGCTACTGTGATGTCACGCATTAGTCGGTCTGTGGATGCACACTTTCAATCCTTCACTTTAGCTTTATGGCCTTTGGCATCTTGTTTTTTTTCTGAAAACAAAAGTAAGCATATTCACAGAGAGAGGGTTGAGCGTTAAGTTAACAGCTAACTATAGCCTGTATATAAAAGATGGATGTAGCTTCGGGGTCTGAAAAGCCTTTTAAGCTATGGTGGAAGTGCCTTAAACAGCCATTCTTCCCGACAGCTGGCAGGGATATTTTCTCTGGTTCCAAGTCCTATGATTTATGACTTAAGTTACCAATTTACTGATATGGTGGTGCGGTGGTTAGCACAGCAGGAAAGTCCTGGTTTTATACACATTTTTGTCCAAAGACATGCATATAGGTTAACTAGTGATTCTAAATGAATGGATGATGTGTGTGTTAATTTCAAACAAGGTGATGTCATTGGAGTGAAAACAGATGACATAACAGGGTATGCATTAGTGCGGGTCTGACTTGCAAAGTCACCACCACACGGTCTGCTCTCAGTTCATCAGTCAGATCCACTCCACTGCTTGTGAGGAGCGGTTTCAAAACATCAAGATGCCGATGGCCAACCCGCTCAGCTAGAGCTTTAAAAACAGACAAATGAGGGATGCTGTGTTGGCTATGTGCATTTTTTTTTAAATATACAGTCCATGCAGCATTACCTGTGTGCATCCATAGACTGCAGTGGTGCATGTACAGATACACAGACTAGCAAGTCACTGCCAACATAAAGTAATGAAAACAAAAACAAAACAAAACTGAGCACTGACTTCTTGGAGGGTTTGTTACAGTTCACCACACAAAAAATCCTGTTATCTGTTGTATAAATTGCATTAAAACTGCCCCCCCAGAAAAGCACCACCATATTTTAATAGTCACTTTCATCCATTTGATGATACTTCATGCCGTCAGGATTTAACTGTAATGAACGACTGTCACCCAGCGTAACAATGAAACTCATCTGCTGTGTGCGCGTGTTTGGCTTGTCCTCACGCAAAGAACACGAAAACATAATTTTATTGGCAGTTTGTGCCAATAAAAATAATTTGGCAGTTTGTGCTGCTCAGATTTCTGTCATCACCCCCTAACAGTGTGGAGATGAAGATGATTTCATGTGTGTGTGTGTGTGTGTGTGTATGTGTGTTGCTCAGAGCATCACATGAACTGCATGGCTGGACACCACATGGATAGTTTAAATGGGAACTTTTTTCTTTTTTTTACAATTTGGATGCAATTACCCTTTATGTGGTCGTTTCTCGGAGAGTACGCACTTCTTTTCTCGCGCACACCCACGAGTGCACACAAAGTGATGACATTTCTTACTCCTGAATAGAAAGCCATTTAACCTGACTCACAAGAAGCCGAAGGACACAAAAGCAATGGCACAAAGCGAGCGGGAGAAAGACTGCGAGTAGGGGGTCTCATAATACAGTGGAAGCTTAACACATTAGAAGGCATCATTTTAGAAACTTTAAAAACAGACGTGCGCCGCTTCTGTTGTGGACGGACAACACATGCAATAACTCTGTGTCTTTGTCCAGATTTGTGATTATTAATGTGCGTCAGTTTTCTGTGAAAATACAGTCACTGCATTGTACTCCTCTAATTATAAAAACCTTCATCTGCAGTGGAGGCATCTCAGGAGACCTGTGTGTGTGTTTGTGAGTGTGTACATTACATGCAGAGGGATGAGCAGAGTGGGAGTAAGACAGAGGGACTTACATCTGTTTTGGGTCAGCAAAAATACTTTATAGCCCTACTTAAAGAGGCAGTGATGACGCTGCCAAAAAGCAATACATCCAAGTGGTTCACCCACACACACCCCCACACACAAAAACACACAATCCACCCTCCCAGTGTGCTGACATATCAACTGATTGGCCCCGCACAGCATTAACTGCAAAGTATCCTATCCTGCACACACCCGGACACACACACACCTGTGCACTATCCTGGCCCTCATCTCCTCTCTTTGCAAAGCCGGAGATCATCAGATATCGCCCCAAAATCTACACGATAACAAGAATCAATTATCACAGCATCGTGTTGAATCAGCACACATTCCTTCGCTCGACACAGAGTGAATGCAAATGGAGATGCAGATCAGCGGTTTCAAAGTGCCAGCGGGTCTTCGGTGGCAGCGGAGCGCGTCGGATTGCGGGGCAAGGCTGCCGCTCGGTGGATCGAGCAGGAGCTGCGTGCACGCAGAGAAGTGGGGCGTGCTGGTTGAGGAGGTTGTGCAAGGTAAAATCTCAGAGGAGTTAACTGTACAGAGATGAGATGAGATGGGTCCCTCAAGTACAACCCCAGTGCTATTTTTCTAAACACGAAATGCTGACGTTTCTTTTTTGTGTGTGTGTGTGTAGTCGTACGTTGTGGACGGAAAACATGAAATCAAACTCTCAGCTCAGCTTGTTACAAAAGAAAAACTGGGGAGCGCTCATGAAGGGCCTGTTGTAAATATTTTATGGACCCTCTCTGTAAGACACAGAGCAAGCTTGAGAGGTTATTTTAAAGGAGTCTTTTCAGTCTGTTCAAGCAGATTGTAATGCTCCCACATCTGGCTTTGACAGCTGACCTTTTAATAGGACAAAAACTGTATAGTGGAAAAAGGTCTCTGATCACTCTTTTGACCTGCACTCTAATCAAGTCATGCAGAGAAATCATTACCAGGCTGACCTTCAACTGTACACCCTGCTAAGATAATAGAATAAGCGTTTGCAGCCAGCCAGATACTTAAGTGTATTGCTGGATTAGAAATGAACCCAGGATTCTCCTCTGAGGTGGGAGATTTGCGGTATGAATAACTCACACAGTGGCAGGAGGACTATCTCCTGCACTTGTACCTTTAATAGCTTCACTTTATTATCCTGTAGTGTCTGATTCTGGGGTCATTACTTCCCTAACTCTCATTTCTTAATAAATCATCTTATAGAAGCAATGCAGCTTAAATTAAACATTAAGGAAAATAACAGTAAAATAAGAAAGTTAACTTGACCTAAAACGCAGCGCTATCTGACCTCATATGTTTAAGCCTGTTAGTGCTTGGGTGGGTTCCACCACAACTGTGACCATGCCCGGTACAGACCATACAGTGAGGCCTGGTGTCTCCACTAGAGGTCAGCAAAAACTTGTGAGCTTGTGCTAGGTTCAAAGGTACAGACGTTTTTTGAAGTCATTAAATAGAAAAAAAATAGTATTGTACTCATAATCACACATTGATTAATGTGTAAATACGTCTTCCAATAAATTAATGCATTCTCATAAACTTAGAATTACATACATAATACGCCAAAGGCAATGGAGAAGAGAACTCCCTGCATCTTCAGACTCAAGATATGAAGGATCATACATGTTTTATCAGCAGAGATGGGGTCCTCTTCACCAAGGGAGCAAAAACGTCAAAACAAAAGAGAGCGCGACTGGCATCTGGATGAAATTGAATCTTCTTCCTCCTCATTGCGACCCCTTATTTCCTGAACTTAAGTCAGGGGTCTGACATACAGAAACGTGCATAAACATGTTTATTTCTTCCTGATATTGTCAGAATTACTTATTGTCAGGACATTAGATGTGACCATCTCATTTTTGGACAGCTGACAGTGAACTGGCTAAACAAAAGTTTCTAAGCTAACATTATGCTAATGTAACTAATGTTAAGCGTGAATGTCTTAAAAAAACACACTTTCTCTCCGTTAAACAGTTTGAATTCATTCATCACATCAAACATCACAATATATGAGAGTTTATTCACTAAGTTCAGCAATTTCAGTTCCACTTCAAAGTAAATTTCACTAACGCTAGCAAACAGCAGCTAACAGCACCTAACGGGGCTAACAGCAGTGCTTAGCCACAGAAAAGTTTAGGATATCCTCAACAACTCAGTATTGGTGTCACCGATCAGAAGTGAGCTTCAGTGACTCATCGACTCATATCAGACTGTTTTCAGTCTTTTACAGCCTCCTTCAAAGTAAATAAAGGTGGATGCTTCTCACCTGGCATATTGACAGCTAAGATAAACAGTGGACTGACAGTCTGTACAGATAGCAAAACTCTCCAGGGCCACTTCCGTCACTTTGCTATCTGAGTACTTTTCAGACCCGTGACCGGCGTTTTTAAGGCGACTCTGGGGTAAACACATAAAATGCGCCGAAATATTTAATTGATATAGATCTGTGTTTTATTCCTGATTGATTGCTAAGTGTCGATAGACTTATGTGTTAAAATATAATGTGTGTGTGTGGCGGGGTGCTGGGTTGTTTTTCTTAACACAAACAGCAGTAGAAATATCCTGTCTAAATTTAGTGTTTTGATATCTCCTGGCTGACTAAAATATGTTTTTCCTACAGCCACTGTAGCTAGGATTATGCACTAGAATTGAAAGGGGTAAGGAAAAAGACCTCAGTTGTCTGCAAAATTTACTGACATCTAGATATTTAACACACTGTAACTTTAAAGTTCTATCAACTCCAAATAAAACCATAATATCAGTTTTTTAATTCTTTCACTCATTCTGTGTTTAAATGACCCATGTTCTGAAATATGGTCCAGATCAATGTATCTGACTGTATTCACTTTTAAGGATGAAGAATTAGCCACTCGGTGTTTTATGTGGCGCTAACTTTGAACCCTCAGCATTACCATTTTGGCCCATTTTTTTCATTTTTGGAGCCTTAAGTAAGCATATTTGGGCAAGTGGTTGCTAGTTTTCAACTAATGCTGGCAAGCTTGATGAGCAAGTCCATCTATGTGGCTGCATGTGGAGTGTATGGATACATTGCACAGATGCAGACGCCTGCTAATTAGAGCTGCTATGTGCAGCTGATATTAGAATTTTACTAACCATCACTGCAGCACAGACCTCTTGGACCATCTGTACCTCACAGCAATGCAAATTATTTGTCAAATTATTCAGTTAAAAATGTTCCAAACACCACAAATGAGCAGAGGTGAAACCTAGCTGACAGTTCGAGCCTTGTTTGGAACTACTTTGAAGTTCCACTTTCACATCCTTTAGCTTTAATTTATTCCTGGAGTTCAGCTGCATTTAGGCACAACAGAAAGCTATTCAGCAAGGGTTCATTTGAATTTTTCTGTAGAGTTTTCATCATATCTAAATGTAAGGGCAGCTGCTGATATTAAAAGCACATGTGGATGGTTAAGGTCACTCTACTTTAAAGCTGAAATGCAGCTTGTAATAACAGCTGTCTGGCGGTTTGTGGAGGTCAGACTCTTTGGAGTAAAAGACTGCATTAAAGACAGGGAGGAACATGTGAATATGACCATGTAGTCAGTTACTTTCAACCATCCACCTGAGGTATTTCACCATAGCAAAATGCTTTTCTGTCCATGGTTTATGTGATTTTTTTGTATTAGTGTAGAAAAACATTGAAGGTTTCCTTGGTAAGAGAAATTCTTCTTATTGTATTTTCACACTCTCACCTTTTAAGTGTCCTTGTAGGAAAAACTCTCAGAAAATCCTAAATACTTCAAGAGCAAATTAAAAAGTGGAAACCGAGGACGTACAAAGGACACACTGTGGGCACCTTGGAGGCTTCTGAAAATTATTCATTCTGTGCCCATTTCTGACAAATAGAAAAAGGAGGAAGAATAACTTCTCTTTCACCTTCTCCATCTGGAACCAGAAGGTGGTCTTCATCCTTGAGAAACATCAGAGTAGAGTAAAGCTGAGTCGCTGCAGCCTGCAGCTGTTAACTGCTGCTGCAGAAGAGGTCACATTGTGGGAAATTGTAATCTGAATCACCCGAAGAAACAAAAGTACTGCTACTGGAAATGATTGGGCTTGCATCCTGAACATTACAGGGGTGCTCACTTAAACAGCTGAAGCCTGTCCCAGCCAGAAAAAGTGCAATACTAAATAAATTTCTAAATTTTAAGGGGAACATCACACCCTCTCATTCTGTGTTTGTTTTGAAAATGATATAGACAGAATAAAAATGTTTAAACTGCTATTTAAGTGCTTTTTTTCCCACTATATATATAACTGTAGTCTAAATTACAAATATGAGCTGGTTTTAATGCATATTTAGATGCATTTTAATACTCTGGTTAAACACATCTTTTTCTTTTGTCTTTTTTTGTCGTCATTTAAACAAACTGTTCATTTATGTTTTTCTCCTAATCCTGACATAAGCTGTTCTTAATGCATAAAAAAGGCAGTGTCATTACCCTTTATATCTGCCATATGTATTGACTTTAGTTTGTATTATTTTTATTAAAAAACAACAAAAACAACCACAACTTTATTCACAGCACGAGTCTCCTTATGTAAATGTATAATATCAAGAGTGATAACAGTAACTAAGGCTATGTACTGGTTTGCAAACTATCTACTAACTTTCTACTCATGCAGCACCTTAAATATCAGGAAGCTTAACTGGTGTCATATAAATTTCCAGTTATATGCTCTCTTTATGAGCATGGACACCAACACACCACTTCAGAGAACTATATATCCTCTCTCACCCCGGTTTCATTTAAAATAATGTTTAAAAAGTAATATTTTGAATATTTCAAACAATTTCAAATAATTTGAAATATTTTTATACATCAAAGAAATTGTAATTTTTCTGGGGTTCATTCAAAAACATGAGATTTCCCTGACAGGATCATTTTAATTCTCAAACAAATATTTCTGTATTATACCTTCTTAGAGCTTTTTCTCACATTTATAATGTGCATATTATTTAATAATGCAAACTGCACTATTATAATGCACAATATCGGTCTTACTCTTTGAATAACCTCGTTTTATTTTTATTTTATTTTTGTTGTTTATGTAAAACATGTGGCAGTGTCTCAGTATAAGGATCTATCTAACCACTCCCAAAGACCATTCGTTGCAATGTTTGCATTGTCCACAAGGAGGCAGCAGAGTCCCTCATATTTCATGAACAGCCACCACACAGAAAGTTTCTCCATCTTCAGAAAACAGTACTGCATGATTTGTTGTATCCTATTTATTAAGGATTAGAAACACTGAAAAAGACACTCAAAACACCTATGAAAACATGAAAAAATACACATCGAATAGCAAAAGATTTGTATAAACTGCTGATAACACTAAGGCTATGAAACCTTTTATTGACAATATCGTCAGCTGTCGCTGATGTTGGCACCATGCTAAGATAGTGTTGTTCACATATAAGAGTTTATTCTGTGAGCAGAAACCTGAGCCTTGAGATGTTGGGCCTTTTTTTTTTTACAGAGAGGTGTGAATATGCAGCTGCAGCAACCATGCAGTGATTTATTGGTGTATTTTTGGTCCATCCATGTTTCAATTTCAGTGAATGTGGTCTGTGCAGGGTTGTCCCAGTTATTTAGTTTCCTAGAACATGTTTAGGTGCCTTCCTTATCCTAAGGGTATAAAAGTGGGGAAACAGGGTGCAAAGATGGACAGGTGGATGAAAAAACTATAAATAGCTAATTTTAAAAAAAAAAAAGTTAGAGACATGATGGACACAGATCACTGGACAGAGTAGATCATGACAGATGTTTGTGCGTTTAAAGGGCTGGACTGAGCAAAGGCCTGGTCAGGAGAGTGGTGGCAGGGATCGGGTACTGACCGGGCAGTACTTCCCCCTGGATGGTGATGGAGGAGGCTGGGTAAGATGTGGTGATGATGGGAATGGGCGGATGTGTCCTCCATAGTACTCTCGCCCAGTCTCTGAGGCCTCAGCTTCTGGATCCTGAGACCGACCTCTGGGCCTGCGTAGCTGAGGGGGAGTGGGTGAGCAGGTGGGCATGCACCGGAAATGAGAGGGAGAGTGGTGGGAAGACATACGGCAGATAGGGGAAGAATAACACCCTGGAGCTGAGTGGCGACTTGGTGATGGATGGCGACCGGGTGAGCGGTGCCGGCCAGGTGAAGAGTGCCTCCCTCTCAGCGGTTCCTTGGTCTGTTTGGGGGATTTGTTTGACTTAGGAACCTTGGATGTCTTAGGTGTATTGGGTGATCTGGGAATGGGATGAGTGGTGGGGTAAGAACTGGATGAGTGAGAGGTGAGGCCTTGGCTGGGAGAGGCAGGGTCTCCATTGTTGGCAACCTTGTAGAGGAAGACATCATACTGAAGGGGCGGGTTGTTCTCTGGATGAAGCTTGGCCTCTTTGGGGAGAAGCACTTCCAGGCCAATAGTCACTCCATCCTGATGTTGAAATATGGTAAGTGGAGAAGATTGCAACAATGCAGGAAGAGTCATGAAGGCAAAAACATGAAATCAAATTACATTGACAAGCACAGGGGTGACAGTGGGCCCCTGGGATAGCTGAAAGCTACAGTATTGATTTTTAGATTCTTGGTGTAATTAGCTTTTGGGGGAAAATGATGAGAAATACCAAATGACAAATACTGTGCTGATTTACATGTCCGGCAACTACAGAGCAACATTCAATTAATATTCACTCTCAAACTCCTGTGGCTCTTGTTCTCGATAACTCCTGAATAAGATCAGTGTCTGTTTGCTGAAGAAGGGTGTAAGAGGCAGTAGCTCCAAAGAGTTACAGACTAGCTAGCTAAGCAGCGAGCTGAGAGACGCTTTGAGCTTCGTGGAGTTAAGGGAAACTGCACAGTTAGGTAATAATTTCCATTAGATACATAATAGAAATATAATGATTATAGCTTAAACTGTAATAAAATTTGGGACTAAGTGGCTATAAATGTTGAGAATTTACTTTAAACTGTTCTGAATATCAGTATTCTTTTTCATAATGATGACATATATACTCACTGGCCACTTTATACAGGTACACTGCAGCAGCTCAGTGCATTTATGCATGAAGACAAGGTCTGCTGAGTTTCAAACAGAGCATCAGAATGGGGATGAACAGAAGTTTAAGTGACTTTGAATGTGGCATTGTTTGTTGGTGAACTGGTCTGACTCTTTTACAAACTGATGATTTGCTGGGATTTTCACATACAACCATCCTTGTTGATGTTCTCGGATGTTGGAGGAGAATTGCGACACCGCTTTGAACTTACATGAAGATAAAAGTAATTCAAATAACCACCCGTTACCACCCATTATCTCTGAACTTTATGTTAAAGCTTGAAGCAGGTGGGTCAGCAGAAGACCACACTGGGTGCCACTCCTGTCACCTAAGAACAGGATACTGAAGCTACAATTCAAAGAGCTCACCATTATTGGACAACAGAAGATTAGACCAGCGTTGTCTGGTCTGATGAGTCTTTCTGGTGCGACATTCAGATTAGAGGGTCAAAATTTTGTGTAATCAACATGAAAGCATTGCTCTATCCTGCCTTGAATCAATAGCTGAGGCTGGTGGTGGTGCTGTAACAGTGTGGGAGATTTACTTTTGGTTGCTGACCATGTCCATCCTTGTTATCCTGAAGTGTAACACACCATGTCACAAAGCTCAATCATCTCTAACTGGTTTCTTGAACATGACATGAGTTCGCAAATAGTTGCCTCAGTCACCAGATCAGAATACAACAGAGCACCTTAGGGATGCTGTCATTTCAATATGGACCAAAATCTTTGAGAAATGTTTCAGCACCTCGTTGAATCTATACGACGAAGAATTAAAGCAGGGGCTCCAACCTGGCACTAGCAAGGTGTACCTAAAAAACTGTCAGGTGAGTGTATATGATACTTAAAAACACTGCTGTCAGAAGAGGTGTTTAGCGTAGATGAATAAAAATAACTATGGCGAATTACATTCTCATCAGTGTAAGTACAGAGTGGAGGTTGGAAATTCCAACAGAGTGGAGGTTGGAATTTGGGGGGTATTCAAACAGGAACATGTGTACTTCTTAATACATGGAAAGTACAGATAAAGATACATCAAAAATTAAAAAAACAAAAGAAAACTCAGAAATCCTGTTTCCCTCTGCCGGTCTGGTTAAAAAGCCTGCGTTAAATTTCTTCATATTGAACAAAACATGTTTCATTTGAACCTTTTATTGCGGATTCTATTCATTTGAGGGAGCTGTCCATGGTTCTGAATGGGCAATCACCATTGTGTGTGCAGACGGTGCAATCTGTGAGGAGCCTACTGTAGCACAAAAGCAGGGTCAGCCGAGCATTCAGTTATTATTAGCGGGAGAGCAGCTGGGCAGTAGTTAGCTTCATCATAGGCAGACATGCAGAGAAAGAAAGAAAGAAAGAAAGAAAAAGAAAGAGCTGGACAGAGAGATACAGTCTGGAGGAAAGCTCACAACAACACACGGGGACAAGCTGGGTAAATTAAAAAGATTTATTCCAACAACCGTGAACTGCAATCCTCCATGTATACCAAAAAAAGTACAAAAGAATAGCAAGGTACATTAAAGCATTATAAATCACACTGAAAATCAAGACACAGCGTGTGTAATATATCTATTGTATATAGTATATCAACTCCGAGCAGTTACTTTGACCTCATGTAATCTAGACATATCCACTTATTAGCAAACATTAATATTTCGCAAATACAGATTCACTTAATTTCCACGTACTTCTTTTTATTTTATTTTTTGTTGCAAATATTATGTTTTCAGACACTTTTCATTGATAACACCAATGCATGCGGGCAGAGAGCGACAGTAAGGCGGGGCAAGCAGAGGTAAGAGGAAGGAGGGGCTGGGGAAATGTGAGAAAAGACAGCAAAGGATTTCATTGGCCAAAGACCAAGGCAGGGCATCAGCAGAAAGGAAAGTCAGTCAATAGTTGGTCCAAGCCAGAGGTTTTAGTCCAGCATAAGGGGCGGATATGAAAGGAAGGAGGAGGCGGCACCACTATGTGATCAGTGTTGGCATGGTAGCCTTGTAAACAAGACTATTGTGCTTTTCAAGTTGTATCTTTAATTCATGTTGTGCTTACTTTTTACATTAGGTCTCATCAGACTGCTAGAAATGCACAGTATGCACTTTGCATGGTGTAAACGATGTTAGCCTCGGCGCTATGTCGTTTGTGTGTGTGTGTGTGAGTGTGTGTGCACACTTTAACAGAAGGTGAAGCTTTATACCAGGTTGTTCTGGAGCATGTTTACCTCGGCTTTTTCCTCCGTGTTGTTAGGAGTGAGGCCGTGGTCGTGGACGGCGGAGGCCGGGCGGTTGTTCTCGTGCTTCGGGGAGTGAGAGTTGAGGATGTTCATAGACCCCTCCTCCTTGGGCTGCGGGGACTTGGCTTGGTTCTCCTGCTTCTGCGGCTCATCCTGCAGAGAAAGTTGGTTACGCTTCACAGATGCTTCATATGCAGAGAAAACGAAATTTTAATGACGAGGTACAAAACTATTCTGGGAAATACAACAACACTTCCATGGTGCCAGTCTTACAACTTACAACTCAAAGCTTTATCCATCTCACATCTGCACCTACAGGCACCTTAAAATCTCCAATTAACCTGACGCACATGTATTTGGACTGTGGGAGGACAATCCAGCATGCAAGGTGAGAACAAAAGCCTCTGGAAACTTCCAAACCAGACTTTTTCTTTGCTGTAAGAGAAAACCTTTACACCAGTGTGCAGCTAATATACAAGACATGCACAGAGAGACTTACCAGAATGTAGTAAATGTGTTTTATCTAACTTAAATCATCAAGTAATTAGTGGAACCTTAAAAATCTACAAGTTCTTTTTATTTTGGGGGGAATTTGGTGAAACATTTGAACAATTTTGGAAGATTTGCTTTTAAAAAAGTTATGTCAAGTGGTTCCATACAACTCTTTTAGGTAGCTCCTAAGAAACTGTTTAAGTTTATCTGAGTCATTTGCTTGTGAAATACTTGTCTTATGTAGATACATTTTTTTGAGTGCACAGTATTTTGTTGAAAAATCACAAACACACTCAAGTACATTTTTTAAAAAACTATTTTGGCCAGTAAATCTAGCTAAACAGAATTCTTGTAAAATAATAATAGTGAGATTTCCTTTTTAAATTACTCTTTTTACTCTCTTAGCTGTGCAGATATGCATCTTTTACTGCTTGGGAATATAGATATGTGTACACTTTTTTCCCTGATGAAGGTAAAGTTATGTTGAGGTCTAATAATCATCCTCAGGGGGGTCTATTTTGTGTAAGATTGCACCTTTAATTACAGAACTGAACTTTTACTGTACTGTTGTTTGCAAGAGTGTGCAATCACTTGCTCAGGCAGTCATTTAACAGGGAAAAACTGCTTAGTGTGTGCTGGGGAAAGATCTAATATAGTGGCGCATCGCTGTGCATTACGATTTTGCAGAGACAACTTAATCTGAACTGGCAGAAATACACTGCCAGACTAGGAGAGACAGACATCGCAGAGTAACTGGCCTAACTGAACTTAAAGATGATATTTATAACTGGTTAAAACAAAAAACACACAAAAAACCCTTCCAGAAAACCCTTCCCCTCTTGCTTGCTCGAGATAATCATTCTTGAAAGTCACGGAAAAACCACCACCACCTTCACATCCAGGCCTTTATCTAATCAGCTAATCATACCGCAGCATAAAAAAAAAAACCTGTTGGACCTATGACATTTAAAAGAAATTGCAATACAGGACATGTACCTGCAGGGGCTTTTTAACCCCGCGACCTGACATTTAGAGGATCCGGAAGATACCGAAAAGTAGCTATAATCACTACACTGAAATGCCAGCACCGCTCTCAGAGCAGCAGCTTATTTTTTAAAAAAAAATCCTAATTTGATCACTTCAGGTAGTTCAGCTAAGTGTCGCTAATGGACTGAGAATCAGAATTCATTTCTGCAGATCAAATGTGAAGTCAGTCCCAGAGACTTGTTTTTGTAAGATGCAAATCCATTGTGTTTCGTGTCCGTGTGTCAGGCTCGTAATTGTTCAAGCTATCCATTGATTGGCTTTTCACTAACATCTGAAGGTCAAAGTCACATCAGGCGGTAAGTAGGGCACAATCGATCAGTTTCACTGGCTACTGTTGTACGCAATTCGCCGAACGCCCTTTCACATCAAAACAGGTTCCGAAAATTTAAAGTCGTGCTGTTGCTGTTGATCTCCTACACCCCCTACGCCGTTTAAGTTATTCTCCTATTATATCCGTCTTTATTCACAAGAATCCACACTGAATTTTAAGTATGAATTTACTCATGCATCAGTAACCTTTTCTATTGCCTTAGTAACCCAGCAGGCGATTGATGGATGTAAACAGGGGAACAAACACATCTTCCTGCAAACACAACACCCCCACAACACACACGCACACACACACACACACACACAAAAGAATTGTGGACGGAAATGAATGCATTACTGCATGCTACAGAATGCACAACCTGTGGAGGGGTACTGGGGAGAAAAGAGGAAACCTGCTGCAGGGGGACCCAAAATGGCTGTTTGAGCTGCATGAAGAGCAAGCAGCTGAGACAAAATGGTGGCTCAATTTCCTCAGCGAGCTTCTCAGGAAGCTGCAGAGGCGCAGGTAGGAGAGGCAGCAAATGTATGAACTCGCTGTTTCTCCACACAGCGATGCCTACATATCTGAACAACTGGCTGCAGGACGCCTGGAAGGGTGTGATTAATCATTACACCTACATGGAATTCAGCTGATACGAGATCAGGTGCGGGAAGAGGTCGTGGAAGTGACAGCTTGCAGCGTATAAAGTGCAAAAGATTTACAGTACTGTGCAAAAGTCTTGAGCTGCATGTCTTTTCTTGATATTTTGCTGAGATAATGAGAAATAGATGTGGCGATTTATTAAAATGTGCAAGTATTCATGCATATAAGGCAAAAAAAGGAGTTTGTATAATTCTACCTTTAATCCACCTTTATTGTTCAACACAGCCTGAACTCTTTTAGTCAAGCTTTCTTGTAATTTCTTTAAGTAATCTTCAGAAATAGTTCTCTAGGTTTCTTGAAGGACATTCAAAGCTTTTCTTTGGAAGAGAGTTATTTAGGGAGGCCAATCCATGACTGATAGTTCTTCACCGTGTGTGTGTCTATTTCAGGCATTTACTGCATTGGAAGTGTGGTCATTGTCATGGTAAAAAAAAAAAAATGAAGCTGTTGCCGATCTAATGCTTTCCAGATGGTTTTGCATGATGAATTCTGTGTTTGGAATTTCATCAGTTTTGACAACAATTCCAACACCACTGGCTGAAATTAATATGCAACCCCTGACGGAGCCTCCACCATGATTTACAGATGGCTGTAGACATTGTTGTACCTCTCTCCTGACCTAGTCTGTACATGCTGATGAAGGTTTGAACCCCCCAAAAATGCAATTGATCCAACATGATGGGTTTTGTGACAGGCTGCTAGTAACAAAGTGCTCATACAGATACAATTTAAAACTGGTTCTTTGCTAATTGTCTATGTGTTGAATCAGGTGTCTTTTTTACACTTGAATGCCTCTGAAAATGGTCAGATCCAAGGACTGGACTGAAAATGGGTGAAAACGCAGCCAAATGGAAAAACTCTGAATGACCCTCACAAAGCCTGAGGAACTATTGTTCAAGAAAACTTTAAAACACATGGGAATGTCTGGCTACTTGAAACAAAATATAAAGGAGTAATGGGTGGCTCGAGATTTTTGCACAATACTGTAAGTTTCTAGCAGTTGCACAGTTGGGGACTTTAAAGCAAAGCCAGGGAGGAAGACTAATGTAGGCAATGTGGGCATCTCCTTTGTGCTTACCTGGAGCTGATTATAAGAATTTCTGGGTTTATAGTCCCAGGTAAAGCTGGCTGTTGATGGCCTCTGAGGGGAATCGGTCAGGGTGAAAAACATTAAACACAGACATACGCTACATTTTCATCTATGTCTTGATGTAACAGGACAACATTATGGTGTGTTTTGGTGTGCCTGCAAACTTCAGATGGCAGTTTAATAACAAGAACAGTGCAGCAGAAACATACAGTAGACTGAATCATCAAGCGAAGCTGGCAGGGAGACAACACAGGAGAGAACACAATGAGGTGGGAAGGGGGAAAAATATATAGAAAAATGAAATAAAAACTAAGAAAAAGGGGGGAAAGGGGCCAAACATGAGGAGAGCTGGGCATACCTGACAGATAATGTTGTCATAGTACGCCAGGTTGTGAGTATGAGCTTGGGGAGCGGGCGGAGGGGTGTCACACAGTTTCCTTACGTTTGGCTGTGAGCCGTCAGCTGTTGTGGAAACTGAGAGGCCGTCCGTCTGTGGCTCGCTGCTCTGTGGGCGGTACTTACTGCAGGATGGCAGAGAGAGAGATTTGTGTGGTAAATATTTGGAGTAATATGGTTGTTTTTTGCATTCATATCTTTAAGAGCTGCATTTTTTCTCCACTATGTATACCAGCTCGCACAAAACACATGTCACTTCTGTGAAAACCAAATAATTTAGCAGACTGACTATAGACTTCCTTTCACATGTGCTCTGCTTTGACTGCCATGTGCTTGTAATAAGGTTGTCACCTCGCTTTGCACCGACCAAACTGTGAGTCACAGCTCTCTTTTCAAAAATATTTTCTCACTTCCCGGTCATACGCACACACCTGCGTTTGCGAAGGCGCTTGTTCTCGTTCTTGAGGTGGTGCAGCCTCTTGGCAAAGAATACGATGATCATAAAAAGCAGCAGGAAGACCACGGAGGACACGCCCACCACCACGCACAGCACCTGGAACTCGGTGACGGCCCAGTCGCAACGCGCACCTTTGTTCCACACGTAGTCCTGCACATTGCACCTGGATTAAGAAGGAATATAAAGAGACCATATTAATTTATTATTATTAACTTTCTGTCTTTCTTTCTATCCTCAAAATAAAAAAGCCAAATGCCCAAGAAGGTGTGTGCCTGTGTGCCAGAATTATGCCTACAACGTGTAAGTGTAAACTTGTACTCAGAGCTATTGACATGCTGTCCTGAGGTCTTTCCAGCAAAGCAGGGATTTGGCCTGCAGCCTAGCCCCTTAATGAGATCAAAGGATCAGAACACGTGTGTGTGTGTGTGTGTGTGTGTGTGTGTGTGTGTGTGTGTGTGTGTGTGTGTGTGTGTGCGTTTTCCATATTCCTGATCTTTTTCTGTCAAACTACTTACTACTTTTTCACTGCTGTTTGAGCATATGTAAGTGTGTGTGTCCATATGCATGTGTGTGTGTGTGTGTGCATATTACTCAGCAGGTATGATAAGATAAGCAACAGTTTGCCTCCAGGCTTACAGAGAGGCTGCAGGAGAGGGCAGATGGTGCCATCAAGGCGTGAATGAATGCGTGTGCATTTGCATGAGCAGTGTGCGAGCGCGCGAGTTTGTGTGACCTCAGTGTATTGTCATCTTTCTCGTACTTTCTATTTGTGCATGCTGTGTGTCTCTGTCAGCTGCCAGCAGCCTAACAACACACACACCCTCTTTTACGCCCTGCCTCCAAAACCCAAAACTGAGATTATCTCTTGGGGACCCTGCTGTGATCTTGACAAACCCTTGTGACACATCAGGCCAGCCTTCTGTTTCCGTGTTTGTGCGTGCGTGTGTGTGTCTGTGTTTCCAGTGTTCATGCTACATCTTTTCAATTGTGTGGGAGAACAAGCATATTGGAAATTATCCCAAGAAGACAAATTAAAAAGGGGAATATTTTAGCACCCAACGACCCTCTCGGGCACCCCTGCTGCCTTGCACATAATGTGCACACACAAATGTCAGTTGCTCACCAAAAAGTCACATCCTGCCTTTAAATTACTATGCATGATGGAAAAAGGAAGACAGTATGATCCTGTGTTTGCATAGCTCTCACCTGCAGAAGGCTCCCATTCCTGGCACTACGGTGCACACCCCTTGATTGAAGCAGAAATTGGGTTTGACGTCACACTGAGATACACACACCCCGGGCCCAGACTGCACAAAGCCCAGCCTGCAGCCACCCTCCCCCATGGCACCTCCTAAGCCTAGCCCCTCATCCTGGTCTTGCCCTGACATGGGAGGAGCTGGTAAGGGTGGCCTGCTGTCCACGTTAGGCTTGACCTTGTCGGGAACAGCAGGAGAACCAGCCAGGAGCGGATTCTCATCCTCCATTTCTGCTGGAGGTGACGGGGAGGGTTCGGGTTCTGGGGTTGTATCGACTGCCGAGGGGTCATCATCATCGGGGGATAGATAGTCGTAAAAATCAGAAAGGGTCCATGATGTAGGGTCGCCTGCCTTCTGCTTTTGGGGCTTGGGGGCTTTCGCCCATCCCAGAGCAGCATCGGAGGGCACGACGTCGGGGGCAGGACTGTGAAACTCCACGGTGATGACGTCATCGGATAAGGGGTTCCCGGGCTGATCTGGACCCCCACCTCCTGCAGTTAGCTCCTCCGCCACAGGTGGGTCCTCCTCTACAAAATCCAAGTGGACGCGCTTATGTGAGTGGTGGTGTTTGGTGGAGCTGAGTGGGAGTTTGGCACCAAACACAAGGCCTGCTCCAATCAGATGGTCTCTCTCTGCTGAGTCATCACTTAGCACCATCCTGGTGTTCAAGGCCTCCTTGTTGACAGATGAATGGTTGTGATGATGGTGGTGTTTGCCAATTGAATGCCTCCCTGTCAATCACACACAACAAGGGTTAAGAGCTCAACTTTTGACTTTTAACTCTGGAAATTGTGAAGCATGCAGTTCATGCTTTCCATTAAAATATGTAGCCTCTAGACCCAAGCCATCGCAGCAGCCAAAGAAGACATTAAACAGCTGCTTTAAAAGCCTTTTATTGGGTGATCCTACTTTGATGTGTGAAACTGAGGAACCCTGACATATTTACAAATCATAACACCAAAGAATAACAGAAAACTGAATTGTTTTGGCTTTTATTTGCTGTGGTCTTACTCTTCACAAGAAGTACACACAAAGGTTTTTATATATAGATTTAACCAGTCCGAAGGTGCTGAGTCTAGTTTTGTATGATAAAGACTGAGGCCCAAGGATAAAGTGTGAATGGCTTTGGTAGATCCACTGCAGTCTCCACCACAGCCTTGTGCAGAGGTGCTTTAGAGTTGTATTAGCCTGGTTTTCTAAGAGAATTCACCATCTCCCTGACTATTAACTCCTCTGAGCTATAAAACATTATTCAATTATAAACCAAAAAATGCAAAATCTATTCAGTGTGAGTGAAAGTGTTACTAAAAGCTTGGCTCCACTTTCCCTTTGAAAAGCCAACTGATTACTTGTCAAAGAAATGTCAACAAGAGCTGAAGACTGCATGATGTAGGATTAGCGCCTGAGTCATGTGCTCTAGTGACCGAGACCGGGTGAGGATTAGATTAGGGGTTAGAGTTGTAGGTTAGAAGCCGCCTGGCTGGAAACTTCTCTTGCTTTTAGCAGTCTACAGAGAAAGACGCACACTCATAGGCAGAAAGGCGAAGATATCACCAGAAAAGTCTTAAAATCTTCCAGCAGGCAGCAGACTGCTAATTGGCCCCTCACTGCATGCTCATTCTCGGCAGCCACACATAATTAAAACCTACAGAACTCTCTTTTAAATTCAAGCGGAGACACATATTTCTAAAAGAATTTGGTAACACTGCAAAAAAAAATGCACTTGATATCTTGACAAATTTCCACTTGGTGAAATGGTGCAGCTATAAAACGCAGAGTCTCTGATTTAAGCCAGCGTGAGCATTATATCGCCTCAGTAAATCTAGCAAATAGTTTAGGCAAGATAAGGAAATAACAGGATACTATCAAAGGCAGTTTCAGCCTCCTACTTTTGGGCATCTAGGAATAATAAGTGGGTAAAAAGGAAGGTAGGTGTAGTAATAGCTCAGAGGTTAGGAAAGCAGGCTTTTAGTTTGAAGATTAGAGGCCAGCTGCTGGGATCTCCTCCTGCCTGTGAGATTCAGTTTGGGGTTGGGGGGTTTTTGTACATGATGTCTGACTAGACTAAGGTTATTACACAAAAACTTAATTTAGACATTACAAGATTAATTTGTTTTATTCCATAAAAGTTGGAGTGATTTTTAGAGTGCAGTATGACTGTGTGTGGAGTCCACTTCAGAGCTGTCTTTCTAAAACACAGTGAAACTATAGGGTTGGCACTGGATGTGTGGAAGGTGGGTTGCAGGCTACCCAGTACTTCTTCTTCTTTCTAAGTGATTCCCTGGCTCCTGCTAAGAAATTAGAAACAGCACGGTGCTATTTTTCCATTGGCTGAAAAAATGTCACTTTTTGATTGGGTGAGGAGCACACATGCCTCAGTGAGCTCAGCTACTCCCTGTCTGGCATATGATGCTGTGTTCATACATTTAGATTTTCTTTCTTGCCAGGACTCAAATGATACCCCTCCCACACTGAAGACACTCGGGCCAAATTTTAAGGATATCTGTTTAAACTGAAACATTTTTAAAGCATTATTTATACTAAATTGTAACGTTGTCAGCTTGGCATTCATTTGGGCACAGGGAGAGAAATCAAGCCTGACATCTAAACGCAAAAATTCCCCAAATGTGAAATTCACAAATTAGCACATAACAAGGAGGCGCTGCTGATTGCTGCTGGAAACACACCTGACCAAGAACTGTTTGAGCACTTAAAAAAAACACAACATATCGTTTTTACACATATGTTTTACTGCAATTAAACAAACGAGATACCGTAATTTGTTCCCAGAGTTCATAAATGTGTATTTTTTCTGCAGCTGGACAATAACAGGTGAGCTGATGTTTATCATTTTTGTTCTGAGTTAAACTAAAAGCTTTAGCTTTTAAGTTTTAAACAGACATAAAAGAGCACTAAACGAATCCTGAAGCATATCAGAGGATTGTGCAACAGCATTAATGATGTAGAAGTATAACTTTTACAGAATTTAAAAAAAAAACACTTTTCTGGATGTAAAGCAAAAAAACTTTTTAAGTGGTTTTCCTGAGATTTTACTGGTGATCCTGTATATAAAGTTTCTATGTGTTGGACACTACTAAAGTTAATGTAGATGGTGGTTCAAAATATTTCTTTCGTTAAAGAAAGAAAGAAAGAAAGAAAGAAAGAAAGAAAGAAAGAAAGAAAGAAAGAAAGAAAGAAAGAAAGAAAGAAAGAAAGAAAGAAAGAAAGAAAGAACTGGCTGCAGTGTTCCCACAGTTCACTACATTTCAAGAAGCCACTTCTTCACACTTTTCCACTGGCTCGTACATCTGCAAATGGCCAAACTTGGCTGGGCTGGACAGCTTCTCTCCCACCAGCACCCTGAGATCAACGTGTCCAATGAGATCCCTGCTTTCAGTGTCTGGCACTTCATCCAGGACTAATACAAAAACCATCTGAACGTGCCTCGAGTCACGGAGACTAGCGGTGGCTGAGGAACCATGAGATTCACCTCACACACACATACACACACACACACACACAGTGCAGTTGCCATGGTGAGATGTAAAGAGGTGCCAGGTTGAAAGGAGGAATGGAGCGAGGGAGTTGCAGTGGAAACAGAGAATCTAGTGTTGGTGCTCTCTCTTGTTTTTCGATCAATCAGCCAGCCAGTCACTCTGCGTTTTATGCCAGCTCCATCTCTGGGAAAACTCAGGTGGCAAGGATTGCAATGCCTCACACTTTGGAGGAGAGACAGGCTCCACTGGCTAAATCTGATTACAATGAATTCTGCTTTCATTTAAAGGTTCAGTCTGCCGATTTGTTCTCTGTTGAGATGCGGATGCTGCATATCCTGTTAGCAGCTGGCAGTCTTCGTGGAGATTACAAGAGCAAAGGGCACAGGGGAAACAGTGCGATTTGTGCCTTTAGCTGCCACTCGGCTCTTAACCTCTGGCATCACACCGAGCATGTCACCATGGTAACAAGTTTTACCTGAAGTCACTGTGATTGGTTGGAGTGCAGACTCCCAGCGGCCTTACCATCAGGGCACAGTGGGAAGGAACCCTGCACACAAGTACATTGTAACCACCTTTGACCACCAATATAAACCTAAAAGATGCTGACTACAGCTATTATTTTCACAGTCAGCAGTCATGTAAAGGTGCCTACTGAGCAAAACTGCAACATCCAAATTTAAGAATGTATTAATACTTGAGCCTTATTGATTTATTTTACAATCAAACATTCATTTATGATGAAAACCTGCAGCCTCCGCCCATTGATCCGTGGGCATTCAAGATTTTTTTCCTCCTCCCCATCTCTGCGAAGGAAAGAAAATCAAGGAGATGCTGATGATCTGATGTATTCTGACATATTATGAGCTTTCTGGGGCTACGGGGCAGATGGACCTCACATTATGCACTGGATACACAGAAGCACACACATACTCACATGGAGGAACGCTGGGGTTCTGGATTCAGTCCACATTGTTTTACCGGCATGGCCAACAAGAGAAATCTATTCCCGCAGGAGTGTTTGTGTGTGTGTGGATTGACTAGCTTTGAGCTCAAAATGATTAGCCAATTAATCAATCAGCTGACTGCAAGAATAATCTCCAGTTTATATTTGATAATTTATTAAAATCAAGTAAAAGTGACAGATTTTTTTGGGGTGTGACTTTGTATCTTATGATGGTAACTCACCACCACCACATCCCCGTTAGACAAAAATACCTTGACTAAAGGCAGCACTGAACTTGTGAACATTTTATAGACTAAATAAATAAAAACCAATGAAGTCAAATTACCCAGTCATGAAAAAAAAAACGTATATTATAAAGACATTAGTCTGCTGAAGCAAACCTCTCTGCGTGAGTAAAAGAACGTATTAAATTTGAGCTGAAAATGACGTTATGACAGCAGGTGCTGCATGTTACGGGACTCTGCAGGAATACTAAAGCAGTAGTGAATCACTTTACTTGTTTCTTCGTTTTATGTGATGAGCAGGTTACTGTTTAGTGAAAAGCAAAATATCTAAAAGATTTGCATCTCCCCAGGCAGCCAGTGAAATAAGAATCCCTTGTAGGCCCCTGCTACTCTTAATTAAACAAATATCCCCTGGCAAGTGGTCTGCGGGCTTTAAACATGGGGGACAGGATGCCAGGCATATATTTACCGGTCAGTATGACATAGAGTTAACGCCTCGCTATCCACTGAGGGCGCGAGACAAGGCTGCATGGGGGGGGGCAGGACGAATTACAGCTGATGCGCGTGCTCGTGTGAACCCCAACGACCCTCTGCGTGCACAACCCACCCTGTTGCTGGGCAGCGACAGCAGTAGCGCTCATTTTTTATATTTCCAGGATTTTTCACATTTCCACCACTCGGGGGGAGCACGCGGGCGCGTGTCTATGCCACACAGATACACAGACAGACACACGCACAGAGCAGGAACCGTCTGTGTCAGATTTGTGTTCCCACAAATCCCATGGGATGGACAGTAAACGAGAAGGAGGAGAGGGGAGCGGGGTTGGCCTGTCCAGTCGTCTCGCCCCCCACCCCTCCTTCTCCTCAATGTCTGGAGGAATTCAGTCCTTTCAGCACCATGAATGGGCCTCCTGTAGCCCGGCCACGGTGCACCTAATCCCGCCTTTGTCTGGGGAACGCACCGGCACGGCGGGTCGCAGCTGCAGTGCTGAACTGTAAAATGTGTCTGTCGCTGTGATCGTCCACAGACATCTCATTATTTTTCATTTAAAAAAATGTACAGCCGGGTAGTAGATCTTACATCTTTGAATTAACATAATTACAGGCAGGGGGAGGTTCCCCCCCCCTCCCCTCCTACCCGCCTTTCACACGCCTAATGAACCTGATACTGGCTGAACCCTGCCCACAGTCACTGGTTCAAGTGTCACTAGTGATCAGTACATATAGCAGCCAATAGGATGAGAGACAAAAAATATAAGGTTTATCTGCAGAATGTAGTGATTGGTTGGACTGAGAATCCAATTTTGTTCGTGTTATAAAAATGTGGACATTTGGGCATTTCTAATGGCGAATGGCCAAACTAATCAATGCATTGAAAAATGTGTCCTCACAAAACAGAATTACCAAGCAAAGGCTTAATAATCATAATGGATAATGCCAACAGTGCCCACATTTTAAATGGCATCTATATTTCCATGACGCATGCACGGACAATTGGATTTGTCATTATTTCTAATCTATGCCAAAGCAAGTGTGATTTGGATTCACGCACGTGCGCGTGCTTCCTTACAGAAATAATTAAAGGCAGCACGCACGCACAGGGTGGGACACGGTAGATCCGCGGACTTACCGTGAGCAGACACAGGGAGGATGACCATTGAGATGGTCAGGAGCACCTGCCAGGTCCCCAAACGGCTGTCAGCGCGCGCCATAACGTGGGCTTATTCCCTTGGATACAGTGATGCAAACTCTGGTCCTCGTTTCGCCGGTCAGACCGTGGACTGTACAATAATCCTCACAGCAGAACCTCCAAACTTCAGAGCTTGTCTGTTTTCGCCATGTCGCCTTTATCCTTCCAAACGCCTGATCTCTCTCTCAGCTGCAGTGTGTGCGCGCGCGTGCGTGTGTGTCAACTGTTTAACGGCTAGGGTTCGGTTCCATTGTCCCGGGCGGGTGTCCTCTTCTCCACAGCTTTTGCGCGCGTGCCACTCCGTCGACAGCTGAAGCGTCACCGCGAGGAGTTGTAGTAGTAAAATGCGCGCGACCAGCGAAGGGTCTGCAGACTAGATTCTAATGAGACTGGGTCGTCGAACTGATACGCCTTTTCCCAGCTTTTGGTTACACCGGCGAAGAACGCGCGCGCACAGTGCGCCTCGGTGTCAGAGTGCCAGGCCGCACGCGCACAGACAATCACTCGAGCAAATGCTCCCGGTGTCCAGTCTCAGCTTGCTGTCGCTCGTGCAGAATGGGGGTGAGTGGGGGATTTAAACAGCGTCTGCTGTCACTGGAAGTCAATATGCTCCAGTTTACGCCACAGCTAATGTGTGTGTGAGCTTCGGTCCAAGAGTCTCTCTCTCTCTCTCTCTCTCCCCGTGTGGTTTTTATATGTCACCGGGTTATTTGGGCACATAATGCCTTTGGCCAACAGACAGAGGAGAGAGGTTTGCTCTTCTTTAAGAGTGTGCGTTTAGATAATCCTCTTAGTCTTATATTGAGATATAGACTCCAGACAATAGCAGCTGCTGGTGAACAGCCCCCCCCCCCTCAACACACACACACACTCTGACCAAACCAACATACCCCCTTTGGATCTCCTAAAGTATGATTTTCATAATCCCTCCCCAATTGTATCGCTTTCCCCCTCTATCTTCCTAAATCAGTTGCTTCCTAAAACAGTGTAATCACTGCTCTGTCACACGAATTCCTTCTCCCATCTCTGTGCTTGCACTACAGTCACTAACAGCTCACGAAATGGCCTGCGGAGGGCAGAGTATCTGCTCTACTCCTAAATGGGATTATGTCAAATACATTATGAAATAATTAGGACCAAATGCTCTGTTCCTAGTGAACAAATTACACTTTTCCTCATTACTCATTAAATCAGGAGTGAATTGATCCCAGCCAACACTGTGCGCTCCCTCCTGCTGTTCACTATCAATTACCCTAAAAAACACTAAAATCTAAAGAGTCCAAACACAATCAGTCTACACTCCTGACAACAGAACAGTAGAG
>NW_024582524.1:181361-203015 GCF_018398535.1 Haplochromis burtoni | reverse complement strand
AGATAGATAGATAGATAGATAGATAGATAGATAGATAGATAGATAGATAGATAGATAGATAGATAGATAGATAGATAGATAGATAGATAGATAGATCAAAATAAATGTACACAAGCACATGCATGTCATCTTTCAGTTGTCCCTCTTTCTTTGGTGATTGAATTCATTCGACTGTTTGGATATTTGCAGGGAGAGCTGTTTGGGGACCAAAAGGAAAGGAGTGTATTACTGTGCAGGGTGAACAGATGGATCTTACTGAGAAACAGAATGGAAGAATAACACACCTTAGTCGACGCCAAGCTCTGTGCGTGCATGTTGCGTTCGCTCCACGTTGCTTTTTCCATCCTGTTCCTGGGCTGAACAGTGAGGGGTGAACAGGATGTCCAAAACACCCTCCAAGTGCATATTCTGCGTGTCACTGTAGATGCTGCAACAACCAGTCTACACAGGGCGAAGACAAGACTGCTTTTTGAATTGCATCCACACCCATAAAGCCTTGGGCTTGGTAAGTAACAGTGTGTGGTCCTTTCAGTGAAGCAGTGTTTTTGTCCTATAGAAACTCATCTATTCAGAAAAACTGGGACCTTCATTATATTACCAACACCTTTGTCATCCATGTTATGATCTGGCTCAAAGAAGTTTCACAAAGAAGAGGTTTTATTTTAAATTACATAATAAATTTGCTAAAACTGTTGGTACCGACAAGAGCATAATGAAAAAATCTGGTGTGCCTCTCCAAAGTCAGCCTCAGACATGCATTTATCTACGCCACACCAGGTGTGGTCAGTTTAGCCCAGTAACACCTGCAGACTCTTGCACTGCCACTGCAAAGAGAATAGGGGTTTCAGAGGGGTGTAACATCCATAATCTATTCAATTGTATCACGAAAAGAAGAAAGCTCTAACTTTTACCACATTTCCAATGTTTATTGACCTTGACACGGATAGCCAGCTAAGTCATTCAATGCGAAATCAGTAAAATCTGACAGTTCCCACCTGAACTTTGCACATGTTGTGCATTTGTATAAGGCTCACTTGTTTTATTGTATAAAAATCAGCTGACTCTGCAGGGGCTAGGAAGGAGGCACTCATTTGTTTTTCTTGGAACATCCCAGCTCTGTAACCTGAATGCACTAATAACAATGCAGAGATACAGAAACGTGTCTCATGAATACCACCGAACGGGCAGTGAAGGCTGCCCAGCGACATCCTTTAATTGGGTGGCTTTCTTGCTGAGCTGGAGTCCTGGACTTTACATTTTGGCTTGCTTTTCATTTTTTATTTCTCCTACCTTGAGAAACAGCTTATGCCAAATCAAATCACGTCGCATACCCAGGAACTCATTAGCGCCCCTCCTTTTGCTCCAACAAATTGTTCTTCTGATGCATCGTGCTGAGCGTAAGGGGAATAGGAACATGAGATGAACAAACTACACATTTTACAGCTCAGTATGCAAAGCTTATAATTTGTGGCCCAGCATAACCGTCACAGTGTGATGAATATTGTTTGAAGGGATAAGAGATAATAAAGGGTAACAACAGGCGTAGTAAATAAAAAAGCACTCACTGACCTGGTTTCTGTGCATAATGATTGGCTTTAAACGACTTCTTAAACAATGTTGTCAAGAATTTATTAGAGATGAGTTTGAATAATATTGGAAAAATGATTTCTATCATGGCATAAACAGTGTATAACCGCTATAACCTTATAGATTTATCAAGATCTATAAAAATATACATACAAACCACTTCTGATGCTCATACTTAGTAACACAGGCCTCTTTTCCGCTGATGCAGTGCAGGTGCCAGTTCTGCCCCGTTGTCCTTTTAGAAGCGGCCCTGATTTCAGGAGGCCAAACATCACACAGCTTTATGTCGGGGAAGCTGGAGTAATGTCAGTAGTAAAAGAATTCATGCAGACAGATTCTGAGAGCATCTGTGAGTCATTGGTGAAATTCTTGCAGTACTGTACCTCCGCCCTTCAAGATTTCCAGCCTTTGGCCCAGCACTTTGAATGCACAGCATTTTCTTGAATTAACTCTTTTTATGCCTTCAAATGCCAGGAATTTATACAGGAAAGGAGAAAATGTTAACTCAAACATCACATGAATTTGAACCATATTCCTAGAAGGAGAAAAAACAGAGATTTGCAGGATGCCTGGGGCTGTGTCACCATGTATGTGGTCTACCATATATTTTTAAACATTGTGTGTGTTGGTTGGATTATTAACTGATGATGTTTTTTTTAAAAGAAGCTTTCATGCTGTGCCTTGCCATTTTGAACTGGATGGATGGTTGGACATCATTCACTTCAATCAATCAACTTGAAATGATGAACATACTCTTTGCCACAGGACATAAATTGTGTCAGTTATCATTAAGAACATTGCTCAAAGAAAACAGAGAAAATTAGAATATAGAATCTCTATCTCTTGGTGCTTTTTTTTTTTAAAAGACGAAAAAGAATTTGGCATATTTGTGCACTTGTGTGGGGCTTCATTATTCAGAGTAGGAAAAAAATCTAATTTACATAGATGCACTTGCTGTAGTAAAGAAAGTACTTCCTCCATTTCAACCTGCAGTGGCAATTTTCAAAGAGCAATACATATATATATATTTTGCATGTTCTCCCTGTCAGGGGCTAGGTTTAGGGACCCAGGGCTCATGGATTTCTGTATTTATGTTTATTTTTACATGTGTAGTGTGTAACAGTTGCTGTTGTAATGCAGTGTATCACCACATGGCGGCACCTCCTGTCTCATGACTGGTGTATCACCCCCTTTTTGTTCTTCTTCGTGCTCTCCCTGTAATGGATGCTCCCATGTGTACGTGGACTAGTGTGCTCTCGAGTAATGTGTGGTAGAGGTAACACTTTTATTTTTGATATTCTAAATAAATGAGTACTTTTGGAAAGTCAGAAGCTGTTGCTCATTCGCTATCCACCTGCACACCTCCGCGGCTGTTTCCAGCACTGCGCTCTTCTGGACAGAGATTTCGGATGTTGTTCCTGGGATCTGCTGGAGCCACTCTCCTCCCTTGGGAGTCATTGTACCTAGTGCTCTGATTACCACTGGAAAGACTGTTACCTTCACACTCCGCATCTTCACGACCTCTTCTCAGAGCCCTTGGTACTTCTCCAGCTTCTTGTGTTCCTTCTTCCTGATGGTGCTGTCATTCGGTATTGCTACATCTATCACTATGGCCATCTTCTTCTGCTTGTCTACCACCACTATGTCCAGTTGGTTAGCCACCACCAGTTTGTCTATCTGTATCTGAAAGTCCAACAGGATCTTAGCTCGGCCATTCTCCACAACACTAGAGGCCATCTTCCATACATCTTCCAGATGTATAACAATGATAATATAATGATTATATGGTAAGTTTTGTTAACAAGCAAGTCACAGGGCCTCTCAGGTAGACTGAAAGAAACCTAAAAAAAAAAAAAAAGGCAGAGAGGAAAGAAAACTACTGGTTGATGGAGACACACACCTGCATCATGTCATCAGTCTATAAAATAATAAAATTGACCCCACCCAAAGATCAATAATGTCACGTTCGATTGCAGGGACTCAAGCGCAGAGGAGGTTGACGTTTCTAAACACAGAGTTTATTTACAACACCAGTGCAGAATATATACAGTGAGAGGGGAAAATCCAGGGTTCCATGGGTCCAAGGGGAAACTCTCTCTCGCACACGTTCACGTCTTCTTGTCCACACACTTACACATCCATACAGTGGGAAAGTCACAGGTCCGAGAAGTGAAACTGTCACACAGGAGAGGAAAATTACTCACAGTCTCAAAAACAAGCACAAATTCACGGGAGCTGAGAGGATCACTCACGTGTCAAGCACAATCATCCAGCGATGAGAAGCACAGCGTCCCAGCCTTAAATGGTGGGCATACAATGGCAACTTAATCGCGCACAGGTGTGTGTGGACCAAGGGCGGGAGCCCGCAGTGAGCTCCACCCAGGCAGAGCGGTGAAGAAAGAGCGAGAGAGAAACAATACACATGTAGCCTTGCGGAGCCGGCTAGGTAGACACGGGGACCAAGACAATTATTGGTGAACAAACTGTGTACTAATGTAGACTCACTCTGTGGATGGGGTCTCTTCACCCAGTAGTAACCAACAATGGCCAGTGTAGTGCAGATCATTCCTGTTATGATCACAGACCCGGGAGGTGTCACACTTCCTGCTTTCAGAGTCATGCTTCCAACAGAGAAACATACATTTGCCCTAAAAATTTAAGCGAAAGAATAAATGAATTCATTTCAGATTCGCATTGCCACAAAGTGTTATGAAACGGCTGTGTGCAGGCAGGAAAAGGACCCAAAGTGCAGAGGGTAGATAAGGAAGATCACGACAAAGACCAAAGAGAACACAGGGCTAATATCAGTGTTGGGGAGTAACGGAATACATGTACCGCCGTTACGTATTTAAAATACAAAATATGAGTAACTGTATTCCGTTACAGTTACCGTTTAAAAAGGTGGTATTCAGAATACAGTTACTTTGTTGAAATAAATGATTACACAGCGGTACTTTCCTGTTTCATATTGTGGCGGGTCAGGACTGTTTGGGTTTTGTTTGACAGCTATGTTCTGTTGTTGCAGGCGGCAGCGTTACGGTTGCCATGGTTACAGGGTGACACGCTCTCTCTGCGACTGTGTGTTTCCTGGGTGAGAGAGCGCCTTTTTGTTGTTGTTGTTGTTGTAGCTAATAGGCAGAGTGTTACAGGCATAGCCCTAAAGAATGTAGCCTGATGGGCAGTGTAGTCCGTGCTGCAGGGAGAATGGACTGCCATTCTCGTTATGTGTCTGTGAGCGCGAGGAGGGAGAAAAAGGAAAAGTATGAGCTGTCACCGAGCAGAAACGGGAGCTGGAAGCATGTAAATATAATAATAACCACTGCAGCCAAGAAGAGAGCCTGACGAGCCCAGTTGTAAGTAAGCTATTAAGATTCGACTGTACACTGTGTTCGTGTTTTCCTCCAAAAACAATAAGTTCCATTGGAGCAGCCTTTCAACTGTCTCTTGCTAGCAAAGTTGACCCAGACAACAAAGTAAAGCTAGTTTTCAGGTATGAGCCCGACACGAACCCGCCGTATTAGCCAGAGGTCCCTTTACTACGGTTCGGAGCCGCGGAACTTCAGTAATAGTAATAAATCACACAGCAATAGTACATTCACGTTGTTGTAAACAGCATGATAATATATTAAGTAATCCAAAGTATTCAGAATACGTGACTCTCATTGAGTAACGTAACGGAATACGTTACAATATACATTTTGGGGCATGTAATCTGTAGTGGAATACATTTTAAAAGTAACCTTCCCAACACTGGCTAATATACACAGACGGAGCAATCAGGGAATGAGAGACAGGAGGGAAACACAGCTGGGACAAATCAGGGCTGATGAGACAAAGGAAACAAAACCAGACGCATTAACATGAGACACGGACTGTCAAAGTAAAACAGGAAACATAACACAGAGACGCGGACTTGACAAGGGGATACTGCTGACAGGGGAGACAGAGCAACTAGAGAACACAGAGACATAAACCATAACACAGAACTCTAACAAAGAAACCAAAGACTAGAAATGATAAATAATATCAAAATAGATTTCAATATCAAGTTCAATAATATAATAAACTCAAAACTCTGAGTCAACAACCCAGGCACCCTAACACAAAGCAGTAAAAAAATAAAATAAAATGCCTGCATCACCATGTGCTAAGACATCATCAGTACCACAACATTATTGTGATTAAAACACAATTAGTAACACTTTTTAACTAGATGTAAATAAAAAGCAGATACCCATTCCAGGTTTGTTAGGGTGTCCGGTGAAACAAAACGACTTCCACTCCTCCAAGCAAAACAAAGAATTGCTTTTAAGAACACATATGTCTGCATAACTAAATGCTGAGACATGCCAAATCCATAAAAATTGTTTAATTGAAAACCCCTTATGATTTGATTAAAATCCCAGTTAAAAACATATAAACGCACATAACCCCGAACACACCTGAACATGCACACGTACACGCACAAAACCTGTCAAACCGGTTTGGTGGCCGCCATTTTGTTTTACCGACATTATATTACTACTCAAGTATAATAATTATCCACCCCAGGATGACCTTGTAGATCACTTTCATATGTAGCCTGCTCAAGCATATAACCGCATACATGCCAACCTAATGACATTTACACTAAAACTAACAAATACTTTACCACATTTTTATGTATTAAACTATTTCATAAACAATAAGATATTGACTAAAATTATGTCTATCCATCCATATGTAGCCAGATGGGCTACTCACCTTTCTCTTTTTCTCTCTCTCTCCCTCGCTTGCTCTACCGCTCTCTCCTGCGCTCGCTCTCGGTTACGCAACTAGGTTAATTGTGAATCCACCTGCATATTGATTGCAGGGCTGCGTTGGTCTGTATAAAAGGAAGCTGGTTTTCTCTTGGATTATTCCTCCCGTGCGTTTGGCGAAAAGCAGCAGTCAATGCTGACACACGGCTGTTTTACTGTTTTATTATTTTGCTCCTGCTGTTTTTGCCTTGCCTCATTGGGGCTTTGTATTTTTTTTTTTTTTTTTGATTAGGGCTTACCTTTCTTGGTTTGCCTGGTTTCATTTAGCCCATTCTGGAGTATTGTCTGCACCCTTGCTTCTGTGGCTGGCTAGAGTGATCTTCAAATATTGCCTCCGCTGGCTTCTCCCAGTTTGTGGGGAACTACACCGGACTGATCCAGGCTTGGACAATTATAGCCAGCAAAAGCTGTGGTTTGATTGAGTGTGTGTGTGTGTGTGTGTGTTCGTTTATTAAAGCTATTAAAGATTGAAGTGTCCTTTTATTCTTTTAATGTGTTGTTCTGTGTTTTATTTCAGTGAACGGAGGACGTGCCAGTGGCCCTGGGACCTCAGGTGGTGGGTCGTTTTCACACTTTCTTTTGTACAGCACTGGGTGCCGGCTGTAGTGATTTTCTTTTTGTGTGGTTTTCTTATGGGTCCACGGCTGCTGATAAGTCCAAGTTCCATAATTGTTTTATTGTAACTTTAGGACACTGTTAACAACGACGCTACATTTCATTTTCTTAATATTTTACTCTTTATTTCTTTAACTATAAATAAAACTGTATTAATATTGGAGCCAACCTGCCTCGGTGTGCATCCTTGAATCTGTGCGGCCTGTTTTACTCGCTTTTATCTATTTTTCTTAAATATATATCTCCTGGGGGAGATATTCTTTGTTTTCTTTAAGCAATGTTCTCAAAGTTGCCTGACAGGATTTATGTTATGTGGCAAAGACTGTGTCCATTCTTCCGAGTTGACAGATTGATTAGAGCTACAATAGCAATGACCCAGTAAAAGCTGGGAGTCTGAGGCTCAGATTACTTGGCATGAACTCATTCATGCCAAGTGAAGAGAAGGTTCTGGAACATAATGTTTTAGAGGAAGTGCTTGGGAGGATAAGTGGAGTAGATCACAATGGTTTGGATGTGGAAGAAACATAAGACGTGATAGAATATAGTGAAGTGAGCATGTCTAGAGAAGATGTGCACCCATTTACATCTAACTTCGGATATCGAATCATGGAAAGAAAAGTAAAAAAAAAAAGTCACACATAGGTCATGTTATTTGCATGCTGTGTGTTTATAATGCATTATAAACCGAACATTTATTGAAATTATGACCATTTTAAACAATAGCATCAGATTTTGGTTTAGTGTGTAGCATTTATCCTTACCACATCTTCAGCATCCATAGCATTTGAACATATATCAGTAATTACAGCTCAAAGCAAACAGTGATGATTCTTAATTCAGATTATAAACACAGTAAAGTCAACAAGCTGCAAGTTTTATTCAAGTTAAATGATCTAGATGCTTTATTTAATCAATTAATAAGTGTTTATCTAATTAATACATCCATTTTCTTCTGCTTCTTTGTTTTTCACCTTGTGTGATGATTCTTTTGTCTACAGACAAAAAGCCAATTGTTGCTATCCTAAAAGCATTGAATCTAATGAATCCAAGGTTGCATTGTGATGGCAGCATTGATGTTCAGCAAGATCGTTCCACTAACTATCTTCATCACTGCCCTGGAAAACATGGGGAGATTAATCAAAAATTAGATTTAAGGCACACAGCATTTTTAAGCCCACAGTTAATTTTGTTATTTGGATGCTAATTTCATTCTCTCTATAGACTGAATATCTTGAGGGGAATAAATTTTTACTCATCATACCAAGCAACCTTTTCTGAACATTCTGTTGTCTATTTTTAGTGATTCTATGGGAACTGTACCCACAGCTTTCTGTTCTTAGCTGACAGGAGCAGCACCCAGCGAGTTCTTCTGCTGCTGTAACCCATGTGCTTCAAGCTTAAAATGCTTTGTTTTCAGAGATTAGTGTGTGACAAGTGGTTATTTGAGTTACTGTGGTCTTCATATCAGCACAATCCCAGATCACGGGTTGCTGAAATACTCAGACCAGTCTGTCTGGCAACAATAACAATGACACGTTCAAAGTTATTTAAATCACCTTTCGTCCCCATTCTGGTGCTCAGTTTGAACTTCAGCAGATTGCCTTGACATGCACTGAGCTACTGCTGTGTGATTGGGCGATTAGTTGAGGAGGTCTACCTAATAAAGTGACTAGTAAGTATGTATGTAAATGAATTTCATTTTCAGTCAGATGTATAATAATGATAATATAATGATTATATGGTAAGTTTTGTTAACAAGCAGATGACAGGGCCTCTCAGGTAGACAGGAAAGAAAACTACTGGTCGATGGAGGCATACACCTGCATCAGGTCACCAGTCCATAAAATAATGAAATAACAGCTGATCAATAAGGTGGTGACAGAAGGAGACTGCCCTTTGACCCCACCCAAAGGTCAATAAGGGACAAACGAAAACTAAATTGGTGAATTATTGGTGAACAAACTGTGTGCTAATGTAGACTCACTGTGTCGGTGGGGTTTACTCTTCCAGTAGTAAGTAACAACGGCCAGTGTAGTGCAGATCATTCCTGTTATGATCACAGACCCAGGAATTATCACACTTCCTGCTTTCAGAGTCATGCTTCCAACAGATAAAAATGCCCTAAAAAAATTGAGCAAATGAATAAATGAATTCATTTCAGATTCACATTGCCACAAAGCAGTAAAAAAAAAAAAACATTTAGAGATTTAAGATTTAGAGATTGTGGCAGCAGGCTATTATTCAGGCACAGAATAGTTTAATGTCAGCAACAAAAGTGAAGTAAGTCAATATACTCACATCTCAATTGGCTGCATTATCCTGAGAAATGTTTCAGCAGCTGTTTTTTATGTCTTGTCGTAACTGCTCTGAGCTAGCTTGGTCATGAACTAGTGGCAACGGTACTTTCCAACTGTTTTTCATACTTTCATTTTCATTTACACCTGCATTAACCCTTTGTTAGGGAGTTTTTATTGTTTTATTTGCTTATGCTTCAAAAGTTATGTTATACATATTTCACCAGACACAGTTTTCTGTAGAAACAGGAAGCTGACCCTGTGACACTGACAAGAGACCAGTACAGAAATACATATCCGCAGAAGTTGACTTGCATTATATTATTCTTAGAAATTGACTTGCAACACACATACTTTGTGACACACACACACACACAACTCATGCAGACAGCATCAGGACCTGCGTAACAGGAAATGTGATTATATTTGCATATTGACGATGTAACCTATAAAAATAAACGAATACTGCAGTTCGGTGTGATTTGCTCTGAGCTTTTCACCCGTGCGCACGTTAATACAACTTAAGTGTCTCAGTGTTGTTTACTCACCTGACTGTTTGTTAACTGTAAATCTCTGACACCCTTTAAACTACAAACCAGACTGTAATTGTTTAAGAGCCACCGGTTTAGCCACAGGCTAAAGCAAGTAAAGCTTCAAAAACTACCTTTGAAAACTTTGTCATGACTTTTTTTAAAATAAATTTTCATTTGAACAGTTAATACCAGACAAAATTAATAGGGAACGAGTAAACTTAACTCCACCCATCAACCATATAAACCACACTATTACAATTCAGTCTTACCATGTCTGTAATGTTCTCTCTTATAACTTAGCTACTTAGGCAAAACAACTGTTAAGGAGGAAACGCTTTTATGAGTTTTATGTTGCATTAAAGTATATGTTCATATTTTACTCTTAATAGGAAAAGAACAAAATGTACTACTCGCTCTGTCTCTAGACACAGGAAGCTCACCCTGTGAGAGATTAACACACACACACACACACATGTATGCAAAATTAAAGGAAACTGCTATGCTATAATTAAAGACGAACTACTGCAGCTCAGTGTGAGTGAGTCTCTCCCTGAGCCCTCACCCGTGCAGCACGTTAACAGTCTCCAAGTGTCTCAGTGTTGTTTATTCACCTAACTGTTTGATAACTGTATATCTCTGACAACAACCCTTTTGGTTGAAAGTGAGGGGCGTAACATCCATAAACTATTAAATTGTATTATGAAAAGAAGAAAGCTCTAACTTTTCCCACATTTTCAATATTTATTGACCTCGACATGGATGGCCACCTAAGTCATTCAGTGCGAAATCAGTAAAATCTGACAGTTCCCACCTGAACTTTGCACACGTTGTGCATTTGTATAATGCTCACTTGTGTTATTGTAGAGAAATCAGCTGACTCTGCAGGGCTTACGTCACTTACGTCACTATTGTTACTGACATGAAGCTATTCTGTGTGTGGATAATAGCCTGCTGCCACAGTCTTAAATCTTTAAATGTTTTGTTTTTACTGACTTGTGGGAATGCAAGTCTGAATTTATTATTATCTTTTGGTTGTTTTTATGTTGTCATTTTTGGACAGTTATAGCTCTTACTTTTGGAGGCATGACTGTGGAAGTAGCATGTGAGACAGTTTGAACGTTTGAAGCTGTGGCCATAACAACAATAACCTCACTGGTCTTCCTTGGTTACTGCGTGGTGACCAAAAGCATGAAGAGTGAGTCTACATCTGTACACATTTTTAACCATTTAGTTTAGTTTTTGTTTTTTCTCATTGACCCTCGTATGGGGTCGAAGGGCAGCCTCCCTCTGCCAATACCTTGCTGATCAGTTGTTATTTTCTTATTTTATAGAGTGATGACCTGATGCAGGTGTTAAACTGTAGTTTTCTTTCCCATCTGCCTGAAAGGCCCTGTGATTTGCTTGTTATAAAATCTCTTATCTTATTAGACATTTGAGTGAACATTTATTTAATTCACATAATCCCTCACTGGTGACTTTAGTATGTAGACCTCTTCAACTAATCGCCCAATGGCAGCAGCTCAGTGCATTTAGGCATGCAGACATGGTCAAGATGATCTCCTGAAGTTCAAGCTGAGCATCAGAATGAGGAAGAAACTGAACTGAGTATTTCAGAAACTGCTGATCTGCTGGGATTGGACTGATACGAAGACCATGGTCGCTCAAATAACCACTTGTTGCATACCATGGTATGCAGAAGAGCAACTCTGAATGTGCAACATGTTGCACCTTGAAGCAGATGAGCTACAGCAGTAGAAAACCACACTGGGCGCTGCTGCTGTCAGCTAGAAACTGAGGCTATTCAATGTGGTTTATAATGCATTATATTTTCATTATAGAAAATAGAATTTAAAATGAATTCACTTTTTCTTTTTTTAAATTGTCATGAAATTGTTAATAAAAATCTATGACAAGAAAATCTAAAGCATTAAATTCACCACTGATCTGAGCCTCTGACTCACATTTTTTTACTGGGTCATGACTCAATCAATCAGTTAACTTGAAATGATGAACATACTCTTTGCCACAGGACAAAAATCGTGTCAGTTAACATTAAGAACATTGCTTAAAGAAAAAGGAGAAAATGAAAATATATAATTTCTATCTCTTGCTACTTTGTAAAAAAAATAATAATTTAGTCTGTGTGGGTTCTCTCCAGGTACTCCAGCTTCCTCCCACATTCCAAAGACCTACAGTTAGTGGGGTTAGGTTAGCTGGTGATTCTAAATTGCCCATAGGTGTGAATGGTTGTCTGTCTCTCTGTGTTAGCCGTGCAACAGACTGGCGACCTGTCCAGGGTGTACCCTGCCTCTCGCCCTAAGACAGCGGGTATAGGCTCCAGACCCCCCGCGACCCTGAATAGGATTAATGGAAGAGGATGGATATATCCTTTATTTAACCAGGTAGAAGCCTCACTTAGATTACAAAATTCATTTTTCCAAGAGAGACCTGGCAGCAGAAATTACAAGTATACCACATAACAATATAAAAAGTAAAACAAATACACCTGACATATATTACAAATTACAAGGCAAGTGAATGCAAACATCCGACTCCTACGCACTAACAAAACATCGCAAGAGAAACAGCAAATGCAGTTTCACTGATCGAGAGAATTATTTTCTCTAAATGCAAAGAGAGAGAAAAAGTCGCAGCCACTGCAGTGTTGTTAGAGAACTCCTATAGGCTGCATCATTTCTACCATGCAGATGCCTTTAATTGGAAGAGGACGTGTCCACTTTCTTTATGATACACATGAACACAGAACAGCCATCACTGACTCTCAAAGCTCTGCCAGGATTACGGGACTGTAGAATTCAGGTGATCAGGTTTAATTAAACTGTTAGCAGTCGGACGTACCGCCCACGGGACATTGGATGGTTTAGGGGACTAATAGGACTGCTAAGGGGTTAATACACACATAATTTGATCCAGCTTTTTCGTAATTAATTATCAATCATATAAAAACATGTAACATATTTACCTAAGGGTTCCTGAAAAGGGTATGCATTCACTGGACACTTTAATAGGCACACCTTGCTAATGCCTGGGTTGGACCCGCTTTCACCTTCAGAACTGCTTAAATTCTTCATGGCAGATTCAACAAGGTGCTGGAAACATTCCTCAGGGATTTTGGTTCATGTTTATATGACAACATCACACAGTTGCTGCAGATTTGTTTGCTGCACATCCATAATGTGAGTCTCCTGTTCCACCACATCCACAAGGTGCTCTGTTAAACTGAAATCTGGTGCCTGTGGGGGCCGGTTGAGTGAACTGAACTGATTCTAGAAACCAGCTGAATTAAACTTTGTGATTTATCATATGTACAGTGGGGCAAAAAAGTATTTAGTCAGCCACCGATTGTGCAAGTTCCCCCACTTAAAATGATGACAGAGGTCAGTAATTTGCACCAGAGGTACACTTCAACTGTGAGAGACAGAATGTGAAAAAAAATCCATGAATCCACATGGTAGGATTTGTAAAGAATTTATTCGTAAATCAGGGTGGAAAATAAGTATTTGGTCAATAACAAAAATACAACTCAATACTTTGTAACATAACCTTTGTTGGCAATAACAGAGGTCAAACGTTTACTATAGGTCTTTACCAGGTTTGCACACACAGTAGCTGGTATTTTGGCCCATTCCTCCATGCAGATCTTCTCGAGAGCAGTGATGTTTTGGGGCTGTCGCCGAGCAACACGGACTTTCAACTCCCGCCACAGATTTTCTATGGGGTTGAGGTCTGGAGACTGGCTAGGCCACTCCAGGACTTTCAAATGCTTCTTACGGAGCCACTCCTTTGTTGCCCGGGCGGTGTTTTTGGATCATTGTCATGTTGGAAGACCCAGCCTCGTTTCATCTTCAAGTTCTCACTGATGGAAGGAGGTTTTGGCTCAAAATCTCACGATACATGGCCCCATTCATTCTGTCCTTAACACGGATCAGTCGTCCTGTCCCCTTGGCAGAAAAACAGCCCCATAGCATGATGTTTCCACCCCCATGCTTCACAGTAGGTATGGTGTTCTTGGGATGCAACTCAGTATTCTTCTTCCTCCAAACACGACGAGTTGAGTTTATACCAAAAAGTTCTACTTTGGTTTCATCTGACCACATGACATTCTCCCAATCCTCTGCTGTATCATCCATGTGCTCTCTGGCAAACTTCAGACGGGCCTGGACATGCACTGGCTTCAGCAGCGGAACACGTCTGGCACTGCGGGATTTGATTCCCTGCCGTTGTAGTGTGTTACTGATGGTGACCTTTGTTACTTTGGTCCCAGCTCTCTGCAGGTCATTCACCAGGTCCCCCCGTGTGGTTCTGGGATCTTTGCTCACCGTTCTCATGATCATTTTGACCCCACGGGATGAGATCTTGCGTGGAGCCCCAGATCGAGGGAGATTATCAGTGGTCTTGTATGTCTTCCATTTTCTGATGATTGCTCCCACAGTTGATTTTTTCACACCAAGCTGCTTGCCTATTGTAGATTCACTCTTCCCAGTCTGGTGCAGGTCTACAATACTTTTCCTGGTGTCCTTCGAAAGCTCTTTGGTCTTGGCCATGGCGGAGTTTGGAGTCTGACTGTTTGAGGCTGTGGACAGGTGTCTTTTATACAGATGATGAGTTCAAACAGGTGCCATTCATACAGGTAACGAGTGGGGGACAGAAAAGCTTCTTACAGAAGACGTTACAGGTCTGTGAGAGCCAGAGATTTTCCTTGTTTGAGGTGACCAAATACTTATTTTCCACCCTGATTTACGAATAAATTCTTTACAAATCCTACCATGTGAATTCATGGATTTTTTTTTCACATTCTGTCTCTCACAGTTGAAGTGTACCTCTGGTGCAAATTACTGACCTCTGTCATCATTTTAAGTGGGGGAACTTGCACAATCGGTGGCTGACTACATCCAGAAATGCATATACTATTATATATTGTACATATATTTATTAGTTTCAGATGTAGCCATTATTGTATTTTGCACAACTGTTGCTTGTGAAACTCGCACACAAGAATTTCACTCACATGTGCTGTACCAATGTACCTGCACATGTGATGTGACAATAAAAGTGATTTGATTTGATTTTGATTTGACTAAATACTTTTTTGCCACACTGTAGCTTCAGTTTCCTGTTCTTGTCTGGCAGGAGTGGAACCTGGTGTGGTCTTCTGCTGCTGTAGCCCCTCTTCCTCAAGATTCAACATGTGTATTCAGTGACGCTCTTCTGTATAACTTTGTTGTAGTGAGTAATTTGAGCTGCATCCTTCCTGTAAGCTTGAATCAGTCTGGCCATTTTCTTCATTATTACCTCATTATTCAAAGCAGATGAGGCGTTTCCACCCAGAGAACTGCCACTCAATGGAATTTTTTTTTTTAACCATTTTTTGTTAACTCTAGAGATGGCTGTGTGGGAAGACTACCCCCCCAAATTCACTTTAAACTTCAGCAGATCCTCTTGACGATTAGGTGTTTGCGTTAACAAGCCGTACACATAATGATAAACATTTCAAAGCTCAAATCACAGGCTGTAATTTAATTTGAAATGATATTCTGGCACATGTGTACCGCCAACATGCCAATCAATGGATTGGAAGGTGGACCCCTGCAAATAGCACAAAGTCACAAAGAAACCAGCTGAACGAGGATAAAAGCTCAAAACTGTTTCATAAAAAAGAACCTTTAATGAGCAGAGTTCAGTCTACAGATTTCTCAACTCTGACATCAGAGCACAAACAGTTCACAAAGAGTGGATGAGCTGCACTGTTGAACAAATACACATCAACTGTGTCTACCTGTTTGCGAATCCTTCAGTGTTGAAATGAAACTACTGAAGCGTTGCAGAGTTTAATTGTGAGCAGCTGTTCCAGATGCTTGGTTTAGATTGAAAGACGAGTGATGTATTCACACCTGCACGTGCTGTTTTCTGATTAGTTCAGCTGTGACTGGATGATGGAAGACCAGTGGGAGCTGGTGCTATCCCATCAGGTTGTGAGGGTGGGTCTGAGATAGTGACAGAAGAACTTTGTGTCAGTACACTCCGAAATAATATAAAGTAATAAATCTAGGACAACAGCGGAAAACACTCACACATGCCATTTGGAGCTCCAGGGTGTCGAGGAGCCATCGTTTGGGCATTTCCTCCTGCAGGCATCATTCGGTTAGGAATGGACTGGCCTAGGGAGGAAAAGGGATTAAAATTCAATGGCAGACTAATAGACAGGACTGAACCGATTTCTGTGACAGTGGATGCACCTTACAATGTGATCATGTTATGGGTTTTATATAAAGAATTGAAGGGTTAACCATATTTATAGACTGATAGAATGCTTTCAGTGTCCATGTTCAGACCTGAATGCTGCATTGTGTAACCCGGCTGCCCCTGCTGCTCCCTCTGCTGGCGAACCTTCATCTCCACCTGCTTCAGCTGCTCAGTGTGGAAAGTCTGTCTTTCCGTCAGCAGCTGTTGCCGCTGCTGCTCTAACTGCATGGGACACGCATATGCACAGGTGTTAAATACTGTTTTTGGTTTCTATGTGGACACAAACCTTTCAGAGATCTACTGGAGTGTGGAATTATAGCTCACAAATGAGCAACAAGACATGGAGTAGTTAAGTAAAGTTTCCCTGTATAATAGAAGACATCGTTATCACTCACAGCCTCTTTCTCGCGGTCCATGATGGTTTCAAGTTCTTCGAAGTGTCTCAACTTGATCTCCAGCTTCTTCATCTGGGTCTCCACCAGCAGAGCAACCAGCGACTTGATCTTTCTCTCTTCTACTGCTGCCAAATGCTTCAAATACAGAGTAAAAAAAGACAGTGATAGAAGACAACAGTAGTTGGTATGGTGGTTGTAATAGCTAAAAATGTAGTACAGGTAAAACAACCACAGGAAGTGGAGACAAACACTGGAAAGTATATAGTATATTCTTCATATATCCCCAATCAATTATATGCAAAGTGGGAGAGTTTCCTTCAAGTAACCTTCAAGATATTTTACATCTGTTTTGGTTGCTAGGAAACCTGTAGAATAAATGGGGAAAAAAAACAAAACAAACAAACCCTCCACTTAAGCATTTCTTTAGTTTATATATGCGCGATTGGTTGGATTTTAAGCCAGTGGGTGGGCTTTACCTTGGCCTTCGTGGCAGCCGAGGACAGAGCTGCTGCTGCTGCCGTGGCAACACTGCCCTCCACCAGCTCCAGCTCCATCACTCTCCTCCCGTCGTCCCCATCCCCCTCCCGCCGGCCTGCGTTCTCGTCGCCATCTCCCCTTACTGAAGCGCACACGAGAAAATTTCATTATTAGAGCCGCTGATGCGTATATGCATACATACGATGCATATTCACTGTAGCGCACATATTGATGTACCATCTCTCTCCTCAGCAAGTATATTTTCAGCATTTTCTCTTTTGACTCCCTCCACTTTTGGCAAGCTGGGTTCCACCTGGAGCCCGTCAGTCCTGACAGTAACCTGAAATGCAAACACACGCTCAAGTTAAGCAACATACTCCACCAGCACACACAATAAACTCTTTGAGCTCCTACTGGTACATTACCTGATGAAGGTTAGAATTTGGCTCCAGTTTTTCTGCATCTACCGCTTCTATAAGATACAAAGCAATAAAATGTTAGATTATGACAGCACAGTGAGAGAGTAATGTGCAATTTTGCCTTTCTATATTTCAGCATTACCATTCTTTTCTGGCTGGTTCAACATTTCAGAGGCTTTTTCCGTCGATTCCTCCTGCACTTTAGAAAACTCCTCTGAAAGCAGAAAGCAACAGTCACAACACACATTTCCCCTGTTTTGCAAACATTGTGCATACGATATACTATCTCAGAGGTACTTAAAAACTTAGATTACACAGAAATGAACCTTCTTCCCTCTGTAGTCTTACCCAATGCTGCCTTAGCTGCGGCTGATGCCACACGAGGATCCACCACAGATGCCAGAAAGGCCACGGTGCTCATAACAGGGTTCTCTGATTGGCTGAAAGGCACAGGCTGAAATGCCAGTGGACCAAGAGAGGCCGAAGAGTCTTCTAGGTAAGGGTCTTCTATCGGCAGACGGAGGAAGTGGAGGATACATTCGTCCTGCGTTCTGGAGCCCACGTGCTCTGAAACTTTGTTCCAGTCATCTCGGTAAACCTCTAAGGCCTGAGAAACGTAGAGGTGGTGATAGAGAGACCAAGACGAACAAGGCTTAAGGGCTTACGTAAAAGATCTCATTACATAAAAGATCTCATAAATAAAAAATGCAAAATGCATGTGACGATAAAGTTACTGGTCTTACCTCTAACAGCAAAAGAGTCTCCTGCTCTGTCCACTCTCTTCCTGCACTCGCTCCTTTAGTCTGAGACAAGTATCACAAATATGACAATAATTTAAGAATAAAGCCTGTATGACACTATTATAAAACACATTCTGGTCTATTCTATGAGACACAGTGGAAGAGTGTCTCTTTTAAGGAATTTTGAGACTTGCTGTTAAACAAACCTCTCAAATTAAGACGTATCTTCAAGATTTATAACACAAAAGTCTTGAGCTACACTTTAATACTTTGCTAGAAAAATGGGATGTGGATGCAGCGATTTATTAAAACATGTACACATGCATGGAAAAACTGACTTTGTACAATTATGATGAGCTTCAAAGTTTATATTTGGTATGACCACCTTTATTCTTTAACACACCCTGAACAGTGTGTGAATGTGAGAGTGAATGAATAGTGGAATTGTAAAGCGCTTTGAATGTCTAGAAAAGCGCTATATAAATGCAATCCATTAACTCTCTTAGGCAGCTTTCTTGCAGTTTCTTTAAGTAGTCTTAAAAAATAATTCTCCAGGCTTCTTGAAGGACATTTAAAGCTCTTCTTTGGATGTTTGCTGCATTTTGTTCTGTTCTCTATCAGGCCTCCACTTGTCCGGTTTGCTCAATTTCTTTAAGGACACACTGCACACCATGCTTTGAAACGCCAATTCATCATCTAAAAGCTCTTTCAGAATCACCTTGTTAGTGTAAAAACACTATTTTATGCCTGTCAAGCTGTGTTATCTTTAGCATTTTTCACAGATTTGACTAAAGAAATGAGAACAAATTCTGTATTTTTGCGTCAGGCTGCAAGACACAAAGTGCCTGAAGATACTGGTTGTGTCAGACACAACACTGGTTCATCCCATGAGTTTGGTGCCTTTTTATTATTCATATGTCAAGTGGTTTAAGTACCTTAAAATGCTCTAAAAATAATCAGGTAAGAGGACTGGACTGAAAATTGTTGAAAAAGTATCCACTTTCCAAAGAGAACTTTGGACAGAAAGTCTGGAGAACTATTTCTCAAGACTTGGCACCATGGAAGCACAACATAAAGAAATGAAAACTGGATCAAGACTTGTACTGAGCTGTAGTTGCTCTTTACTGTAAGCACCATTATAAACTATTTTTTTAACTTTTTGTATTAACAGTGTAAGACCTTAGGGTGTTTCTTGGCATAGATGTCAGTACGCAGACCAAAGTTTTGGCAGTCTGAAGGTTTCTCTCTGCTCTTTTCTGGGAAATACAACATGTGCTGTGAAGCTGACACCTGCGGAAATAAGTAAGAGTTTGTCAGAAGATGTTTCACATGACAAAAACTGCGTTTTAAACTTGTCTGTGCTGAGAGCTTTGCGCAACAGCATCACGACAAACCTGTAGCGGTTTGTGTTGCAGGGGGGCCAGCCCAGATGGCGTGTCAGCGAGTACGTTGAAGTGAGGGGTGGGTGGAGGTCCCATAGGGAGAGGCCTGCTCTCTGCATCCACTTGGTAGTTAATCAAACCCCACTGCTCCAAGAATGCATGAACCCTGGACACAAACATTTGTTTCATATTAATTCTAATCTGCTGTAGCTGGAACAGCCCCCATAGCTCAAACACATGTAAATACATTAACAAACTCAACATGTTTTAGACACAAATACTTATTAACTACAGAATCATTAACGACACATATACCACCTACTGCTGCTTTCCAGCATTAACAGATTTCATTTACTAACACATTCACAGATGAACACCTACACACTAAACCTAATTTAGCAGATGCAGCAGACACACATGACAGCAAACACCCACACGCACAAAGTTATACCTTATGAGGGCACAAACGTCTCCAGTCAGGTTGCGTCTACAGGATGTTGAACTGAGGTATTCCTGGGGGTTCAGCCGGTATGTGTCGATCATGAAGTTACGATATGCCAGGTAGCTGCAAAGGTGTAAAGAAAGCTATACTGAGGCCTTCTCCATCATCTGTAATAGCGGTAAAGTCTAAAAATCAGCAGTACTCACATTTCAGGAGTTTTTGACTTGTTCTTCCCATTGAAGAATTCAGGGAGTGCACGTTTCTCTATCGAGTGAATGCTGGACAAGATGCACATGGAGCTTTTAGGTCTTTTGAATAAAATTAAGAGGTTCAGCATACAGGTAAATGCAAATACATATTCTTACCAGTTGTAATTGAACCATGATGTGTAGCTTGGTATTATTATGTGATGTGTTTGTTCTGTGATGTTTTCCTCTCCCTCTGATAGGCGTGGGATCTCTGCTCTTCCATCCTCATCTTCCTAAAGAGAGATGAGCAATACACAGAGAAATATTACTTTTTCAAATCTGGAAACTAAACCCAAAATTCCTACAATTAGAAACGTTTTAAGTGAGAGAAATGACATCATATTTACCCGTCCTGGGAAATCATCCTCCTGGTCATCTGAAAAAAAGACAGTGGTTACAAGGATGTAAAAAAAAACAAAAATCACACATAAACATAAGAATGACATATTTAAAAAAAATTTATTTTTAATGTTTCGAGACTTCTCTGTATGCATTTACAATGGCACAAGCATGCCTACCTAGGTCAGCCATGATCCCTCCTTTCACTGGAGTGTTCTCACTGTCCTTTTTAAGGTTGACTACATAGATCGGATAAGAAAATATTAAACACATTTAAACACTTTAGAGGAAATGTACACATTTTTAATGAGTTTTGGACACTGTCTTCAAGAGTTTCACCATTCTTGGGTAGTATGACCTCCTCCATGTTAGGCACAGGAATCGGGTCTTCCATGTCTTTGGTCAGGTCCTCTTCTGGCTCCTCGTCCTGTTGTCCACGCCTTCTCCTGTGTGTGAGCACACAAATCAACAGTGATACCTTTTGTGACAACCCAAAAGCACAGCCCCGTATTAAAAGAAACACCTATGTCTTACCCTTTCTTTCCTTTCTTCCTGCCTTCAGAGGAGGGAGGGGATGGGGAGCGCCTTCTCTTTTTGGAGGGTGTAGACTTTGGATCCTGTAACAAAAGGTTAAAGGCAGATGGAGAAAAACTAAAAATGGAATAGAGACTATTTTGAAACAAAAGAGCAGGATTTGCAACTTTGTGTCTGACAGCTGTTTTTCATCTCTAGGAGAATTGTCTGAAATGGGAAAAGAAGCGTGTCTGCTTACAATTCTGAGAACAAAAGAATCACACAACAGGATCACACCTGCTTTTTGCAGTTGATTAAACTGTTAAAACGTAAGCATGCATTAATAACAGGGGAACTCCTTCCTAAGCCTACAGACCAGTGCCATTTTTTACTACTTCCCACAAACCTGGTCGTCTTGGAGGTGAATACGCTGCCGGAGGATGACTGGCACATTCCTTTCGTCCACACAGTAGTCTTCCTCATTCATCCATTCGTTGAAAACATCCGTGTCCAGAATCCAACCAGCATGGACCTGGAGAACGCGCACACACACACACACACACACACACACACACACACACACACACACACACACACACACACACAC
>NW_024582524.1:130187-181341 GCF_018398535.1 Haplochromis burtoni | reverse complement strand
ACACACACACACACACACACACACACACACACACACACACACACACACACACACACACACACACACAAATTGAATATTAATGAGTGATGCATACTTCGGTATCTCATCAAGTGTAAGAAAGGAATACAGAGCAAGCTAAATGAATAGGATTCAGTCAGCTGTAAAATTTCTGTAAATTTTTTAGACATTATATAAAATCATCTATTATTTATAGTACGCGTGGTTCCTTAATGTCCCCGCTGACAATCACATTCTGTCTGACAAAGAAAACTGAAGACAAACATCACTCAGTAACTGCAGCAGTAACTAACTCCTGACAGCGTGATGTATGTGGTGCCACACTAACCCTCCAGGGTCTTTCTGGATGTGGCAGCTCTTCAACCTCTCCCTCAACATCACTCGATGACAGCCAGCTATCATAACTGTAAGAGACAAGAGACGTTGTCACTTCATGCTGGTCAAGTGTTGTGTGTGTGTTTGTGCTTGCTTTACCTGTCAGGGTGCATGCCCCAGTGTACCAAGACATGCTTGTCTTTCCGCATGACAGGACGCATCCATTCATCTAAAAACAGATGTGTATACAAAATGTATTTAAGCTAAGTGGTAGGCATCATAACATCAGCAAACACATATACACATACAAACTTTAACTAACCTTCCTCTGTCGAGGGAGGGCAGGGGTATATGTGATGACTGGCAAGCGTTCTGTCCTCTGTAACAGTACCCTGCAGGGGGACAAATTGTGAATCAGTAGCACTGAAATCCAACTACTGTATCAGAGCTACATACATTTAGTCTCACTCTGAGCTACAAATAATCTTCTGCTTATTTGCAGTACTTTACCTGATGTTTGGTGATGATGCCAGTTAGTCTGCCGGCCAGATCCTGATCCAGTGTAGGGTCCAGATATACGACAGGCAATGACATGCAGTTGTTCTGTTGTGACAAATATTCAAGTTCGTGAAGGAACAGTCCTTGGTGTGTATGTGTGTGCAGTTGTGTGTATTGAGATTTGCGGTTTTCACCTGGATCAGTGCTTTTTCAATTGTACCAAACATCTCCACGTTCCTCTCAGTCCTTGATGGATTCTGTAAGTCAAACCTTCGCCTGTGTGAAAATAGGTAGAGAACAAAGAGATATTAAGGACACAGGTGGAAGCAAATGAGATCTGTTAGGGATCATATTAGGAAACTACCCACCAGCCCTGATCAAACTTGAACTTGTAAGCTGTGCCAAGAATGTGGCAGAGTCCATCGCCTGGTCGCAAGTCAAGGAAGCACTGTGCCTGTAGCGAAATCAACAAGGTTTTCTTGTGCGTTTGGGTCATGGACATGAACAACTTTCATATTTGGGTGTTGTTGTTGTTTTTAATCCTCTTCACTATTAAGTGTCACGCATACTTAGAGGCAAGCATTTGCTTCCACAGTTTTAAACTCATCAATCAATAATCAGTCTACTACTACTTTAATACTCCAAGTACACTACAAAGTCAAAGTGAGGCACTTACAGCGACTTACAAGCCAATTCTATCAGGCATTTTAAAGTCACTTGTGACGACTATTAGATAGACAGTGAGAGATAGACTCACAGGCAGCTTGGTGAGTGCAGGGCTGGTAGCTTGCCGGCCAAATGCATCCTCTTGGAACTGGAGAAGCTGCAGGGTGACTGCAGCCAGGACCTGGCAAGATGGGGCATCCGCCAGAACATACTAACAAACAGAGAGGGTTTGAAATTAGATAGGAGTAGAATTTTTATTTATCGTGCCACTCAATACTCTATTATATACACAAGCTTAGGGCTGTATTTAAATGTGATATGACTGCGCTAGATTTGCACTTCACGTTTGTATATTTTTCATTTTGTGCAGGGTCCGCTGACTTAATTTCTCTATATCTAGACAGCCAGTGTGAACACGTAACCGTATGTTTACGCTGTAACCCACTGGGCTTGCTAACAGGGAGGGGGAGCGGCTAGCATCTTGCTTAGCTTCCTGGTCGGCTAACTACCTTTTTGTAGTGCTTCCCGATCCACTGTCTCACCACTTCCAGCTGGGCTAAAGTATCCGGACTCTCCCAAAACCTAGCGGACGGGCTGCTGTCTTTTTTTCGGTGTGCAAATGCACCGGGGGTGGCTTGGCTTGTCCCGGGAATCCCGAGGTTTGTTCCTCCGGACATTGTGGTCGTAATAAAACGTAATTATTTTTCAAACGTGAGAACAAAACTGGCTAGCGCCCTCGCTAGCGTTTGCGTTCTCGTGTTCCCTCGCGAGAACGCAAACGCAATTTAGCGTAAGGCTTTTCAAATTAATTAAAATTTAACTGTCATTATTCAGTGTTGTGGCTTTATTTGCGCGTGTTCTTTGCTGATTTTTTATATAGAGGAAAATTAGATATTATCGTGTTTACAGAGGAATACACATGTTTGTTACTAGCCGGGAACTTTATTTTGAAGTACAAGGAAGGAACTGCGCAAGACAGAAAAACACTCGAGCAAGTAAAGAGAAGAAAGTGTCATTGGTTAGTAAAACTCGTAAACATTTACTGCTCTACTAAATACGGCTGATTCTGGATGTCATTTGTCGTCAGTTACTCATAGTTTTATGTTGCAATAACTTCCGATGAGTCGTAATTTTCCAGCCGACAGTCTCTGTGTCTCTTACTTCACATTGGAGCGAACTGTGACTCCTGTCATTTTCTGGCAGTTACCTTCCGTTTATTGCATGATTGCACAGAAACTGTCTTTCGTGCATTTTAACCATCGTGAGTACCATTATCTTATACTTATACTTATACTCTAGGAACTCGTCCACGCCCTGAGATGTAATGGGTGTCCATGGTCTGACGACCTTTGTAGAGGGGAACAGACACTTCCTACAAGATGTGAAGTTTAGGGACAGTCGGCTCGTTATCGATGGCTGCAGTCTTTATTTCCGCCTGTACTTTAGCCACGGATTGGATCAGCTGCACGGAGGGGACTACGATGCCTTTGCTTCCCTGCTCACCCAGTTCCTCACTGCACTGGCAACCTGTAACATCCAGCCATATGTGGTTCTGGATGGAGGTAAAGATGCTTTATACAAGGCCGTCAAGTTAGGATGTTTCAAGTATGTACTTTTCTAGACATTTAAAAAAGGGGACAGCTTACATTATTTCTTTTTCTTTTTATTCTGGTTCTCTGTATTTGGGTACAACATCATCTAATATCTTCAATTTAAGTACTCACCTCATTTAGTAAACATTCCCCTTAATTTCAATAGGACATCTTAACTTCAGTCATCTTTATATTGCTTTTCATTGTAATAACAAATAGGTCTGCTTATTAAATCATTATATCATTGAACTATATTAGATTTTTTTATCCTTTACCTTTTCATGAATGCTTTTGTTGCTTATATCTTTAATCTGCACAAACCTAAAGCAAAAACCACTTTTCACATTAAATAATGCTATAACACCTGCAAACATCTGTTTTCCTATCTTTAGGGATGGACCCCAGTAACAAGAAGTTTGATACTCTACGCCAGCGCCTGCAGTCCAAGATAAAAGAGGCAGACAACCTCTCTCACGGCCGCAATGGCTCTGTTCTCCCCATTCTTACAAGAGACGTCTTCATTCAGGTCCTCATCCAGAGTGGAGTCCCGCTCATCCAGTGTCCAGCTGAGGCTGACTGGGAGATTGCGTGCTTGGCACAAGAGTGGAAATGCCCAGTGCTGACAAATGACAGTGACTTTTATATCTTTGACCTTCCAGGTGTGGATAGTCTCTGGACTTTAACACAGATGTAAAATAGCTCTTTGGTGGTAACAGTATTTTGCAGTATGTATTTTCTCATGTGGTATCTATCTCAATTGTTTTCTGATCTTAGGAGGTTATCTGCCATTCCGTTTTTTCCAATGGACCAACCTTAACGGTAAAGCCTCGCAACGCTACATCTTAGCTCGCTGCTACACCACTGCAGGCCTGTGTCGCTTGTTCGGGGGCATGAACCCCGAGTTGCTCCCTTTATGTGCTGTTCTGACTGGAAATGACTACGGAACTCCAAAAGATACTGAAACCCTTCTTTCTCTGTTAGATGCAAGTCTGTTAAGGAGAGGTGGCGGCAGGGGTAAAGGTAGATCACCCCCTTCTCGTATTGAAGGCCTCCTTCTTTGGCTGTCCTCTTTTAAAACTGTGACTGAGGCCTTAGAAGAAGTGAGCAGCCTAATGGGGGAGGAAGCTTGTAAGGGCAAAAGAGGGCAGAAGGGTGGTCTCGCATCCAGGCTGCTGGCATGTATGCAGGAGTACCATATCAAGGCTCCGAGCTCTGTGGCCCGCTGGTTTTCTGGAGGTAAGGCATTTCAGGGAGGGCAGACCTCTGGGCCGGCACAGCTGCCGGAGTGCCTGTCGACAGCAGCACTTCAGGGTCGGCTTCCTCCCTTGGTGCTTGATGCTTTGGTGATGCGCAGGGTCCTTCTCATCCCGCAGGTGGAGAACAGTAAACTAGCTAGCAGCCACTGTAGTTCTAGAGCCATTCGGCAGGCTGTATATGGGATATTACTGCACAGATCTCAAGATAATGTAACTGAAGGAAGAGTTGGTGGTACACAGTCAATGAAGGGGCCAGGAGGTGAAATACAAGATATGAGGATGCAAGAAAACAGACAGGGAATGAGAGGTGGGAGAGGGCGAGGGGGAAGGGGGTGTGGAGGTAGGGGTCAGAGCATAAATGCAGCATTTAGCAAGGAACAAGCAGCTGGGCCATCAACAGTCCAGGCTCAGGGCGCTCCCATTTCTGTGGAAGAGTATGATCGCTTGGACCTGAACTTGAAGAAGATGGAAGTGGAGGCAGTCCCACTCAGAAACCATGTACACCTGGCTGGACTTGGTCAGGTAAACATTTTTCAGAATCAGTATTTGTTTTGCATCTGTCTGGAGTTAGAAGTTTTCCACATGATCTGATTGTATTTTTCAATATTTTTGTTCCAGGCTCCTGCAGCAGTCCGACTTGGTGCCCTGTTACAAGTTTTGGGCGTGAACCAGTCAGCCTTAGTTTCCGTTCCTTTCCACCTGCAGCTGCCTGTAGCTGTGACAGGATTCTGGTTTCGAGAGGCCACACCGACACCCTCACAGCCCCAGGTGCAAGCTTTGGTCCTAGGCATGGTTTATGGAGAGGTCTTCTTGAACACACAGCTTGGAGCTATCCACTATCAACACACTGGTTAGTTGGATTGTATCCCTCCTGGTTTCTTCGACATGGTTAAAAAGACTAATATGCCTTAGTAACATGCCAACCTTTCATTTTTCTTGCCATTACCTAAAAGCTTGTATTTGCTTTCAACACTGCAGTCCCGCAGCCAAACTGGGCCCTGGAACATAAAGTGTGTGCAGGGCTGGATCGACAACGTGTGAGACCAGGTGAGAGACGGGGAGTAGATATTGGAATGGCTCACAGTTTCAGCCAATGGCAGGCCTGCCTTTGGAGTGCACTTTGTCTAAATCAGCTACTGCTGCTGCCGCTGCCAGAACCTCATCTCTCATGGTAAGTACTGTATGTCAGGGACATACAGTAAAAGAAAATGGTACTCTGTATGCATTAGAACTAGAGGTGCAACCAACAAACAGGAGCTGGCAAGGAAAAAGAGAATTATCTCTAGATTTACATGTAGAAAGCTTTAATTACATTTGAAGTGAGTTTGGGGTTTTTCTGCTAGGCTTACACAAATGGGATGATAATAATTATATGTGATATCTGTCCACAGTTATACCACGATGGTAAAGAGTATTTTTTTAGAGTACATTTTTGCATCTTTGTTGCCTTGTTCTCACTCCCTCTGTCTCTCAGGTTGTTCAGTGGTACGCTGGTGCACGGCCTCGTCAGGTATCTGAAAGGAGGCCGAAATGCTGAGTCTCTGCTGCCTGGGGGATCTTTGTCTGCGCAGCTCTACTCTTCCCTGCTGAATGCTGTGAGGAACTGCAGTTCCAAAGCCACTCACTCATCCTCAGAATCAGGGAGGAGGGGGAGAGGCAGAGGGCGGGGAGGGAGAGGAAGAGGAAGAAGAGGGAGAGGTGGAAGAGGAAGAGGAGCTCAGGGAGGGGGGAGAGATGCTAATGAGATAAACAACCGGTTTGCTCTCCTTATGAGCGAGGAAGAGTCTGATGATGACGATGAGGATTATTGATAGGGAGACAGAAAAATTAACAGATGGATAAAAAACACTTGGTCGGGGGCCAAATTAAGGAAGGCCTGTCAGTGGTTTACAACAGTTGCTCAGGGAAAAATGACAGCTCTTAATGTTTACCACTGTGTATGTTGCACTAATTTAACTTCCTCTAGTCATAATGTTTAATTGTGCATTGCCATCTCGAGTAATGTCTGTGAAGACATACGTTCATATCAGAACATCAGTTTTTCCACAAATTACACAATTTTAGCATCATTATGCATTATGAGCTTTTCTCAAAGTAATCTTACTCTAATGAATGCACTTGTTTTCAGCTTCCCAGTTTTATTTACATATTCGAGCACAACATTTAAACAGTTGTCAGTAACATGAGCAGAAAGTTGTATGGCAGCTAATGAAAAAGTCTGGAGCATTTTATAAAATCTTACATTTTCTTCATGTCATTTCAGCTGCCTTATGTTTCACTAACTTGGTGCTCTTATATTTTTAATCATATTTGTATTTGAAAAGGAATGGAAACGTGTTTTGTAAACCATCACATTGAGCTATGTGTTTTAATTGTAACCGCTTATAGCTAAGAATAAAATGTTAACGCTTTCTCTTTAAAGGCACAACACAAAGCTACTGAACAGTAAGATGCTACACTAGTGTTAAATCAGCACACAGCCAAGAGTTAAGTACTTACAGATGCTGTATCTACACTTTGACACAGAATACTTTACAGCCTATAAGAAATCTAATTTTACAGTGTTTTGTATAAGGACCAAACCAAACCAAATAAAATATAAACCCAGCCAATATTTGACTGGTTTTTCTTTCACAAACTGATTTACACACATTAAATTCAAACAGCAAAAAAGTTACATCGTAACAAGAAAATGACATGTGAATATACAATATGAAATGCTCACACAGCAGTTCAATGGCTAGCACTGTCCCCTCACAGCAAGAAGGTCCTGAGTTTGAATTGACAGGACCTTCCTGTAAGCAGACAAACTACAGAAGTGATAAAAAGATAAGCAAACAGAGTAAACCACATAAACTAAGAAAAACATTAAAAAGCATAAGAACTTTTTTTTTCGATGAATTTGGGAAAACTTCCCGCTGGCCCTTGAAAATTTGCACATGTCCCTCAAATGCTATTTTCTGAGCACTGAAAAAGAAAGAAAAGTGTTTAAAATTACAGTTAGGTCCATAATTTGTTGAATAAAGAAACTATTTATGTACTTTTGCTCCTGCACACCACTACCACCACATAAATCAAATAATCAAGATGTGACTGAGGCTCGAGCCTTCAGGTTTAATTCAGGGGGTTTAACAAAAAGTTTGCATTAACTGTTTTGGTATTGCATTTTTTTTTTGCGCAGTCCCCCATTTTTTTAGAGGTTCAAAAAGTAATTGGACAATTGGCGATCATCTAGTTTCATCACTAGATGAGCCCTGTTCCATTTCAATTTCATGACATGTGACACAGTCATTATATCTAAAGTTGATTCAAAGTCTCAACATTTGTATTTTATAACTCTTCACTGTTTTTACATAATGAGGCCCAAAGAGATGTTCATACTAGTGAAGTATCCAGAAACACCAAAATACACCTATCAGAGAGATGGCAGAAACTTTAGGAGTAAAGTTTCTGCCATCTGCCATTTACGGTAACTAGCATTTGTTGCTGCTGTCACACCTGAAAAAGCATCACTAAAAGACGTTAATTACTTGGGCTGCCATTTTCAGAGGCTCCAATGTATGAAAATGTAAACCCCTCTGAATTATAGCTGCCAGTCTGATCATCTTGATTGTCTAATTCAAAAAATACTGGAGTTATGTACGGAGGCACGGTTACAGTTTGTCCAATGAATTACTGGATCCAACTGTATCCATCCATCCATGCAACATCAAACAAAAATGACCTTACATAAACCCACGTATTTCAGCTACGTTTATATGTCAATTAAAACATTCAAAGACCAAAGTTAGAAGCAACATTTCTCTCATCCAGAACACAGAGCCTGTCTGGGCAACAAGATGCAAACAAAAACTACCCAAAGCTCATCACCGAGTCCTGCTGCTCTCTCACTGTTGCTGCCATTCACTGAGCAGTAGGTAGAGACAGGTCAACAGTGTGACAGCAGTAGAGTTGTTGGCAGGCTTTTTAACAGGCCTTCAGATGAATATCTAAATCCCAAATTTTAAATCCTACTACATATCCAGAGAATGGATAGATGAAACTAGTGTCCAGCCCAAAGAATTAGGACATAAAATTTTGGAGTAGCCAAAAGGAAACTGCCTACTTCACTGGTTAAAGAACATAACCACTTTACAGCCTAACCCTTACTATGAGCTCCTTTCTGAAAAACAAGCCCACAGAAATCAGTTGACTGGCTGTCAGAACTGTCGACAAGCATCACAACTCAATATACGAGTGCGCTTAAACTACCTCTACTGTTATGAGGATGATGAGGCTGAGGAAGATGATGCGGCAGTGGCTGCAGCATGTGGCTGAGAGTCTATGAGGTCCATGTCTTCGTCTTCGTTGACTCCGCAGGTGTCGACCACACAAATCAGGCAGCTTGTGACGGGAAACGCTCGCACCTTGTTGCAAGTCACCCACCTGAGCGAAGAAGAAAATCAGAATATTTCGATTCAGCGTTTAAACAAGTTACTACTTAACTGTATAGATTTACAGCCTGCGTTGCCCAGGTGACTGAATTGAACAATGTTTTGTGAAGAAATGCAACTCAAATGGTTTGACAGCATGTTTATGAGTATTTTTTTACTAGTATGATTATTAGCTAATACGCTATTACACCTATTAGCAATATATACCCAGCTACAGTAACCACCAAAAACAACTAAGGAATTAATGAATGAAATAGCCAGACCTGAAAATTTAATGAAAATGTCAATGAAGAAGGTGATCATGCGGTGTTCACATACTACTGATAAAGACTCTTCAGCAGTATCAATCAAATTGTATTATTTGGGTAGTATTCAGTTAATAACCCAACCTGTCAGTATCAGTGTGGTATTCCAGGGCGTGTCCAAGGCGTCCCACTCCTTGGAATCCTGCCAGCACATAGATGATATCACCAACTGCCGCACACTTCACAGTTACACCTCGCCATGGCATAGGTGAAGCGCCACGCCACTCGTTAGTTGCAATATCATAGTATTCAACCGAGTCCAGTCCACCTAGAAACACACACAGACAGTTGTGCATATGATTGCATATTAGGGCCACTGAAGGTAGGAAAAAAATGACGGGGAGTGGATGGGCGGTATAGAAATCTGGGGGGACGATGAATTACCTATTGCTCCCTGCCCTCCAACAGCATATATCCTGTTGTTTACAACCACCAGTCCGTGGTTCTTCCTGGCCTCTCTCATCCCACATAACTCCCTCCATCTGTGAAAGGCAAAAATTGAGTGGAACAGGCCAATGGCACTTTAAATGGGCACATTAAGAAGCGTTGTATGTTATATGTTTGTTGACTCACTGTTGCGTGTTGGGGTCGTAGACCTCACAGTTGTTGAGCACTCTGCCAGAGACATTGTTCCCCACCGTTCCTCCACAAACATAAATGAGCCCGTTGGCCTCCACGGATCCATGGCTGCAGCGCGCCATCAGCATACTTGTTTTAATCTGCCATGACTCTGTCCTGGTGTCGTAGCATTCGAAAAGGTCCAGGGCTGAGCTGCCTGTAGGCACATGTTGGTGGTCAGTCAACCGTGAAGAAATCATTATCTATGCTTTAACAAGACATCTTTACTATTTAAATGTTCCTACTTTTTAAGAGAATGTAATAATAGTAGCACAAACCAGCTTACTTTCCCCATCACATGTCTGCATCTCTTTGGGTAGTTGCACAAGATCCCAGAGTCTCTCATTTTTAAATCTTTTCTCCCCTCACTTCATGCTTACCTACTTCTGATCCCCCAGATGTATAGATCTTTCCCTGGGCAGCGCAGGCAGCCAGACTGTCGCGAGGTGTGGGTGGACCCAGCTTGGAGTACCAGCTGTCCTTCAGGACGTTGTAGCAGTCCATACGCTTGATGGGAAAGAGCTGTGAGCCACCCAAAATGTAAACCACATTGTCCCAGAAGATAGCTGTGGCGTCACGGCGCTTTTCAAAGGGGCAGCGGATGTCAGTCCAGCTAGAGTCCTGTATAGAAAACCATTGTAAACATTCCCAAATATGATTTCAACAGACCTGACTAAACTCAAGTCTCATAGAGTGTTTTGTGAACCAAAGAACAGATTAGGTGCCTGTAAAATTAAAACCTTTAAAAAAAAAACAAAAAACAATCTTATCTTTAGCTTATTAATTATACTGTAATACTCAAGAGCACATATCTGCACTCCCTTTAATTGTTCTTTGATGTGATTGCCCCTGTGACTATAACTCATTAGCATTTGCAGCCCGGTACCTTCGGGTTAAAGTAGCGGCAGGACTGAGGCTGTGAGCCGCCAAACAGAGCAATGCGGTAGTCGTGCTTCTTGCGTCGTGGCCGACTGCTCTCTCCCAGGTCTTCACGGTCTTCCAGGGAGAGCAAGTGGTAACGCATCCCACCTTGGAGAAAAGCACTGGTTATTTTGTTTTGTGTGCGTGCTCAAGTAAAGCGAGCAGCCCTTTGAGGTAATGAAATACCCAATATATGTTATACATCTATCTTTTGCTATCATAATAATGTCGAATGTAGATCATTTAGATTAAGATTCAGCACTTCTACGACTCCAGGGCAAGTCTTTCAAGTATTTCACATTTTGTTTTAGAGGGTGTTAGACTTGGATAAAATTGGAGTGAATTTATTTTCCACAATTAATCAAAATGCAATAATCCACAATGACAAAGTAAAAGGAAAGAGTTACGAAATTTCCCATTTACCGAAGTATTCAGATCCCGTATTATGAGCTCTGGTGCAATCTACCTGTTAGTGGTTTATACAGTTTAACTCGTCCCTCTACAAGCAATATAATAATTGGACTGGACACAATTACTAAAGACTCACACCCGTCTGAAAACAAAGAGGTGAAGTTGAGTTGAACTTTCCGCAGACCTGTGAGACAGGACTGTGCCAAAGTATAGATCTGGGGACGGATTACAAATATTTTTAAAGCACTAAAAGCAGCCTCAGCCATGCTTAAATTGAAGAAATTTGGAATAACTAACAGGCTTCCTGAGTAATGTGAAACAGAGCGTCTTAGTTAAACAGGTGGCTAAGACCTCAAGAGTAGGCCTACAGGGAGTTCACCAAAAAGCACCAGATAAGTGCAGTGTTTTGGGGAAAGAAGTCACTGAGCAACTAACCTTCTGAACAATTCTGCTGAGAAAAATTAGAGAAACTTCCAAAAGCAAGGGCTCTAGGATAATTCCAAGTAGACTGGACCCAAGGGTGCCGCACGAGAAGTCTAAATACTTACATATAAATGAGATATTACTCCTTTAATGCATTTATAAAAGATCCTTAAAACCTTTTTTTTGCCAGTGTGAACTGCTTGTGCTTTTTTTGTCCATCGACATGAACGAGACAGTTAACTTTGTCTGCTCATTTTGTTCACTTGAAATGTAGAATTTGTACATGCGTGCACGTGTTTTTGACTCTTCCTGCTCACCGATGACCATCTTGAGGCACTGTGGATTGTCCTGGATGAGGGGCTCGGCCTGGACAGTCTTGGAGAGGAATGTTTTGGAAACCAGTGGAAAGCGAACACACCCCAACACCTCCACCATGTACTGCTTTCTGTTACACACATCATACTTCAGCCAGCGCACTGCAGCATCATAAATCTGAGCACAACGCAACAGAAGAACATGTTAACAAATTTTTGGTGACAGACGTCTTCTTTGGCACAAATATATTTAAAGGATGTATACACGCGTACCTGGGCCTCAGCACGGACGGTGAGTTTGTCCTGGTGCAGCAGATGTGTGAGCTGCGCAACATCCAGTTGCAGAAATTCATCCAATTTATAGACTTCGGTGAAGTGAATCTGAAAAAAATCATCTGCAGCCACCTTCAGCTCTGGACAGTCCATGCAGTCTGCAAGGGCTGAAATGCCTACAGGAGAACAGAACAAGAGTAAGTAAATATCATGTGTAACACAAATGGAAGGTCTGTATTTGTATTTGTGCAATCACCTAGGCAGTTTGTTGCATCAATCTGTCCTTTAAGGAATTCCACACACATCCTCTTCACAGGTTCAATCTGATACTGATTGGCTGCATCCAGCAGTGACTGGACATTACTGCTGTTCACGGAGATTCTGACACACACACAAACAAAAAACAAACATGCCTCTCTCAATAAAAATGCTTCTGTTTTTTTTATCTGTAATAATTAATTTGATACACAATTCTTACCTTGCAGTGTAGATAAATTCAATCAGCAGCTCAATAATCTCAGGCTCAGCACTCCTGAGCTCCACCTCGTGGGACATTGACTCCATCATTCTGGCTAGAAGTGAAGAAAATATAACAAACACAAATATAACAAGTGTACTAGCACTACATGACAACATCACTGTCGGTGTGTCAAGATGGGAAGCAGTAATAAATAGATTATGCATAAAAATACATAGTAATCGTTATAGGGGTGGTTATAAACTTTCAGCTTTTGTGCCATCTTTATAGAGAAACACACAATCAATGTAATTACTTAAATAGACTAATTCCTATGTTTGCCTTTATTAGATTAGGAGTGGGCAGATGACACTAAGTAAAATATTCAGTTTTTCTGCAGTGAGGACACAGCCTTTGGGGTGTGGAGGTGCAGTACATGCTCGCCTGGCATCTACTTTTACATATAAATTTCTTTCCTTTTGCTCATTCAACTTTTAAAAGCCAAAAACAGGAATCCACAATTCTCATTATTTATGCAACATATATCTGCATCTACTACCTTCTAAAATATAATAAGAAATCACACTCTTGCTCCCCCAATATGCCGCCATTGGTCTTGATTTGTGTTTGTCAGACTTACTGGTGAACATGAGGCTAAAGAAGTGGCTGGCAGCAGCAAGCACCACTCGGTGGGCTGGGAAGTGCTTTCCCTGAACCACCAGGGTCACATCACAGAGAGTACCCTGCAAATCACACGCAGTAATCAGGTGTCAGAACAGAGGAAATGCCTAATGTAAAGCCCTCTTAAAGATATTCAGCCTGGTACTTTTGGTTCGTGTTCCCTCTCTCTCTCCCGCACACACACTCACACCTGTTTTCTCAAATTGTTCATGACTCCCATGATGCTGGACAGTTGCCTGTACTCCTCTTTGGTGGCACACTTTCTCTCGCCCTTCTTTTTTGAGCTTGACGCCTTCTCTGGAGAAGCCATCCCCGTCATGTCAGTCTGACTACTTGACGGAAAACGAAGGAAAAAATGAAGGATTTTGGCACCAACGCTAACAGTATGACTACAGCGTACAGCTGTAGTCTCTTTGTTGTCGCTTAGCTACAGGCAGTTTGCCTGCAAACCCCGACAGCAGCTTGTTGTGAATGTATGAATTTAAAGGCCGACAACTTCACGGCGGCTTCTACATATGGATAAATTAATTTGTCTGCCAGGGGTTAAAAAACAAAACAAATAAGCACAACGTGTTAGCTTAATTGTTCATTCGTGTAGCTAGAACTCAATTTTTTTCTGGTTGTTGTGATGCTCTTCTTCTGCTTCTTCTTTTTCCGTCTTTTTCGCCTTCTTCTGTGGTCTGCACAGAATGTCGTAATGCTGCCCCCTGTAGCCTGGACATAAATTGTATTACAACTCTGAGACCAAGAAGAGTTGTGAAATAAGCCCAGCAGTTCCCTTTGGTTTTCATAAACAGCAGGTGTGAATAAAACATAAAAGTTTCTCTATAGCTCTATAGTACAGTTGGGATACAGCTAATTTCACCTGGATGAATAATATGTCAGTGTCTCCGAGTGACTGTAGAAAAGGCTGTTTCTTACAGTCATCGGTGTCTCCAGAATAGGTGGGACGATATATATAGGTTATAATAGGTTGTGGACTAATTATAATATAGGGGTTTTTTTTCTTTTTAGTCAGGGTGTTTGTTTACTGCACTAGTTATTGCTCTGGTTGGACTTTAGCTGTATATTAACTGTATATTTCTGCGAACTCTGTTATTCAGAACAAAACTGTAGTTTTATATCCTATCGGACAGGCATATCAAAGCTGCTTCAGCTTTGCGGCATGCAAAGCGCCGCAAAGCGCATGCGCTGTAGTAGCTCACCTGTCGTTGCACCTGTTGAATTCTTATCTGTACAACAATGTAAAATACAAAACCAGGAAGCTTTTCTTTCCTCGACTCTCATGACGCTGACGTCACGGAGAATGCGGACTACAATTGCCTTGTTAGAAATAAGTGACCTGAAAACAAACTGAGAGGCCACAGAGCCGCAGAAAATGTTCCGTTTATGCTGTTGCTGCTTCTCTGGCGATAACTCCAACAACAATGAGGTATGTGTTTATGCGCTGCACTGGGTTTTATGGTGTCTTTATAAGAGCGTAAAGTGGCTTCCTTAGAGTTTAGCAAGGAAACTATACAGCTTCGCTTCGCTTGATTTTTCCATTGCAAGTAAAATGATGGGATCCTCTTAACTGCTGTAATGTAGCATTACTGGGTCTTCACCTAATAATCTACTTTTGTTGGGGATTTGAAACATAATTATTATAATATTGAAGCTGAGTTTATGATCATATCGTTGCACTGGTACACGTGATCAAATATGCCTAATATTTGTGGCACAAGAAGAAGAAAAGAAAAACACTATGTAAATAAAACCAACTTTCGCTGTTTCAGAGACGGCCTCTCCTGGATTCCCGACGCTCTGAAGTCAATAGTGCTGAATCCGCCAGGCTGAGCCGTTCATCAGCGGACAGCGGCAAGTCATCTCAGTCTTTTTTTTAATACTTATAAAAATGACAGATGAATTTGATCCACCTGTTTTTCTTGCTGTGTTACTCGTGCTTTCTTTTTTCTTTTTTTCTACTCAGATGCACAGACTGTGAGACGGATTGGACGGCTGGTGATGAGGCGAGTGTGCGTGCCTGAGCTGGATCAGAGGTTTTTGGAGATGGCTGAGACCTTCAACAAGCAGCAGGAAGGCTACGAGGCCATGGTGCAGCATATAAGAAACCTCCAGCAGAGCTGTGACTGTTCCCATGATGACACCCTTGCTTTTGTTCAGTGTTTGGGGAAGATTAGAGAGGAGCAGGGTGAGTGACACATACTTTTTAACACACGTTTCATGGTAGCTGATGCCTCACTCCCTCCCCCATTTTTTAAAAACTCATGTACTTCCAGAACCAACATACCAGGTCTCTCTTAAGATGAAGGGCTACGATTTCTTCCTCAGTGCGGTTCCTGTGTGGTCTGAGGGCGCAGGTGAGGGGAAACCGCTTCCTCCACATCTGCAGAGGGCTCAGAACGAACTGAAGGGTGCTTCTGACAGCACCAGGATGACCATTTCAAAGGGGACCACCCTTCAAGAGCTTATCGGCTGGTTGCTCCGTAGCCATGATAAAATGGCTGAGCAAGTGAAGAAGGCAGCAGAAACTTACCAAGAACAAGGGAGACTTAGTGAGAACCTGGAGGAGAACATGAGGGAAGTGAGGAGGGCCAAAGAGTTGTCTCAAGGATACAGACAACAGGCCACGGCAGTTCTCACTGAGGCTGCACAGATAGCAGGGGCTCAACTGTAGTGCACATATCTTTCTAAAAGTTTTGTTTTAACCGACAACAATGCGGAAGTACAGCATTTCCATGGGTTATCTCCATAAATATCCCCACCAATCGTATCAAGACTGTCATATCTCCTTTTATTATTTGATTATAATAGAAACGTATTCTAACACTTTAAATAGGTTTAAAGTGTTTTTTTATTTTGCGTCATTACATTCTGTCATATGTATTGTTAGAGTGGTAGATGCTCATACTTAACCTAGCTTAAGGTTCTAATAATGAACTCTCGATGTGTGTAACTGTGTAAAAGCCAAAAGCTCAAGCTTCAAACTGTGTTAAATATTCCATTTTAGAATTTTTTTCTTCTTCTAGATTTAGCTTTGATGATGTTCTTCAATGTAAATTGTGAAGACTTTGAATATATCTGTGTATCTACAGTGCATAATGCCATCAAAGGTTTCAGAGAATCTGGACAAATCTCTGTGCACAAGAGACAAGGCTGAAAATCTGAATGCATGGGATTAAACGCACAGTCCTGTCATGGAAATCACTACATGGGCTCATGAAACACTTCTAGAAATTATTGTCTGTAAACATGCATTGCCATGTCATTCACAAATTTAAGTTAAAGGCGTATCATGCAAAGAAGAAGCCATATGTAAACATGATCAAAAAACCCTGCTGTCTTCCCTGAGGCACTTAACCTGGACTGAGGCAATGTGGTCAGACAAATCAAATCAAAAACAGGAAAGCTCCATCCTCTGGACTAAAGAGACAATTGTTACCAGTGCTCAGTTCAAAAGTCTGCATCTCTGGTGGTATGAGGCTGTATGAGTGCTGTGGAATTGGCAACTTGTGCAGTTGAAAATGAGCACTGCAGGTCCCCTTCTTTCTCGAATACATGTAATTTCACTAGCCAACATTAGGGGGCAATGCCGCTTCACTTTTATCTAACAACCGCTCATCGTTTCATCCTCATCAGACTTTTAGAAATAGCACCGCAATGACAAAGCTTGTCTGAACTCCAGAATTAAATTTATAAACGTGCCACTACTTTGTGTGTGTGTGTGACTTTTACCAGAATAGGTTCACTGATTTCTGCGAAGCTTTCCCACAACTCTGCCTGGACTCTGCTTTAACAGATTGCGAACTTCGTGGCTGGTATGTTTCCCAGACATGACAGAGCTGACATGATATGATATGAAAGCTCACTGCAACAGCAGCTGAAAACTAAACTGGAGGTTTGTCGTGATTGTGCGTGGGATGTTTTACTGTTTCAATATACAGACTTCTATTAACTGATTAAAAACCGCAGCTTTCCCACTGTTATTAACCTAAAAGCCCACCAACACATGGTCATATGCCATGTTGATAATTAATTTCCAAAAATCCATTGTTCTAAAGGCTATTGTCACATGGTCATTTATTGTTTACCAGAGAGGGACAGTTTTGGAGCAGTGTTTCTGTCTTTGGCTTTGGATTAATTAGGTGTAAAGTGTGATGTAAAAGAGAAGCAACACCAACACTTCCTTTTTTATGAAAATACTCGGCAAATAAAAAGAACGAGGATCAAATAGAGGAAAATCTTGAATATAGGCCGTGGACCCAATTTTAGTGAAATATAATGGTTAAAAATGGTAACTGGATATTTTTATAGTTTACTCATTAACATTCATATATTTAGTAAATAATCAAAATCGATAATTAATATCCTGCAAACTGTATGTTTTCTTATACATACAAATCTTCATTAATAGCAGATTTGACAAATCACTTGGCTGTCAGAGAGCGGCGACTGACTGGGACAACCTACCGTGATCCTGGAAATTATTAACTTGCGGTCCTCGTGTCTAATTTGATTGGATGGTTTAGTTGGGCGTGCGGCAATTGGATTATATACTTCTCTCTTATTGGCTGAGAAGCCTGGCATTCAGTGTAGAGCGCGTCCTCTTCTCTAAAAGGTAGTCTGAGTGGAGAAAGTAATGAAGATGGAAGGAGGTGATGTTGTTGAATTATTGAGGAGATTTATGGAGTAGCGAAGTGATAGCCGTTTACTCGTCCTAGCGGAACGACGGAGGACGGTGATAGCAGGAAGCTGACAGATAGCATGCCAGTAAGTAAACAGCAACTTCCTCAGTTTGCCTAGAGTCGCCCCTTAGCTGAGCCAGCTAACTAGCTAATCTGTAAGCAACCGTAGTGACAGCTCGAAGTCATTCAGCAAGGCGATATAGAGAGAGTGTGACGGCTCGGGATTAATTTTAGGTCTCTGGCTCATACGGGCTAAAAAATGCTCTGAAGTGAGCGGCGGGAGAAAGCTAATGTAATTTTTCCATTGAGCTAACAGTTCACCGGGACAGAAATTCTCGGGGTTTTTTTTTGTTTTGTTTTTTTAAAAAAGAAGGTGTATAACCAGTATTGAGGGTGTGAGACTAGCTGGTTAGCAGCGCCCAGGAACAGGTAGGATCCTACTTAAATCAACTAAATAATATGATATGACACAGCAGGCGGGGGGGCTTTCCAACTTATCATAGTAACGACATATTCTTTGCTACCATTTTGCTTCTGTCCCATCAGTCGTGGAGGCAGACTTTGTACCTGTCTTTATCCTGTTTGGTAACAGCTGTGTGCAGGTGTGTGCACTTGTTATTCCTCAGGTGATTTGTGTTCGTGACAGGGGAAGAGAAACCACCACAGACGGGCATATTGGATAATGCGTTGTTGGGATTTTTCTAATAGCTGTCATGTGATGCAGCTTTTCTCCACACCACTCATCCTGTTCTGGGGCTTCCTGTATAGGGGGGGGGCTGGTGTGAAGCCACAGAGCCTTGCGAGTACGTGCTCTCAGAAGTTTAAAGCTGCTCGTTTTACTTCTCTGTGACCTTCGCAAAAAAGGCTTCTGCTGTTGTGGCAGTTTTTTGTTTTAGCGTTTAATTCGTTGTTGTCCTTTGCTTACCATATGTGTGTGTGTGTGTGTTTACCTTTGACCTTAGGCGGAGGCTGTGCCTAGGGTTTGTTGGTTGGGTGCCGTGTGTGTGTGTGTGTGTGTGTGTGTGTGTGCGCGCGCAGACACAAGTTTAGGCTTGTTGATGTGTGGCACCCATGGCTGCAAGTGTCTTAGGGCTCTTAATGCTTTTTGACAATGAAGCACAGCAGGTCATGGAGCAGAAAGATCGTGCAGGCTCTGCTGTCATCTGGCATCATGGACAGTCGTTTGTGCCAGAGGGCTCATGAAATTTCCTGGCAATTTGAGCGGTGAAAACTGTTGCAGTCTCTTCCATTTTTTTTATTCTGTGTCTTTTGCACACACAGGCATGGCATGGGTTAAGCTGTATTTTGTACTTATAAATGCCATTATATGTAGCACTTTAACTCTACAAGAAACCTTGAAAATCAAGCTAATTGTATGCAGGAGGCTACAAGTGAGTTGCCTAACTGTAACAGGATGAGCTGAAACAAAGCATGTGGTGGGGAAAGAAAAGGAAGTGTTAAAAATGGAAGGAAAAACAAAACCCTTATTTTAATCACTTGCTGCGGGAGGATGGAGAATTTGAGGGGCAAGATGAGGGATACATCACTAGCTTAGAGGCAAGAGAGGAGAGCGTAGGCTGCTATAAGAGGATTCCTCGCTGTTGGGTCTCTCTCTCTGTCTCCCTCAGCAGTGAAAACCACACACAAACCACACACTCTGTTGTCATTTCTACTTAGCTACCGGCAGTCCTCAGCTATATGTTTGCACGGATGAAAGAAAATAGAAGCAGAAAAACAGACCTCCGCCTATCCCCTTTCCCCCAAAGCTACACGAAACCTCCTATTGAAGAAGACTTTAGGGGGAGAGCAAGGTGGGAGTCAGTGATGCAACAGAGTTAAGGTAGTCCAAATAAAGAAGATGCCAACAGACAGTGTAAAAGAGAAGTGATATAAACTGAAGAGAGATGTCAAAATAAAATGTTAAAGTCTTCTGAATGGTGTAAATTACTCTTAGCGGGAGGTGGGGTCAAACTGTGAGCTCTGGGCATGATGGAGGCTCTTTCCTGTCTTCCCCTTTTTTTTGACCACAGTTGCACAACCCTGCCTTTAACTTTGCTTTTACAAACCACAGTGTAGATTACAGTAGTTCCTTAATAACTTCTGTTTCTGTTCAGGTTAAACAGTCTTGTTTTTTAGTTCCTCTTTTTGATACTAGTTGCTTAGTATAACAGTTAAAGTGTATCTGAAGTCAGGTGTGGGTAATTTGCTACTGTAGGTTTTATTTTACTTTATTACATTCATTTTTATAGTTGTCTTTCATTCCTTTAGCTTTTCTTCCTTGGTGTAGCAGTGTAAGTAGGATTCTCATTGTTTTGCTAAGCAGCAGTTTCTGTAACTAAACCCTGTACCACAGGAAAAAGCAGCTGGGGCAGCTCAGTCACTCTTAAAACCACCCGCTTCGTCATTCTCTTTTCTTCTCCCTTCCATTTAAACGTCCACTCCCATTGGCCTAAACAACTTCCTCCAAAAAAAAAAAAAAGGAGGTTCCGATTCCGAAGTATGTGTGTAATGGGAAATGATGTAATCAACAGGCAGATATGTATACACGTGTGTGGGTGTCAGCCTAATTCATTCTTACAGTTGGACATGCTTCATCTCTCTCACTCTCTCTGCTCCAGCTCTCCCAGACAGGGGGGGGGGGGTGTGTGTGTGTGTGTGTGTGTGTGTGTGTGTGTGTGTGTGTGTGTGTGTGTGTGTGTGTGTGTGTGTGTGTGTGTGTGTGTTCTCGTTCCTTTTCTTTTAAATGTGGCTTTTGTATGAAACCATGTGAAGGAAATACTGGGCTATTGTAGGTCTGCCTCAGGTGTTGTGCATCAACGCTGTAAGATCATCAAGCTCACAGCAAGGATTAGAAATGTAAACTCAAAGCCTTTGTTTTGAAAGAAGTCCTTGGAAGGAGGAGTCACAAATAAGCTCATTTAGACTGGCAGCCCAGTGTGTGTGTGTTTGTTAGTTCAAGACAGTAGTGTAGGTGTAAAAATCACAGGGAATGAGCTGTCAACTTCTGCTAGCTCACAGGAACAGGTTTTGTCAAACCAGACTTTGAATAAACACATTTGCACAGGCACACTTGTACAATCCATGACACATCCTCTGCTGCTTTCTGCCATGTAGCTGGCTCTGTCAGCTTTTTGCATTTCTATGGTTAAACTACTTAACATGTAGGATATTCCTTGAGCTCGTCTAGGTCACAGGGACGTAGCTGTGTATGTATGTGTGACAGTATCCTTATCTCATGTGTTTCTCAGAGGCTGAGAGGTTGCCAGGGGCAACAAACATCGACCCCTGATGAAATCTCTGCTTTTATAACCCCCACCAAGGAAGTTTGGCAGTTGGCATGACTCAGTAAAATCTAGCTGTTTCTTATGAAGCTTAGTGAGAAAACTTTCACTGGGTATATTATTTTTAGTTAGTCAGTTTGCAAATAATCCATTGCTGTGCCTCCACATTTCCATGTGAGAAAGTATTGTAATGTTGTAATGAGCATTGTTGTCACAGAGTAATATTTTAAATTACTAATGTTAGATCAGAGGTGTCTGCTCTCTGAATGTGCTTCTAGTGTACCCTGGTGTCGCACTTGTCTTGAGTTATCCACCCCTTGAGATTTCTTTCATACCGAATCACAGATATCACTATCCCGCTTTTAATTTAGTCATTGATTTCTGCTCTATTTATCTTCCTGGACTGCCATCTGCAACTCTTCTCCCTTTATCTCACATCTACTTCTTTAGCACATCATCGATTTGTTGCTGTTGCTTGTCAAGCCTGCTCTGCCGCCTTATCTTTGACGCTGGTTTATTCATGTGTTTACTGGTCAGCGTGATTGAGTTGCACAGAGAAAACTCATCAGCTACTGCATCATTTTTGTTCAAGGGTGCTCCCTCCAGTTTGTATTGATTTCTGTCTTGATTAGGGAGCCTGTAATGACACAGAGACCACTAACAAGTTAGCCAGACCTAGATGGAAGGTAAACACCTGCTTAATGACATAATTATGCTCAATAGTGTACTCCCAAGACAATTACGTTTCTATTTTCCTCCACCAGATGATTGAGTCTGCCTGCAGTTTGTCAATAGAGGCTAGAAGTCTTTGAAACAGGTTATTATTTGCTGTGTGCATCTCTGTCTCTTGTGGTTTTAACGTAGTTTCAGATTGAGTTATCATTATATCTGTGCGTGTGCGTCGCTATAGCATAATATTATATGTTGCTTTGCAATATTATATCGATAAAGGGACATCAAATATCAATATTTTATAAAATAAATAAAATTACTCTAAAAATACCCATCTCATGCCAACCATCCTGAGATAACATTAGCCAAGCAAAGTTGCATTAAGTCAGCTCAGCTGAAAAGCCAACACACTTAACTTGACAAAGCTACCTCCTAATTCAGAGCAAGGTAATAGCTCAGTCACATGAGCAAAAGATAAGATGGCAACCTCTTTGCATCTAGAAAAACAATCTTGTCTTTGTTTTTGTTTTTCCCTATATTCTCCGACCTGTTGCAGTTTGTGTTAAGTAAACGGTTACCCAGAGCTTATGAGCGTTTCACATCCACTACCACTTATGATCGCAAGTAGGGCAGGGCAATATGGCCAAAAATATTTATCACTATATATATTTGAAAATTTGCGATAATGATATAATTGATGAAAGACAAAATACTTTACAACTCCACAACTTTATTAGTGCAAAAAAACCCCCATTAATTTATTTTCACTTAAACAAGCAGCTGTTTTTATGTGCATTAAAGCTGTATAAAAATGTAACGGTACAAATGCAAATTCCTTGCTGACAGTTTAACCAAAAGGCATTTCCAGTGGAAATGGGCTGACATATCCTGAGCATAACCATGTATAATATCCACAAAAGTTAAAAAGAGGTGCTTTGCAACATGAAATTCCACAGTGCCAAATAAATAAGTCAAATACATATCTTTATAAGGTGCACGGGATTATAAGGCGCATTAAGCAAAATAAAGCAGTCAGATAAGTCTACCTTTACTCAACTCATTCTTCTTGCTTCCTCCACTTCTGTACCATTGACTCATTAATGCTGAATTCTCTCACAGCTGCTCTCTTCCCATGTTCTACTGCGTGACTGATAGCCTTGTGTTTAAAATCGGCTTCATACGCATGTCTCTTAACAGGTGCCATTTTGGAGTCCTTATATTATGGTGAATGGTTATATTATGTTGAAGCGCAGTACGTATTACTCTGTGAGGCTCTTGACTACGGTAGCCGAAATGCTCCGACAATCAATCAAGCGGTGCAGCATTGTAGCTTACCAAAGTTGTACTAAAACATTTTTTGACAGATTTCTGAGCGCTGTGTACCACATAAAATCGGTTTGAGGTCAGTAAGCAAAACAGAATTCATACATAAAGCCCACCAGATTATAAGGTGCACTGTCAATTTTTGAGAAAATTAAAGGCTTTTAAGAGTGCCTTATAGTCCGGAAAATACGGTAATAACGACGGTCCACTTGCATGTTCTACAAAAAAAATGTGCTTTGGTGGCTATCTGACGGACAAAAACCAAACCAGTTCCACATATCTGAAGTTGCACGTTTTTACAAACCAATTCTGGTTCATCCGTTTCATTCACTGATCCGCTTTTTCACTTCTCATTCTCCGTAGCCGCTATGCTTTTTCCACCATGTGCGTACCAAAACAAAAGCACTGCGCATGTGCATTTTACCCATATTCTATCGTGATATTTCATTTTCTTGTCATTGTAGCTTGGCTGATAGGAGGCAACCTTTCTGCAAACAGTTGCTGTCTGACTTGGATTGACTAAAATCACTCTCAGAGAGATTGTTTGTTTAAGGTTTGAAAATAATTGCTGTCTAATGTATAAATGCAGATGGATATCCAACATGTTGTCATTAGTCTGAATGAGTCTTTGTTAGTGAGCACAACTTGTAGGGACTTGACGCAATAGGCTGTCAGCTGGTTGCATTCTGATTGTATTCCTATAGAACATTAAGGTTGTTGAGCACAAATGTAATCGTTAAATATCAATGTCTGCCTATGCAGACAGCAACATATGTCTGATTTCTGATGATTTATCATAATTAATTGTTACATTATCAGAGAAATTGCATGTAATTGCCATCTTGACCCCATTTATTTGCATGATGATATCAGATTGATTTAGTGAAATGTTGGTATTCCTGGCAATCTCATTATATCGTGATAAATATTTTTGGTCATATCGCCCTGCTCTACTGATAGGTCAGTACTGTAGATTTTTGGATCACTGTTATAAAATGGCAAGAAATAATAAGCCATGTTGTGAACATGGGTCATGTTCACGTTTGTGCATGAAGATGAGAGAAGCACAGGGAGGATTTTAAAGCACAGGGTTTTTTTTTAAAAAGAAAAAAAAACAAAAAACAGACAAAGGGAGCTTGAAAAAGTCTTTCATATACAGTTTATGAAATAACTGAATTAAAAGCCTGTCACGTCTTCATCACACTGGTTAAATAACACAGACACAACAGAAAAATGGTGATCAACAAGGCCGATATCGGCTGATGCCAATGTTCACCTGGCGCGTCCATGAATCCTTGGTATGCTGATCCTATCTTGAACTACATGAGTCATAAAGTTGAAAAGATTAACAATGTATGACTGATGCGTCATTTGACTGGAAAAAAAATTGACCTGGGTGTTGATTTGAACATGTTATTCATTCATGTTTTGTTTTTTTCCAGCCTCCTGTTTTGTAACAGTTTCTGTCACATGTTTCTGCGAAGGCTACTTGTAAGTTGAGCTGGCTACTTCCTTATTTGGCTCTTTGGAAATTATAAATGGCCTCTGTTCTCCATTTCTAACTGGTTATTAGACATATATTTATTGATGTGGTTTCAATGACAAGAATAATCTGCATATTAAGGGTGGTCTGACTTCTTCCTCTTAGTATTACTTAATTGCGTGTATTCTTCAATGTTGAGCTGATTTGACTCTTAACCCTTTTCCATTGTCTCTACATTATTATTCTTTCAGTGTATCTTGTTACTGGCCATGCATCAAACTTTGTCACTGCAGTTTCTTCCTGCTGCTGGGATTGAAGGCAAATATATCACATAGATAGGCTGCAAGGCTGGCAGCTGGTGATTGTAGCTTTCACGTGTCTTTTTCTGGAGCCATATGATGCAGATGACATGCCCCCAGACGCCAGTGTGGACACAGTAGTTGGGTTAAAAGTGATTCTGTAGGAGGAGGAAGAAGTCCTCTGACAAGTCTGACTCATCCTCAGTCTAATCACACTCTTTATTTTGTTACTCAAGTTAGTCTGCCATTAAACAGCATATGCTGGCTGTCCTCGTTGTCCTCATCAGTGTTAAAGAGCAGAACAACAGGCTACCACAAAGGACTAATTTCTGTAAATGGAGGCTATTCTGCGTTATAATCCTTCCACATTTTATGAGTCACTGGCTCCCCTCCCCCCTCGTCATTCCTGTCATTGGTGGAGTCCATAAATAGATACCTGGCTGCCATGAAGGGACCAAGCACTGAAGTAATACAAAAAGAAGCATTTGAATGGATGAAAAAGGCATCTGGAGGCAGAGAGCATGAGGAAAGAGAAATGATGTGTGGGAGGATAAGTGGATGGGTAAAAGAGGGACAGGGAAAGGAAGGCACAAAAATCAAATAACTATTTTTTTAATTACCATTTTATGCTATTTGTGCTTGTTGGGAGATTTTCTGATTAATATCTGTCCAATAATCTATAGAATGTGGGTTTTGTATTTATTTTAAAGAGTATTTTCTTTAACAGAATATGTTGCGTAATGTTACCTTTCAAAGCCAGCCTTCTACCTGAGGTGAAACTAAAGACATTTTTAATAACCGCTTGTGTATCTTTTAATCTAAGAAGTGAAACATTGGAGTAGTGTTAAATTGAAAATATGCCATCTTCCCTGCACCAAATTTTAGCACATTTTTCTGTGTGACGGGTATGAGCATAAAAGGACTTTTTCCTTCCCCGTTTTTCTTTTTCCTCAGCCTCTTTCACCAGACATACCAAACATGGAATTTGAGTCTGCATTCAACAGTCAATTTAGCCTTGTACTTGCAGTCTCAGAGTGCGCACACAACGCAGGCACCATTCACTGAAAACACAGGATTCATCAGAGAGGCACAGAGGTGGTATCTGGCCTGCCATGGTCTTACAGTGATAGTCACACTGTAGATTTGGTTAAGGGGTCGTCAACATGTACATATGTGTTGCTCCAGTGATACAAAAAAAATGTGACATTTAAGAAGTAAATATTTAAAAATGTGATTTATGCAGATGCCTCTAAAGAGGATGGTGTTAGGCAGACTCTCACTATTGGTTCATTAGAAAACTGCTGCAGGGATTTCCATCACATTAATGGTCATTGTTAAAATTGAGTTTTTCCTTCCCACTGTCACCAAGTGCTTGCTCAATGGGGCTATCTCATTGTTGGGGTTTCCTCTATTATTGGAGGGTCTTGAAGCAACTGACTGTTGAATTGAAGTCCATGATTTTCACTTACAAAGCCCTACAGATATATCAGTGAATATTATGTATTTGTTGATAATAGGGCATCAGCATTTAGAACAGCCAATAAATGAAAATTCAAAGTAAAGAAGACGCATGTAATTAACAATGTTTTGAGTGCTTATGTTGAATAGTTTGTCCACCAAAGGGCATTCGGTGACTTCCCTGTTTGGCAGCACACGTTTGGAATGCCACAAACCTGCTGATCTGAACAGAGTTGGGCAGAGGCTAGACAAATTTGTGACTATAAAATAAGTTTATTTTTTTAAACTTCATTCTCGTGTGTGTGTGTGTGTGTGTGCGCGCGCAACGATGCCAGTGATTTTAAAAAAACAAACAAACAAAAAAAAAATCTAATTTATAGTAAAACTAACAATTAACTAGTTCCTACTGTATAAGCATGCACATGTGACTTTATTTATATAAAAAGTGAATTAAAACTGGTAATAGGATGTAGTTAGTTTGTGACAGTTCTCATTGCTCTGACCTAAATTTACTTCTCTTGTATTGAAGCTTGTGTCTTTTGCATATGATTAGGTAGAGTGAAGATTTAAGATTGGATGGGCCCCATGGGATTTTCTGGTCTTTAAGTGGGCTGCAGTACTCTTGATTTTGGGGGTGGTTGTACTAAACTATTAATAGAACAACACAATCGGACTCACATGTACCTATGGAAGCATTAACATCTAGCATTCATAGTTAAATAGAGGTGTTTCTCCGTAGAGACAATCAACTTATTTTATATATACACACACACACACACACACACACACACACACACACACTGATGTAGATATGATCCTTGAGGAGTCTTATACACTTTTTTTTTTTTCTTTTTTTTTTAAAATTAAACTTAATTAAAATTTGTGAAATTGAGTGAACAAATACTACTGCGTTTTAATTGCACCCAAACTGCAGTAGATTTAGAATTGTGGTTAAACTGTCTTTTTAATTTTTCTACAAGTGACTGCAGGCCATATAGGATGAAAAGGCAACAAATAGGAGTGTGCAGTAGGAGCCATCTGATACTGTTCCTCAACAAAGTGAGAATTAAAATGACAACAAAGGAGGCAATAAGTGAAGAAAGAAAAGGTGCCATTGGAGTTTCAATAGAAAAGAAGCCACATGCATGGCGTACAGGGTGCTCAGAGTGTGAATACTGTGATGGACTGGAACCGATATCAAAAATAACAAACAGGAATGGAGGAAGCGGAGATTTCATTGCATCATGAAAATGTCAGCTGAAGTAGGAGAGGAACCTGTCTGTCTGTTTATGGACATATAAACTGTAGCGCCTGTTCAGCAAGTATCTGCATTCAGCCATGCCATATTTCTTATTCTCGTCAGTGCTTGAAAAGAGAAGCCAGCCAGGTTTCTCTGTGTGGGTGATTTATGATTTTTATTTATTTATTTTTTTCGATTTGTAAGCCTAAGTTGAGAAGGCGGCGCCTGCAGAGGTGTGCGTCTGGAGAGCAGTGAGCGGGAAGGAGAGACTTACTGTTTGATGTGTAACAGAATTTTTCTATTTTTTTTTTTTTTCTGAAAGTTACCAAAAATAAAAAAGAAGGCTGATAGATTTAGTGGAGCTTTGTTCAAGTGTGGACTGTTTGTATGTGTTCTGTATATTTGCGGTCATAAATGTTAACATTTATTATGCTGAGTGTGTGTTTTTGTTTGTTTTGTTTTAATCAGGGTTTCTTTTTCCTTTTGATTTTCTTTTATTTATTTTTTTTAGGTAGAGGTAACTCCACTGCAGATGAAGGAACATGTTGGCTATGGACCAAGGAGTGGTGGAGGAATGGCTGTCAGAATTTAAGGTAAAGCTTCATTTTCTGTATAAAAGTGTTTGTTTGGGTAGGGAAAAAAAATACTAAAAAAGTCATTTACCTGTGATCAGTATACAGTACATACTCTGCTTCTTATTATTGACAGGATTTATTTCACACATAAACAAACACACTTTGAAGTGCTTCGCTACCAGAAAATTGCACGCTCCTACTCAAATATGAGCATTTGCTGTTAGGTGACCAGTACTAGAGCTGCGGCTTAGTGACGAATATTAATGAAGGAGCAGATGAGTTTTTTTTTTTGTTTTTTTTTTCTCCTGTGTGAATGTGTGAGGACCAATCTGCTGTCATGTCTGTAAAGTTGACCTAATATAACCAGCTCAGTGTGACAGACAGTGATTGTGGTTAAAGAAGCTGTCAGGGTCTCTGCAGGATTTCACTGCTATTAAAACGTCATTTCAGAAGCAGCAAAACCAGACTATCAGTCTGCTTTGCTGCTAAATGGCAGATTTTATTAATAAAAAAAGCAATGATATATATATTTTCTTTTTTTTGCAAATCAGTGTAAATAATAGGAATTTGTGTTTGTCTTTTCAGTGTTTGCTTTTCAAACTGAAATGCTGTAAGTGTAGCATGTTAAACTTCAGCTGGTTACATATGTGTTTCAGACCCTTCCTGACAGTGCCGTCTCCACCTATGCTGCCTCACTAAAAGACAAAGGTGCCCTGGTCCCTGCACTTTACAAGGTCATCAGAGAGAACTACAGTGACGTATGTAGATATAAATCTTTTATTAACTTGAAAATTAGATTGTAAAAGTTTGACCACCCAACCTTTAACCAGTACTTAGTATTTAGTCATGTGTTCAGTCCGACCATTTACCTGCTTTGTTTTTGTTATTGTTATATTTTTGCTCAGGCTTGATAATCTTGTGTTTATGGATGTGTCAGATTTGCAAACACACTGCGTCCCTCAAGCAGTGCTGTGTTTATACCCTGATCTTATCGTTGAACCGTAGATGCTAGTTGCAAAATTTGTTGCAAATGAGTTGGCAGTTCTTGTCTCGTGATTTTTACTTTGTTTTTTATTTTAAATGTTGTGGCCTAATTGTATGCCATGTGTTTTTTCTCTTTTGGATATGTGTCCCATGCAGTTACTAGAGCCAGTGTGTCACCAGTTGTTTGAGTTTTACCGGAGCGGTGAGCCGCAACTGCAGCGTTTCACGCTACAGTTCCTGCCAGAGCTCCTGTGGAGCCTCCTGTCCGTCAGCGCAGCCAGAGACCCCCACACCTCCGGCTGCATCGAGGCCCTGCTGCTAGGCATTTACAACCTGGTGAGGGAGAGGGTGAAGCACTTGTTGCAGTTGTTTTCTAGTTGCAGAGATGAAGCTCACGGGTGATCGGTTTTATTTATTTTTTACTAGAGGTGAGCTGCTCTGGTTGACGGCAATAAAATGTATCTAGTGTTTTAAGTGCACAGTAAGGAAAAACACTAGAAAAGTCCTTGATCCTTACCAAGTGGAAATTATCATGCAATTTGCCAACAAAGAGGACTTAACTGCTCAACTATTTCAGGGATCTGCGTCATGAGTTTTGAAAGATTACTTTCTGCCCTTTCTGCCATGTTAGACAGCCGTGACAGGAAATACGGGGGAGGAGTGGTGGAAACAGTGACTTTGCACATATACACTGATGGACAGCACCTTGCAAATGCCTTTTTTCATTTGCAGATAGATGGGAGTATTAGAAGTGATTAAAGTTTGAGTTGTATTTCATCCTTTTCAGCTCCGAGTGATCTATCAGCAAAGTCCACTGTCTCCTCACTTCCTCTCTGAATACCAGAATAGGTCAGCTGTCACTCAACATACTGGCTGGTTCCCATTAATCTGTTTGACATTAACATGCACATAGAGGGGCACCAAAACCCCGCGGTTTGTGCCTGTGTGAGCACGCATGCATACATATGAGTGCACACCAACAAAGTGTCAGTAGGGAAATGAGACCCTCAGGTTTATACACAGCCACCCACACATGATGGATGACTGTGCTCGAAGAGATCAGCACACGCTCTTTAGAGGTTTGAGGGCAGACGCAGATGGAAAAAGGGCTTTTTTATTTTTGCTTTCGCCCACATAAGTTTTCCCTCTTCCTGTCTTTCTCTTTTACAGGAAATAGTTGATAAGGATGGACAGAGTAAGGTGTTATCTTTTACCGTCCCTTCCCTCTCCAAACCCTCAGTTTACCATGAGGTGAGTGTGTCCTTCATTCAAAGTTGTGCCAGGGTTGTTTCTGCAGAAATGTACTTACATAAACTGTATCCACCTCTAGCCTTCAACTATTGGCTCCATGGCCCTTACCGAAGGAGCTTTAGCTAACCATGGGCTGAGCAGAGTGGTGTACAGCGGGCCTCACCTCCAGAGAGAAACCTTCACAGCACAGAACAGGTAAGACAGTCATGTTGGTTTTAAAATGTGCTTTACCTGTAGCAGGATGTCAGTCTGTTCGTTTTCAAAGTGGCAGCAAACACCAGCTAATTAACAAAATAAGAATGCACATAAAGGAAGATGGAAAATCTGATCAAAAATGTACTTTTACTTCTTCATTTGTGAATGCATGCTTTGTATTATAGCCTAAAAAGGACATATTACCTTTAATAACAAACTGGCTAAAACAGATTCATGATGACTTGTGTACTGATGGGGAATTAAGCTGCTGCCATGGTTTTTATTTTAGGGTAGCTTCAGCTGTGGCCTGTGGCAGTTGTCTCTGCCTTGTTACATTTAAACTTGTTATATTGCCATTAGGGTTTCTTAAATTATTCTAACTGAGATGAAAGACTGGCGGCCATGTTGGCCTGAACTGAACGTCCTCTGCCTTAACCATTTTTAATTTTAACAAATCGCTTGTTTTCCAGTAGGAGAATTCTTATTAGACAAAAAAGTGGTGCATTTAAAGATCCCACACAAATATTTTGAATGTTTTGGTTCTTGTTATCCTAATCCTATCATATCCTGTACAGATGGACTTTCAGGTTTTAAGATTTTGGTGTGTCTTACGTAACGTGCCATTTCAAGGGTTTGTTTGTGTTATTGAGATTTGAGGTGCTGACCTTCCTCCTGCTTTGCTACAACGCCGCTCTCAGCTACATGTCCTCCACCTCCCTGCAGTCCCTCTGCCAGCTCAGCTCCAGGTAAAATATATACACATAAACACACACACGCCCACGAGCATTAGCATTTGTGGGTCACTACAGCTGGGTCAGACGCACACAAACTGCTTTCCAACTTTATAGCTTGTGTTGCTGAAGTTCTAGGTAATATTTTATGGAGGCAACTTACAAACGCACACACCCACACACGCATACACGCACACACAACCGCGCGCGCGCGCACACACATACACACACGTTTGCAAGTTGCTGCTTATCTGATCCTCTTATAGACTTTGCTGCCAGAGAGAGCCAAGATATCGCTATTTGGCAAAGAGCTGCAGTGTACACACATCCCAGCTCAGTAATCTGAGCATTGGTCTGCTGAGCTGAAGAGAAGTCATCGGCCTCGATTTCTGCCTAACTGTTTGCTGTGTTAGCAGCGCTGTACAATGCATAAAGCTTCTAATATACAGGTGTTACCTCATGCTTTTTGACTCCTCTGAAGCTTGTTAGATGCATGGTGTGTGGGGGTGTGGGTGTGGTTTAACTTAGAATCTTGCTTGGTGAGTTTCACATCAGCTCAGCTCGCCACACAGTTAAGTAAATGGCTTTAATGGTGCTGCAGCTAAGTGGCCCACTGGAGTGGTTTCTCTGCTTCCATTCTTACTCATCTAAACCTCTCTAATGTGTTTTTATTGGTTATCTACCAGGGTGTGTATTTGTGGTTACCCACGGCAACAGATGCGGCGGTACAAAGGCATTAACGCACGGCTCACAGTCACATCAGAGTTCCTGGTTCAGCTCATCGCAGGGATCCACTACGCCTTGTGAGTACAAACGCACACGCCAGCACACAGTGAAAGTTCTCATGGCGTCACAATGTCAAAGTTGCGTTGTTAAAAAGATTCCACAGAGATTGGGTACAGGAAGCTCCTGATACTCGTTAAGATAATTAGTGCAGACAGTTTATATTCCAAGCTTACATTTTATAAGTGATGTGAAAACGTAATTACAATCTTTTCTGTTGTCTCAGCTAATTTCTTTAAATTGTACTTATTTCAGCATGTCAGATTAAAATAAAATGATAATAACAATAATCCCTTAATCTGTTTTAGACTAACAAACTGTGTGTGTGCGTGTGCGCATGTGTGCGCACATTTCTGCCCCTGTGTAGGTGTAATGGTGAAGTTGACCTGGGATCCAAAGCACTGGATGACGTTCTGTATCGAGCCCAGCTAGAGTTGTTCCCCGAAGCCCTGTTGGTGGGTGCAATGATATTTTTCTGCCACTATCACACCTCCTCTAAGTGTGTGTCTGTGTCTTTAAGTGTAAGAGAGAGGGGAGAGCATGTGATGGCTGTGCACATGCTGGCTTCTGGTTTTGTTTCATGCACGGCACAGTATACGGCATTGTCTTGGTGTGTGTGTGTGTGTGTGTGTCAGTCAGAGTGCAAGCAGAGTGTAATCCCACGAGATTATTTACATGCTTTCCACTCTGCTCCGTTAAGCTATAATCCTTGCGGCCCAGGGAGTAGAGGATTGAACCCGCACTTACAGTATTACTACACAGTTCAAGGTGTGCTCCTTCACAACAATCAAAACAAACCGCATTTACACTCATATTAGTAACAGTGGTGATGGTTTATTTTATTTTTTTTCCCGTGTAAAGGAGTTGCACATGTGATACTGTGGAAAGTTTAAAATGTCAATTTTGTGTTGTCGGTTTCTGTGTTGCAAGTGGAATACACCAGGTGGTTGCTAGCTTAGCGTGCCGTGGTGGCGTGTCCCTCATGAGACCAGTGTGCCGAAGCCTCACAGACAAAAGACATGTTGTGTTGTGATTATGAGTCTTTCTGCCGTGTGTTACGTGCTCGGCTGTTAGGAGATTATTAGTGCAAGTGCCCCGTGAGGAGCACTAGGAACAAAGATTATTGTATAAAGACTTGTGAAATCCATTTCAGTGTGACACACAAGTCTTTGTTTTCCTTCTTTTTATTTTGCTTCTTCCGTTACTTAATTCCTGCATGTCTACTATGTGCAAGTGAAATTATTGATGAGATGTTGTTGGATTAGCCACTTGACAGAGCATCAGCGTGTACTTCATGTCCATCCTGTGCTTGGTTGATGGGGTCAATTTTCTAATGTGGTTGAAGCAGGGATGCTCTGACATAGTGTCTGAATATCATATGTTGGCTGATATTGGTCACCAGGAGCAGAGCTTCTCCTGTTTCACATCAGGTTTTTGTTGGCTAAGTGAAATACTTAAAACTGATTTATTATTATTATTATTATTATTATTATTATGTTAAGTAGAATAAGTTAGTATCAACATCAGCTATCAGCCCAATTGAAGGCTCGGTGTGTGTACATCCTAAGTTGTGCTTGCTATACATTAGTACTGTTTTATTTTTTTTGTTTTTTGGTTGTTTTTGGGGTTTTTTTGTTGGTTTTTTTTTTTTTGTTTTTGTTTTTGTGCCCAATAAGGAAAAAAGATATGGAAATGAAAGTAGAAACTTTATGTAATTTTTGGAGCTGTAAAATAGCATACACTTATAATATCGACAGCTTTGTAACTTAGCTTAAAAACTCTAAATTTGGCAGTGCACAGTAAATCCTCGGCACTTGATCTTGCATAAAAACATAATTATAGTAAACACTTTTAAAATGGTAAAAATTCTACTTATGTTATTTTTGCACTAATGCAAATTCGCACTAGCTTTCGATAACAGTTAGTTGTAGTAAAGCTGCTTCAGAGTTTTATGCCACCTGAGCCTGAATGCAACATGAGACTGCTGTATTCTTCCATCAGTCTCAGTTCACTTCATACTAAGATTAGTGTGTGTAAAGATGTTGGGGCATACATCCCCTTTTTTTTTTTTTTTAATTTATTTATTTTTTTATTAAAAAAAAATGTCTGAATACAGCTGGTGTTAAGTGTAACAGGTGTCTGACTAATGGTTAACCATGACCTGGGACATAAATTTACCATTGCCTTCATAAACCATAACTCTCTTTAAACCCAGAAATTTTAAACATTACCTAAAAATAAAACTTGAACTTTGAAACCTAAAAGAGCAAACATAGACAACAGGCTGTAGTTTGTCTATGAACTTTATTACATTGTTAGATGATTGTGATAATATCACGATATCTGCTGTGCAGCTAAGGAAGCTTTCTGGCAGAATTGGAATCAATTGAACTATAATTAAATTTAAATTAAAAACTATAATAAAATTATTGGTTTTTGGGTTATTTTTCCATCTTGATGGGTGCATAATTTCAGTGTGGCCTTCATCTGTGTGCTGGCTTCTTGAACTATGCACTCAGTCATCAGAACTTTGAGAACCCCCATGATCTAAGTCTCAATGTCTTTCTCCTAAAATGTGTTACAGAGTAATAGACTGAACTGTGAAGCAGTAAATGTGTGATTCTTGTTATCTCCAGGTGGGTAACGCCATTAAGTCATCACTGCACAGTGCAGCACTGAAAAGCAACAATAAGGAGGGTGCGCGGAGTATTCAGGTGGAGATCACACCTACCTCCTCGAGGATCTCCCGCAACGCTGTTACCTCCCTCTCGATCAGGGGACACCGCTGGAAGAGACATGGTGAGATGCATACACAGGCCTAACGCAAACTTGCCAAACAAGAGTTCCTACACGCTTCTCTCATGTTTTAAAAAGAAAAAGGTAAAACCAACAAATGAATTTAACACCAAAGGAGAGAGCAAGAGGTTTAGATCTCATCATGCGCTTTCCCCTTTTTCACTGTGTGACAGTCGACGTGTTGTTGTCATCCCTCATGGAGCCCCTCAAGATCATAGATTGCCCATCCTCAGCTTTCTAACTAGTGCCGTCCCTCTCAGTCTTAGAATCTGCTCATTGAAAACCACCGCTTCCTGTCTGATTTCTGAGAATACTCTTGAGATGCTGGCAGCACAGGGACAGAACAGCCTGCCAGGCAGACAGATTGAGCATGCCACATAAATCAGATCAGACAGAGTGCAGGTAGTGTTTTTAAAGTAGGATACTGGTGGAAAATTTGTGTGTGCTTATCTTTTGTGCAGTTTCAGCCTTGTGCCGAAGACTTTTATTAATATTATAATGACCACAGAACAAATGAATCAGACTTCCATTACCCTCTAGAGTAAATGATGGCAGCCTCTTTGTGGTGCAGAATTAGGAGAGGGCTGTTCTCTTTTCCCAGTGTAGCTACGTCTGGGTAAATTACAGCCTTGAGCTAGTTTAATAAGTAGGTTTCACATTGAGTCTAACGCCTGCTTTTTCTGTCACAGATCGTACTTTTGTGAGTTTATATATATATATATAAAGCTTTTGTTATGAGCAGATGGAGGAAAACAGTATTAAGTATTCATTTATTTGCGAGGATGCACAGTGATCTATGAACAGTATTATTTCATTTAAGTGCTGTGTTCGTATTCACTCCCATTTAGCATGTACGTTGACCATGTGTTATGTTCTGATCACTATGATTTGTTTTTTATTTTTATTTTTCTGCCATTACATTGATTACCTGTTTGTCTCTGTGTTTTTTCTGTTGTGTCTGTGATTTTATTTTATTTATTTATTTATTTTTTGGCAACCTTTTTTGTTTTTCATGTACCTCTGCATGAAATGTGCATGTGCGTGCGTGTGTCTATATGTTTGTGTATTGTTTCACTACCCCGTCCATGCACCCACCCACCAGCAGAGAACCAGGAGGTGTGTGTAGACGGTGAAGCTGCGGTGGGGGGCGTGGCCATCCCAGAGATCAATGTAACGGGCGTGAGCGGTGATCGAATGCCCAACGGGGACTCCCTGCGGCCACGCCCCGATGGCCGTTCCCCGGCAGACGGCGACATGATGGGTGCCACCTCTGAGGTCAGCATGGACCCCCGAGGTCATGACTCCAGCATACGTCTGGAGGTCAGGAGGCAGAAGTCTGTGAGGCGAATGGTGGAGAATGAGGGGTCTGGGTCAGCCTCCACAGGGAGGAACCAGTACTAAGGTCCTACCCCTCCTTCCCCTTGCCCCACTCATGGGGTAACCTAGGTAACCAATTGTGGGGTCGTGGTCTAAAAAAGCTGCATGATCTTTTTTTTTTTTTTTTCTTTCCCCCCCTTTGTACCTGTTTGCGTTGGGTTCTACCCTCCTCTCACTGTGCTGCTCCTCTCATCTGTCTATTAAGCATCATTCATTTTTACTCTCTCCTTTGTGGCTAAAGCTTCTTCATAAAGATCTCCTGCTGGAATTTCTAAAGGGCAAATGAATTATTTAAGATGCCACTGAATAACAGATCAATAACCTAATAAAAAATGCATTAAAGTCAAAGGAATGACATGTGCTTATGATGAGCGAGTTGATGACATTAAAAGCAGAGCATTAATCAGAGAGGGGAATAGTAACGGTGTTAAAATGAGACTTTCCTGATCAGTGAAGGTCACCCCAAAAGCCTATACTCACTGTTAAGTCATGATGACCTTGAATAAAAAGACCTAGATATCTTTGTTAGCATATCGAGGAAACTCCTGTGTTTTCGCCGCAGTTATCAGAGACCTTCTTGGTCTGTTTGCCTCGACACATTACCCCAGGTTGCACCTGGTCACAGATTACTTCCTTCTGACTGGTAGGTAGGAACTGAGAAACGATACGTTGGTCTTGAATTATGTGCATTCGCCATATTTAAATTTAGAATCCAATGAGTGCATATTTGTTTTGAAGAGGTTAAATCTGAGCACGAAAGACTGTAAGTGTAACAAGACCTGCTTATCTGTTTTTCAGCTGTTCTGGTGTTTGTGTCACAGTGGTAGCATCAGATTAGAAATGTGTGTTTGTGAAGGTGGTTGGAAGCTCACACACAGTTGTGGATGCATGAATTCAAGAAAACAGGAAAAGTTTTCTTGTGTATTTAGAGTTAGTGAAGAGAGAAAAAATATTTAGGGTGTGCCTTGGTTTGTTTCCCTTACTTTCCCTTCATGGTCTTTCATAGGTTTTGCTCTTAGATGCTGTCCTTTCCTGCTTTTGGGATCAAACATGCACTCCTCTGCCACTAAATTACTGACCGTTGTCTCACAGAGCTGCTGGGTCTCTCAACCTGTGTACTGTACCCGGACTTACTGTTTCTGGTCAGGTGGTGAAAGATTGCAGTGTGAGGTCGCCACCTGCTGGACAGTGATGGACCTCCTCTGTCATCCAGCAGCATGATATTGTGCAAAATTCAAACAAGCCTCTAAAGGATTGATTGGATTAGACTGGATGACAGATGAGGTTCTTCACTTTTGACACGTGTGCCGTTTTCTCATGTTTCTCTTGTTTCCTCTCCCCTTGTCTATCTCACAGACGCAGTGGATCTGGGTTCCCCGGATGAGCTGATGGATATTTCGGAGGTGGATGAAGGGGTTTGGCCAGGTGGCGCGGGGCCTGACATGACCCCACCCACCATCACTATCAGCAACAGTGTCACAACATTGAACCTGGGGGCCAAAGCCATGAAGAAGTGTCGGCTTGGCGGGCGGACCAGCAAGGACAAGGACAAGGAGGCGGGCCCTCTGATGCCGGGCCGGGCCGCCAGCGAGAACGCAGAGCTGTCTGTTAAGCGGCTAACGCTCACTTCCAGCCAATCGGTGCCCAAAGCGGGAGCCCTCACCAGCCTGACGCGCACCGCCAGCGCCGTTTTCTCACGCTCCTTTGAGCACGTGGCCAGCGGCAATGCCCCTCCCTCAAGCAACCACACCACCTCCGAAGCCGGCCGCTACTCCTGCAGCCTGCAGGAGGAAGGCTTGGCGTACTTGAGTCCAGCGCCAAATCACACACAGCGCTCCCCCAGCATTAGCGTTCATCTCGGCTCTGACCTTTGAACTCAAGTGTGACTCTTGACTCATCTCTGATCCTGTGACCCCATACCTGTGACCTGGAACTCCAAGCCATGCTAACTGCAGTTGACTGCAAAAGAAACACTCCAGCTGTTTCCCCCTTGTCACTCCATATTTTTTTTTTTTTATTATTTATCCCCCCCCCCCCCCCCCCCCCCCCCCCCCCCCCCCCCCCCCCCCCCCCCCCCCCCCCCCCCCCGGTGTCTTTTACATCTCTGTGGAACTGAATGCCGAGCGCAGTCAGAGGCACGAGGACGCCGCTTCCAGCTTTGTCTGACTTTTAGCAGTGCGCTCATGACCTGGACATAACTTTGGTCGTAAACGAGCGTGCTTAAAATTCAAAATCACTAAGAAACTATGTGGAAAAGTACTTCAAAAGTGATCTAATCTGTATTTGTTGCCCTCTGCATGGCTTTTCCATACATCCATCCTTACCGCCCAGGTTTGTTAAAGGGCACATGTTGAGTGCACGAGCATGTTTGTGAGTGAGTGTGTGTGCGTTGACTTTATCTGTACGTACAACTGTTTTTAGATAAAAAGGCTGCTGATTGATGAAGTGAAATAGTTGATTCTCCTAGTTGGAACACTGTTTCTACTACTTTTATAAAAAAAATAATGATTATAATAATGGATTCCTTCCCATAGCAATACAAAACTGTTCTATTCAGTGGTTTATTTTGTTTTGTTTTATATTTTGGGCTGTTTACTGAATCTTCCTTCTGTTGGCACTTATCAGAAGTTATGCCTGTGCTTTATTCGTCCTAAAGAGAAACAAAAAACCTACAACTAAAACATTAAAAATCAACCAGTATGATAAGAATCTGGTCTTTATGTTTACAATCACACAGTATTCTCATTAAAGATGGAGAAGCAATATTACCCCTGCCCCACCAACCCCCCACCCCCCTCGCTCCTTCCTGAACTGCTGTGTATTTGATGGCAAAAATTTAAAACCAAGACAAAGAGGATTTGGGTTTTTAATGGATGATGGCTGTGTGTGCGTGCGTGTGTGATTTAAGTATTAAATTTTGCACATGGAAGAACAAATGAGTTGTGTTTTTTCAGCGCTGGTATTTTCTTATTCATGAGAAAGTTTTGACTCTCAAACATTGTCTTTCCCTGTAAGAGAAAAATGCTTTGTTGCTCTTTTTTTAAAGGTTCCAAAGTGATTAAAGAATTTGGTACTTCACAGTGAAGTTCCACTGACTCTACCTTAAATGTGGAAGATCGTCTGAAGCAACAGGGCATCTTTCCCGTCCTGTGAGCCACTCACCATTCCAGCTGTTTGTAGTGCTTTAGTGACGTGTTTCCTGTGTCTCCTCTTGTCGTTCATCACTGCACAAGACATGGTGATATTCTCTTGTACCAGCAAACAAATAAAAACTCCAACCATCAGCTAATTTTGATGTCTTAAATCAAGCGTTCATGCTGCTCGACCCCCAAGCAAACTTGTAGTCTGTTGTCTGTATACTAGAGCTGTGTGTCTGTAGCGTGGTGGGACAATAATCATGTTTTTCTGTGTGTGGTTTAACAGAATGTGAACGGGTAAGCTGTTGTTGTACATCATACTGTTGTACTCAAGACCGGTTATATTGGCCTTTCTACGTCTGAAAATAACTCACTGCTACAACTTCTGGGAATAAAGTGTTTCTATATTTCACTTTTCTGCTCTTGTGTTTGTTTTTCTGCTCATCACTAAACATCACACTAATAAAGTCACCTGAAACCCTTTCAAGTTTTTATATAAAGCATGCACATACAGGACTGTGACAAGTCTGGAGTCACCCCTCACTTCTTATTTTTAAAGTGATCTTGAGCAGTAGCTCTCTCTCCATGCCGGGAGAAGGCATGCTGAGGTACACAAGAACTGGACTGAAAATCAGTAGATACTGATGACCCCCAAACACACTGCCAGTGCAGTGGAAACATACCTGAATAGAAAAAGACACAACACAATGCTGCCAGTGATGGATTACTAAAGCAGTGTGGGATCATTTTGACAGCGAGCAGAACAAAATGTAGCCAACATCTGGAGAAGAGCTTTAAATGTTCTTCAAGAATCCTTAAGACTACTTCAAGAAAGGACAAGTAATCTTGCCTCAGTGTCTAGGCTGTGTTAAAGAATAAAGGTCCTAGTACAAGATATTGACTTTCAAGCTCTGTTTGCCTGTCTTACTGTATTTCAGTGTGTCTTTAGGATTTTGTGCATCTGTCAATAAATAACTGCTCCCATTTTTTTCTAGCAAAACTGCTCCATAGGTACAGTATATAAGTTTAAACCATGTGTGTGATGTGATTTGCTTTCTGCTGATCTTTATGGTTGTCTACATCCACAGTGGAGAAGAACATTGCTCCAAACTATTGACTCTGGGAGGGCCTAATGTTAGTTAAACGGTTTTATCGACTTAATAAAGTTTTGGCTTTAATTAAAGCCAAATCCGCTTAAAGAAAACTGGCATAATCAGTAAAATCATCTCATCGAGAACATGCTATCTGTTTCTAAAGTTAAAGTGTGGCAGTTTAGCATGTAAACTCCAACCAGCCGCCGCCACACGCCCATCCACAAGGAGGCGTCCTATGACAGCTGGAGAAGGTAAGTGTTTAGCTCTTCAACATCACTTCCTTTTTCCTGCCCTTGGAAGCAGCACGAGACTGTCTGTTCGGGATCATAACATGGCTAAACTGAGCAAAGAGAGCAAACAGCGGCTGCAGCAGCTGTTCCAGTGCGGCCAGTTTGTCATCCGATGGGGTTTTATTCCAACCGTGCTGTACCTCGGTCAGTATCCGAATAGGAGTGAGGGGTATGCGGCGAGATGATGCTAATGCTAACCGGTTAGCGCAGCTTCTTAGCATTAAACTGTATTTTCTTCTGTCCCGGTGAGGTTGACGTGTTGTATTGGGGCCCTCGTTAAAACAGCATATCAAACATAACATGATTAATAAAATGTTGCGAGCCCCAGTTTTATTTTTAATAAACTGAAGTGTCTCTAGTCTATCAGCTATGGCTTTGCTGTACGTTGTAGAGGAACTCATGTAGCATGAACTCATGCTATGGATTTGTATGGCTAATCAGTTTTACCTCAGATAGACAGAAATATTATAATTCTGATCATTTATCAGTACTGATACATGTGAGACTTTATCAGAGGCGTGAGCATTAAAGCAGATGCCTTTGTGTCAAAGTAACTGAGAATAAAACAGAAAAACATGAAGGAGATTTCCCTGGCCTGGATTTTTATAGCAGATAACCTTTAAAATGTTCTGCAATATTACATAATTATAAAAAAAATATTTCTCTCTTCAGTATTGAACATCAGAAATTAGGCTTTCTGGTACGAGGTGGGTAATAAGCAAATGAATAATGCCGAAAACAGAGATTTGAGATGGGAAGCTGTTCTTGAAGTACAGAGAGAGATTTTTATCGTGGTGGAAGCCAAACGGCAAAGGTCAGAGGGAATTAATGACGACATTTATCAAATTTGAAGCGTAGTTTAGTTTAATACTCAATTCCGATTTTTTTGATCAAATCCGATTTTTTTTAGTCTGGTTGTTCACACTACAAATAAAATGTGACAGAAAACGTGCTCTAGTGTGAACCCTCAAGCGGCCCGCATGCGCAAAAGAAGACGTCACACACAACACGCTCTGTTTAGACCCAGACCAAACAGTATTGTTTGACTGATGGCCCTAAATATAAAGACTTGTTTCGGACTTTATGTTTCCTAATTTTGCTTGAAATTATAAAGTTATTTTGTTATTTACATATGGCCTAATAATTATCCCTATTGCTGTTTTAGAGAGGAGCGGTGCTTCAAAGGATAGTTGCAGATTTCTGTCAGAATCTGCAGATTATACAGTACAAATAAAACAACGTTTCTCCAATGTTGCCTTCCCAACAGTTTCACTAACATCTACACTAGATGGTCAGGAAGTGTTCGGGCGCTTCTCCGGCGCCGATAATTGGCGTCTGTCTTGTGTCAGTGACGTAAAAGACAGATGTAATGTGACACGACCATTCAAGCAGCAGTCACTTTCTAAAACATCAGATATGTATCGGATTCAGTACCACATACGAAAGTGACCTAGGTCGGATTTGAAAATATCAGATTTGTGCTGTTCAAACTATTATACCATGATCAGATATGGGTCCCATAGGGTCAAAAAGTCGGATTTGATGCGCTTTCGCCTGCAGTGTGAACGTAGCCTTTGGTGGGGGTTTTTTTGTTTTGTTTTGTTTTTTTTAAACCAGTGCTGATAAGGCAGGAAAAGTAGGTATGGAGATGTATATGAGCTGCTCTAAACACGTGTAACATATATTCACATAGGCCGTATATAAATATAAATATAAATGTCTCTTCTGAATTTTAAAGCAAAGCAGGCCAAGAAAATATGAGCGATTTTTTTTTTTTTTTTTTTTTTTTTTTTTTTTTTTAAAAACAACAACCCAAAAGCCCTCAAGCAGTCAGCAACAAAACGGGGTCTGAATTTTAAAGGCGAAAGGTTATCTCTTTATCTTACAAGAAGACCCAAAACACATCGCTTGTCTGTATGTAAATCAATAAGATTTCAAAATTGCCCAAAACGACAAGTTTACTGATATTGATATATCTGGTATAGGCCAATGTTGGCTCTTATTTGTTGCCCACTCGCAAACATAACGCCAGCGGTGGAACCCTACTTGATGTTTTTAGAAAAAGGGAAGGATGATGGTTTATCATGGCATTTACCACACATAGAGTTGATTGGGTGGCCTGCCCAAGTAAATTAACAGACCCCTGGTATATTTTCTGACTCATATTTTTTTAAACTTTTTATTCTTTTAAATTTGTGGACAGTCCCTTCACTCTTATTTTGAAAGTTAAGTTTATGCTAACCTGCTAGGATTCCCATGTTGTGCCCCCACCTCCGCCACAAATGCATATCATTCTGTTTGCAGCACTTTGCTGACTATGCGAGTTGAGTTCCCTTCTGCTTTAGTGATGTAAACTGTGACCTTGTGTGCCTTACGGGTAACACGTCCCTGTGGTAGTAGATTCAAAACAGTTTTTCTTCAGACATTTCTGTGATCCTGAAATAGCTGGCTGTGGTTTGAAGGAGTGTTGGGGAAGACCTGTGCATCACTGTATTTGGGAGCTTTGATGGGGAAGTTGAAACTTTTGCATGGCTGTGGTTTGGATTATGTGGGGGAAGTTGAGACTTGTGCATGTGTGACCATACGCCTTAAGAGATTCCTCTCAGTATATTGGAAACACCAACAGTGATGTCACACTTTCTCTCATTTCCCTCCTGCTGAGCCTTTTCTGCATGTGCAGCTCATTTACTTGGGGAAGAATAGTCTTAAATTAAATACATGCTGCTGTTGGGTTACCACCATTTTCTATATATTTCAAGCAAGTTAAACAACTAGTATATTAAATGATGAATGTTTTCACGCTATGGCTATACCACATATATTGTGTCAGATAATATTACGCAAGAGCAAGAGTGGTGCGTCAGCCTCTGATGACAATTTGGTGCCTAAACATGGGGCTACTTCAACAGCCTCCAACATCTTTGCAAAAGATACAAGAAAACTGAAAGAGGCAAACGTGTTTCACCACTTGAGGCAAAAACATAGTCGATATGCACTACGAGGCTACAAAGGAGATACTAGCAGCTGGTGATGTACCACCCAAATGGAAAACCATTTACAGCACTGTTGGAGCGATCACTAGTTAAGACAGGAAGAGCAAGTGGTGTTGTGAAACAAACTGAAGTAGTTAGATGGTGGAAAAGCAGGACTTGACAGTGGGGGAGTCTGGCTAGGCCACTCCATGACCTTAATATGCGTCTTTAGCCCCTCCTTTGTTGCCTTGACAGAATGTTTTGGGTCATTGTCATGCTGGAAGACCCACCCACGACTCATCTTCAGTGTCCTGGCTGAGGGAAGGTGGTTCTTGTCCATGATTTTACAGTACATGGCCTTGTTCATAGGACCATCAATGAAGTGAAGTTGTCCTTGGCAGAAAAACATCCCCAAGCATAATGTTTCCACCTCTGTGCCTGACTGTGGGGATGGTGTTCTTTGCTTCATACTCAACATTTTTCTTCCTCCAAACACAGCAGGTCGAGTTGACGACCACACCACTTTCTCCTAAACCTTCTCTGAATAATTTAGATGTTCACTGGCAAACCTTAGACTGACCTTTAGATGTGGCCTCTTGATGCCAGGAGCGTCTGTAATTGATTGGCTGTGTGGCATACAGAAGACATTCTGTGGGAGCCCGAATTCTGGATGGGTTGTAGGGGATCAGCATCACGGGCTGCTTTTGTGCTTACATTTAACTTAGGCTGTGTCACTGGTGTTGCACCATAATACTGCTGCGGATGCTATCGGCACCTTCTTTTAATAAATTCACACTTCAGATTAGGAAGTGTGTCATCAATGACAGCTCAGTGGGAAATGTCTATCATTTACTTCCACTTGTGATTGCTGCTGCCTGCAAGCTGCAAGTGGAGCAAATAAAAAAAAAAATTTCTACATTTCAGAAATCTTGTTACGGAAAACTTTCTTGAAATATCGTGATGTAATTTGAAGGCTACGTGGCCCATCCCGGTTTCACACATGAATGAATACCTTCCTGCACTTAGCTCAAATCAGGACACTCTGGATCAGAAACATTGGTTAAGGCGAGGGTGCTGAAGGGGTCGAAGCATACAGGAGCTGTAAAGTTGGTGACGATTTCACCGGACACCTACGTGTTCTGTTATCACATGGAAACAATCACTCTGACTTCGCACTGGATAAATGGCCTGTATTTGTATAGCGCTTTACTAGTCCCTAAGGACCCAAAAGCGCTTTACACATCCAGTCATCCACCCATTCACACACTGGTGATGGCAAGCTACGTTGTAGCCACAGCCACCTTGGGGCGCACTGACAGAGGCGAGGCTGCTGGACACTGGCGCCACCGGGCCCTCTGAACACCACCGGGCAACAGGTGAAGTGTCTTGCCCAAGGACACAACGACCGAAACTGTCCAAGCCGGGGCTCGAACCGGCAACTTTCCGATTACAAGGCGAACTCCCAACTCTTGAGCCACGATCGCCCCACGATAGATTCTGATACACCTGTATGTAATTAAACTTAGACACAGTGATCACCTGACGGGTCTAAACAAAACAGCCAAAGAAATCAGGTTTTACCCTTGATATTAGGAGAGTGGTAACAGGAGGCTATTTTTCACCTTCTGGGATCCTCTTATCTTTTTTTTTGGAGAATGTCTTGTGTCAGGCTCAACTACTTCCTTGACTTTAAATGAAGGCAGAAGTATTGATATCAGGGGATATGAATTTGTAGTCTTCTGCTGCTTGTGGAATGATCTGATCTAAGCTAGTTTAATGAAAGCAAGATGTTTTGCTGGGTCTGTTTGCATTCTGCTGACGCACTGTAATCACTGAAGTAGCAAATGATTTGCTTCATTAGTTCTCAACAGGACAGTATTTTTACTCACTGTGGCTCGAAACTAGTTATAAACCACAATATGAGTAAAACCGGTGCTCAAATTCATATCTCCAAATTTGAGGGACCACCCCCACCCCCAAAAAATGCTTTCAATAAGGGGGATTTATGTTTAGATCTTGCCATCATCGTATTTCTTTTCTCATCTTTAAAGTTTCGGTATATTCTTTTTTCCTCTGTCATGTGTGCACCAGCGCTTCAGCACTAATCGAGCCCCACTCATTTGAGCTTTAACATTCAAGTGAAAATAAAGCGTATCTGTAACCGGAAGGTCGCCGGTTCGATCGCCGGGCTCTCTGTCCTGGTCGTTGTGTCCTTGGGCAAGACACTTTACCCTACCGCCTACTGGTGTTGGCCAGAGGGGCCGATGGCGCGATATGGCAGCCTTGCTTCTGTCAGTCTGCCCCAGGGCAGCTGTGGCTACAACTGTAGCTGCCTCCACCAGTGTGTGAATGCGAGAGTGAATGAATAGTGGCATTGTAAAGCGCTTTGGGTGCCTTGAAAAGCGCTATATAAATCCAATCCATTATTATTATTATTAAACCTAAATGGTATGGAGCTGAGCAGTAGAATAGTGCACTTTACATGAGTTATTTACACATTATAAAGTGTACAAAAGAAGTTATGTTCAAGGGGTACAATGTGGTTTTGTGTGGGGAAAAATATTGCACACGAGGACTGCACTGAAATTCAAAACTGTTAGTTGGTGTCTTGTATATTTGAACGTGCCTTACAAGAATCACCTCGTAATTCTTATTTATGGTTTTGACTTACAGGTTTCAAACGAGGAGCAGATCCAGGGATGCCTGAACCTACTTTCTTAAGGTAAGACAAATCTGTCTGAGATGTGTGTAATAAAATAAAGCATCCTACTCCTAGATCCAAAGTCAAATAATACATCGGGGGTTTTTTTTGGGGGGGGGAGCTCCTGACCAACAAGATTTATGTCCAGTCTCATGAAGTAGGGTCATTGTAGGGATTATTCATGTACACTTAGACCATGTACATAAGGATGAAAATACATTATATGTCAAAACAGTTCATTCTTTAAGTAAAACTGCCCATTTAACAAAGTTGAATGATAGCTTGAAGAGAAAAGGATGTGTGATGTCTTAATACCCGCCTTGGAATACTGATGTGAGGCTATTTTTAGTCCTGTAATAATCTCTTATCTTTTTTATTTCTGTTTTTTTAATTTTTTTTTTTTTTTTAAGAACCTATTGCATCATGTACGGCTTGTCTGTTATCTCAGTATAGATAAACAGGAAAAAAGGTAACCTATATTTACCAGAAACTGAGCTGCTTGTTGCGCCTCCTCCGCCTCCCCAGTCTCAACAGCCCGTTGCTAATAATATCAGTGTGTTTGTTTTTACTTTATATAGAGATTTGATTTTGTTTAAATATGAGAACAAGCAAATAATTCAATATGAAATTATGACTTTAGTTAAGCTGTGGTCATTGTTTTCAATATTTTAGAAATTAACATGTACATTTAGTGTCTTTTTTAGCATGTATGACGATGCTGGTCAGGTACAGGGATGGCACTGAGAATAAGTGAAAAAAGCAACCTATGTCCAAGGAAGACTTTAAAAGACTTTCAAAAAACTTGGAGAACTGTTGCTCTACACCACTTAAAAAAGTTACAAGAAAGTCTGGCTGCTTGGAAGCAAAATATAAAGAAATGAGTCGGCACAAGACTTTTGCACCGTTCTGCAAAGCATTTAAATATGATGTACAAGTGGTATGATAGCAAAATTCTCTATTTTGCATTTTAGTGGATTATCTTAAAATCATGAGATGTAAATTTTTTTTGTTTGTTTTCCAGGACTTTAAAGCCCCTTTTCCATCAGTACCTACTCGGATCGACTCGGCACCGTTCGCCATGGTTTACAGGGTTTTCCATTAGGTCATAATACCTGTTTTTTTTTAAGTACCTGCTTGGCCCGGGTTCCAACGATCCAAACACATATTAAAATGTGACATCATCAGACTGTATACCACCGATTGGCTGGTCAGTAGCGTCACTCGATGGAAACAACTGTGTTCCCCGAGTCTGACAAAAAGCCACGGACCGAGCAGTAGGTTTATTCTTGCCTCGACATCCACCTTTTATATAGCCTTTGTTTTGCATGTTAATTACATCGCGGGACGCTTTGATGCGTTGCTGTGATGACAACCACACACGCTGCGTAGTACTGAATATAAAGGAAAACCAGTCAAGTCGTGGCCGATCCATGGCGAGTCGATCCAAGTATGTACTAATGGAAAAGGGGGTTAACTGTTTCATCCCATGGGGGGATGTGTTTTTTGTTTGTTTGTTTGTTTTTTAAATGCACTGCATTCTGCTGAGCTGCGCTAAACAACATCCTGTACAACTCAAAATTGTTAAGTTTTCAGGACTTCTGTGTGTTAGCAGCCCATGTAACATAGTTACATAGTGATAGTTGTGATAACGTTTGTAAGCATGTTTTTTTTTTTTTATACATATATATATATTTTGGCAATGCTGTTAATACATCACACTATTATTTCCTCACTATGTCAGTAACATATTTCCAAGGATGTTTTAATATTGATTTTCTTTGTTGTCTTCTAGCTTGCTCTGGGGCTGAGGAACATCTTCACACGACCAATCCCTAACCATCAACCAAACCATGTGAGCCACCTGTGACTGGACGAAATGGACTTCTTTTGCTTTCCCCTCTAAAAATAATAATGATCAGATGACATTTGTACATTGTTTCTCACTATCTGTAAAGTGTTGATTGGATGTTATCCATTTCCATGTAGTCTGTAACTATGGTACATGTACAGAGATGTGTGAACAGGTTTGTCCCTTGAAATACATGCTGATTTGGACTATCAGTTGGAGGGTTATTTTTTGTTAATGCGAAGCACTGATGTTTGTTTCCTGTTTTTTTCTTAGTTTTTATTTGTAATTTAACATTTCTGAAAATAAATCCTCAAAGAAACGACTCTTTTCTTCCTTAATATAAACAATCCAGTCGCTTTCATGCAGAAGAAACTGATAGCAAATATTTTACTGAGCAATTATAAAGTTTTGGTATATCAAATGTATCAATCTTACATGGTAATGATGAGTCATAGTCATAGATTAACGGGAACATTTTCCGTCCACCTTTAAATGTGTGTATATAAATGTGTTGAGTTGACTGATCTAAATCTAAGTGTCAAGATTCATGCATTTGCAGAATGCGCTGCTGCGTTGAAATGTGTGAAATGTCGGGGAAAGAATAAGTCCTTGCTTTTTATGCAAATGATTTTTTTTTTATTTCAGCATATGCAAAAAAATAAAGTCAGTTGTGTTACATAAGAGATCACTGTACTGTAAAATTCTTTAACAATAAATAGTAATCAGCACCAGAAATGCTAATTACAAGTACAGTGCAAATTGTATTTACACTGCATTTCTCCTGCACAATAGATTTTTCTCTAATAAATAATCTCTACCAATTATAAATAAGATAAATAAGAATAGCACAGCAGGTGATTCTACATACACAGTATGTTGCTGTGGGGCCTGCTGTACCCAGAGGAGGTTATGATCTTGAGAAAGTAGGAGTGTCAAAACCATCCAGTTTTCCCTGAGTTATTATTTCATAACTGAATGTAATTTGAGCATTATTCGTCTTTTTAGCAACTGGTATCTGCTGATTGGTTCAGTTGCTTTTCCATTCTACAAACAGCTCTTTTCCCCTCACTCAGGAAGGCTTTGAGGGCTCTCAGGATGCTGTAGGCGTTCAACTTGCTGTGGTAAGGATCAGGGCTGTTGACCTCCTTGAGAAGCTGCTCCTCCTCACTGCTGGTCAGCGGTGTGACTTGATTGCTGTTTTTCATCTGTGGGTTAGAAGAGATGGTAGAATGAGGTGTTATTTAGGAACAGGACGCAGGAGTGATAATGTGACAGTACTAAGACAACAGGCATTCTGGTGAAACAATGATGTAGTATGAGAGGTGATGTATTTAATTGAGATTTTGTGCTACCTATCACTTCTGCTCCTCTCACATTTACAATAGAAATGTTGTTACTGGGCTTTGTGACAGCTAAAGGTAGAGAAGTCACCTTTTATTGTGAATTTTACTTTTAATATCTGTATGTAGTGGATTGTTTTTTTTTCTGAAGTAAATCTACTTTATCTGTCTTCCTAACATTACTGACAGGAAATACCCAAGAGACTGCTGCAAAGTCAAATTTGACTTTTCCTCGGAGGATAGTTAAAGACGCGTGTCAAACCCACCTTTCCTTTGACCATGCCGGCCAGGTCGATCAGAGTGCCGATGTTTGACGGAGCGTCGGAGAAGTTCAAACTGCCGCGGTACTCCTTCTCTACGTGCTTGAGTAAAACCGAATAGATGAGCAGACCCTTGGCCAGCGTCTGGAGACAAGTCTCCTGCACAAAGGAGAGAAGAACAGCCCGAGTTATCGAACTAACCCCAACCCCTCCACCGACCTTTGTTAGTGACAGCATTAGAAAAAGAGAAAGGAGCTCTCACCTTTCTGAACTTGGTAATATTGCAGTGCTTCGGGATAGAGGCGGGGGTGTGGGAGTCCAAAGCTTGATCGCGATTCTCCAGAGTCTGGAAATGGTGCTCAAACTAATAGAAAAGAATTAAAATACAACTTAAATAGGCTGGAAGTATTTTAGAGTCCCAGGGGTCCGAGGGAACCCCAATCGGACTTGATGACACCTGTTAATCATAGTTAATGAGCAGGCCCTTACCGCTTTCTCGTATTCTTGAGCTGAGTCAAAGAGTGACCTCCATATATTAAAAGGCTTGACAGTGGACATCTCCGCCTCCTCCGTCTCCTCACCTGAGAAGTCACCTGCCACACTTCCGTCTTCAATCGGAGCGCCGGAAGCGCAGAGAAGCAGAGCGGCCAGCATCACCGCAGAGAAAACGTGCACATCTGCTTGGGGAGACAGAACAAGAATGAACGAATGAATGAATGAAAAGAGGAAGATACGCAGGAAACTCGCGCACCACAGCCTGCAAATTACTTACTGAATATAGAGGGCATGGTGCGCTGCTGGGAAGCACTTGTCAAGTTTCCGCTGATGCTGAAGGCTGCCAGGGCCAGAAGGAATTGGCTTGTATCTGAGATGCGCTGTTTTTATACATTCCTCAGACGAATGGGATTTTCCAATCCCGACTTGCAAAACGGAATTAACAGTAACTGCGTCATGAAGATTTGATGAAGATTATGAGTGTCTTCAACAGGACCAGTTGATCCTTATTATTATCATCATTATTATTATTAAATTTTTATAAATTACTGTTGTTATTATTATTACTGTTGTTGGTGGTGTGTGATTGCTATTATAATGTTGTGAGAATTTTTTTTATGTATTATATATTTTATATATACCGGCTAAATGGCACTTTTATAAATAATAATAAATACCCAATAAATTATATATATATATATA